>NW_028322232.1:14651875-15002500 GCF_059928025.1 Delphinapterus leucas
CTCTGTGTGTCCTCCCTCCACCTGGTCTTCCAGAGACTTCCACTGCACCCGGGGCACCAGGCCTCTGTCTCCACCCACCAGCCACCCCTCCTCTCCCTGGCTCCTGGGTTCCTCTCATTAGGAGAGGGTTTTCTTGAAGTTGTCTCCCACTCATGGGCCAGATAATATAATTAGAAAACAAGCCAGAGCTGCAGCCCCTTGTCTATCCTGACTCTCAGGAGCCCACACCTGTTCCTTGGACCTGGCCGATTCAGCAAGTTCCAGTTTCTGCAACTGTGAGCCCCTGAGGGGTGATTATTGGCTGGCCTGGTAAGCCCGACCGTGCCGGCCAGACCTCCCCAGGTGTGCCTGGGTTCAGATCAATATAAACACCGCTCCAGGCAGCAAGAGCCCCTGCAGCTGTGCCTGACGCCATTTTCTCTGCCCTGTCAGCAGTCTTGGGGCTGGACTGGTGGGAGGGAGTGAGAGGCCACGGCTTTGTGGGTGGCCCAGTGTGAGTGGGGCTCTGCTGGACTTTCTGCAGCAGTTGCCAAGATGCCACCTGCTAAAGAAGAGGATGTGTCACCCATACCTGCCGCTGGAATTTCTCCCTGGGCAGAGGTGAGTGAGGAAGAAAGCAGTGGGGGCCGGGACAGCAGGGGTATCTCAGGCAGGGAAATGGAAAGCTTCCAGAAGAGCACCCAGGGCCAGGACCATCCTGGCTGGCCTGCAGGCACCAAGTCGGCTGGCATGCTGTCACTCATGTGGCTCCATGGCCCTTCCTCTAGGCTTTCAAGTCCTTGTACATATTCAGGTGTTTTACCTGGGAAGGGTGGGAACATTTCAGCAGCAGCTGGCCTGGGGCTCAGCCCACGTTTACTCACAGATGCCTCGGCACGGTCCCCCAGCTTTGCAATGAGGACGCTTGTTGCGTGGGGCCTGCTGGCTGAATGGGAGATGATTCCCCACCACTGGCCAACTTCAGAATTGTTTACAACTGGAGCAAGTGCCCTGATACGGTTTTCCTCTGTGTAACTGGTGGGTTCTGTTTTTTTTTCTTTTTTTCGTTTTTGGTTCAAGGTATATTTTATTCCTCTTTTTTGTATTTACAGATATAAGCATGGAAATAATTTATTCATATAAATACATGTATGTGAAGGGAAGAATATTTTTTCTGTTTTACTTTTTGTAATTTGAATTTTATTTTATTTTTTTATACAGCAGGTTCTTTTTGGTTATCTATTTTATACATATAAATGTATACATGCCAATCCCAATCTCTCAACTCCTCCCACCACCACCCCCCAACAGCTTTCCCCCCTTGGTGTCCATACGTTTGTTGTCTACATCTGTTGCTCTATTTCTGCCTTGCAAAACGGTTCATCTGTACAATTTTTCTAGGTTCCACATATATGCATTAATAGACAAGATTTGTTTTTCTCTTTCTGACTTCACTCTGTATGACAGTCTCTAGATCCATCAACGTCTCTACAAATGACCCAATTTCATTCCTTTTTATGGCTTAGTAATATTCCATTTTACATATGTACCACATCTTTATGCACTCGTCTGTCTGTGGGCATTTAGGTTGCTTCCATTACCTGGATATTGTAAATAGTGATGCAATGAACATTGCGGTGAATGTCTCTTTTTGATTTATGGTTTTGTCTGGGTATATGCCCAGTAGTGGGATTGCTGTATCATATGGTAATTCTATTCTTAGTTTTATAAGAAACTCCATAATGTTCTCCACAGTGACTGTATCAATTTACATTCCCAACAATAGTGGAAGAGGGTTCCTTATCTCCACACCCTTTCCAGCATTTGTTGTTTGTAGATTTTCTGATGATGCCCATTCTAAAAGGTGTGAGGTGATACACCATGGATGAGTCTATTTCGTTGAGCAAAGAGTAGGTCTTGTCTATTACATATTTGGCTTATGGAACGGTATGTGTGCTAATTTCAATCTCTGGTTTTATACAACACCCCAACTCAACTTTCCCCTTAAGCAAGCATAAGTTTTTATCTAAACGTGAGACTCTGTTCGGTTTTGGAATTCAGTTTATGTGTAGCCAAGTTTACACTCTCTCTATTAGTGATATCTTATGATAATTATCTTTCTCTGTGTGACCTATTTCTCATAGAATCATCATACTTAAATCCACTCAATTTGCTGCTACAGGCCTGATGACATTGATTTCATTGCTGAGTGATATTCCGTTGTACGTAAGTAGCACAACTCCTTTATCCATTTTCTTCTTTCTGGGATATTTAATTTGTACTGGACTCAAGGTTCTTGTAAACACAGCAGCCCTAAATTTTGTGTTGGCTGTGTCTTGTTGATTTTAATTCTCCTAAGCTATAGGGCCAAAAGTGGAAGTGCCCTAGGGTCTGTAGCTTTGTTTTTCAGATGTTTCAGGATACACCATAAACATCTCCAGAGTGTCTGTTGGCAATTTACATCCCGCCCATCAGCATAACAAGGCTCCCTGTTCTCCATGGCCTGTCCTGTGTTTCTGGTTTTTACACTTTTTTCAGATGGCCCTTTTGACGAATGGGAAATGAGACTTCATTGTAGTGTGGATTTCCATTTCTCGAGTGCTTGGTTGGCCAAAAAGGGCATATGCATTTTTTCCTGAATATATTCAGGAAAAAATGTTTACGCACTTTTGTCCAAGTGCATCACTGTCAAAGATCTGCCGCTTTTCACATGCTTTAAATGCAATTCCAATCTACCTCCTGAAATATGATTCCTGCAATTCTGCCTCGTTTTCAAGTCCTCTTTGCAGACTTACTTCCATATATTTTTGCCAATAGCTGTCATTTATAACTCTGCAGGTTTGTGAATTACAGTGCCCGTGATTTCCTTTCTTAACTCATTTCCTTGAAAACTGGCCACAGAACCGCAGGTTTCCTTCAGGCCGTAATCAGGGTCCGGCACAGCACTCTGAGACTTTGGTTCATTCCACTTTCTGGTGGGAAATTAGAGTTAAATGTGCCCCTCCAGACACCTGCCTCACTCCTAGCCCCTTGGTGATGTGTGTCCTCTGGTTTGAGGCCACATGTGCTGGGTTCCTCACCTTTGGCTGATGTGGCCCCACTGGTGTGAGGACACTACTGTCTGGTTCCCATCCCCTTGGTGATGTGGGCCCTCCGGTGAGAGTCTGATCCTGGTAGGGTTCCTCACACTTCTGTGAGGTGGGTCCTCTTCTCTGAGGTCACTCCTGCCTGGCTGGCACAACCCGCCTTGGCGACGTCGGCCCTCTGGTGGCATTTGGTGCCTGCTGGGTGTCTCCTCCCCTCGGTAATGAGGGCCCTCTGGCGTCAGGCCCTAAGTCATGGGCTCCCAATATTTTCTGATGTGCGCCCTGTCGTGCGAGTACACTTCAGCCAGGGTCCCATCCCCATGGGGATGTGGGCTTTCTGCTCTGAGGTCCCAACGAATGGGTTGCTCACAGTGTCAGAATGTGGGCCCTCTGCTGTGAGTTCACTGCGGCATGGATCCCATAGCCTCGGTGCTCTGGGCCACCGCTTGGAGCTTCCAGCTGCGGGGTTCCTCACCTTTTTTATTCTATGGGCGCTCTGTTGTGAGTCTCCTCCTGCATGCCTCACTCCCAGCCCTTTCGTGATGTGTGTCCCCTTGTTTGAGGCCACATGTGCTGTGTTCCTCACCTTTCGCTGATGTGGCCCCACTGGTGTGAGGACACTCCTGCCTGGTTTCCATCCCCTTGGTGATGTGGGCGCTCTGGTTAGAGTCTGATCCTGTTTGGGCTCCTCACACTTCTGTGAGGTGGGCCCTCTGCTGTGAGGTAACTCCTGCCTGGCTTGCTCCCATTGCCTTGGTGACGTCGGCACTCTGGTGGCATTTGGAGCCTGCTGGTAGCCTCCTCTCCTCTGTGATGAGGGCCCTCTGGCGTCAGGCCCTAACTGCTGGGTTCCCACATTTTCTGATACGTGCTAAGTTGTGCGAGGACACTCCTGCGAGGTTCCCATCCCCATGGGGATGTGGGCCTTCTGCTCTGTGGTCCCACTGGCTGGGTTGCTCACAGTTTCATGATGTGGGCCCTCTGCTGTGAGTTCACTGTGGCCTGGATCCCATAGACTCCATGCTCTGGGCCACCTGCTGGGAGGTTCAAACTGCTGGATTCCTCACATTTTTTATCCTGTGGGCCCTGTGTTGTTAGGCTACTCCTGCCTGCCTCACTCGGAGCACCTTGGAAATGTGGGTCCTCTGGTTTAGGCCACATGTGCTGGGTTCCTCACCTTTCTATAATGTGGCCACACTGGTGTGAGGACACTCCTGCCTTGTTCCGATCCCCTTGGTGATGTGGGCCCTCTGGTGAGAGTCTTATCCTGGCTGGGTTCCTCACCCTTCTGTGAGGTAGGCCCTCTGCTATGAGGTCACTCCTGCCTGGCTGGCACACGTCAACTTGGCGACGTGGGCCCTCAACTGGGAGTTGGTGCCTGCTGGGAGTCTCCTCCCCTCGGTAATGAGGGCCCTCTGGCGTCAGACCCTAACTCCTGGGCTCCCAAAATTTTCTGATGTGCGCCCTGTGGTGCGAGTACACTCCTGCCAGGTTCCCAACCCCATGGGAATGTGGGCCTTCTGCTCTGAGATCCCAATGGTACATTGCTCAGTTTCATGATGAGGGCCCTCTGGTGTGAGTTCACTCCGGCATGAACCCCATAGCCTCGCTGCTCCTGGCCACCTGCGGGGAGGTTCCAACTGCGGGATTCCTCACCTTTTTCGTTCTATGGGCCCTCTGTTTTGAGACTCCTCCTGCCTGCCTCACTCCCAGCCCCTTGGTGATGTGTGTCCTCTGGTTTGAGGTCACGTGTGCTGGGTCCCTCACCTTTCGATGATGTGGCCCCACTGGTGTGAGGACACTCCTGCCTGGTTCCTATCCCCTTGGTGATGTGGGCCCTCTGGTGAGAGTCTGATCCTGGCTGGGTTCCTCCCACTTCTGTGAGGTGGGCCCTCTGCTGTGAGGTCACTCCTGCCTGGCTGGCACACCCCGCCTTGGCAATGTCGGTCCTCTTGTGGCAGTTGGAGCCTGCTGGGAGCCTCCTCCCCTCGGTGATGAGGGCCCTCTGGCGTCAGGCCCTAACTGCTGGGTACCCACATTTTCTGATACGTGCTAAGTGGTGCGAGGACACTCGTGCTATGTTCCCAACACCATGGGGATGTGGGCCTTCTGCTCTGAGGTCCCAACGGCTGGGTTGCTCACAGTTTCATGATGTGGGCCCTCTGCTGTGAGTTCACTGCGGCCTGGATCGCATAGACTCGGTGCTCTGGGCGGCCTGCTGGGAGGTTCCCACTGCAGGATTCCTCAGCTTTTTTATTCTATTGGCCCTGTGTTGTGAGGCTACTCCTGCCTGCCTCACTCAGAGCCCCTTGGAGATCTGGATCCTCTGGTTTAGGCCACATGTGCTGGGTTCCTCACCTTTATATGATGTGGCCACCCTGGGAATGAAGACAGTCCTGCCTGGTTCTGATGCCCTTGGTGATGTGGGCCCTCTGGTGAGAGTCTTACCCTGGCTGGGTTCCTCACCATTCTGTGAGGTAGGCCCTCAGCTGTGAGGTCACTCCTGCCTGGCTGTTGCACGTCACCTTGGCGACATGGGCCCTCAGTTGGGAGTTGGTGCCTGCTTGGGGTCTCCTCCCCTTGGTAATGAGGGCCCTCTGGTGTCAGGCCCTAACGTCTGGGCTCCCAAAATTCTCTGATGTGCGCCCTGTGGTGCGAGTACACTTCTGCCAGGTTCCCAACCACATGGGAATGTGGGCCTTCTGCTCTAAGGTCCCAACGGCTGGGTTGCTCACAGTTTCATGATGAGGGCCCTCTGTTTTGAGTTCAGTCAGGCCTGGATCCCATAGCCTCGCTGCTCCTGGCCACCTGCTGGGAAGTTCCAACTGCGGGATTCCTCAACTTTTTTACGCTATGGGCCCTCTGTTTGGAGGCTCCTCCTGCCTGCCTCACTCCCAGCCCCTTGGTGATGTGTGTCCTGTAGTTTGAGGCCACGTGTGCTGGGTCCGTCACATTTCGGTGATGTGGCCCCACTGGTGTGAGGACACTCCTGCCTGGTTTCCATTCCCTTGGTGATGTGGGCCCTCTGGTGAGAGTCTGATCCTCTTTGGGTTCCTCACACTTTTGTGTGGTTGGCCCTCTGCTCTGAGGTCACTCCTGCCTGGCTGGCACACCCTGCATTGGCGACGTCGGCCTTCTGGTAGCAGTTGGAGCTTCCTGGGAGCCTCCTCTCCTCAGTGATGAGGGCCCTCTGGCGTCCGGCCCTAACTGCTGGGCTCCCCATATTTTCTGATGTGTGCCCACTGGTGCGATGACACTCCTGCTTGGTTCCCTTCCCCATGGGGATGTGGGCCTTGTGCTCTGAGGTTACAACGGCTGGGTTGCTTACAGTATCACGATGAGGGCCCTCTGTTGTGAGTTCATCACTGCCTGGATCCCATAGCCTTGGTGCTCTGGGCCGCCTGCTGGGATGTTCCACCTCCTGGATTCCTCACCTTTTTTATACAATGGGCCATGTGTTTTGAGGTTAATCCTGCCTGCCTCGCTCCGAGACCCATGGTGATTTGGGTCCTCTGGTTTGAGGCCACATGTGCTGGGTACCTCAACTTTCGATGATGTGGCCCCACGGGTGTGAGGACACTCCTGCCTGGTTCCCAGCCCCTTGCTTATGTGGGCACTCTGGTGAGAGTCTGATCCTGACTGGTTTCCTAACCCTTCTGTGAGGTGGGCCCTCTCATGTGAGGTCACTCCTGCCTGGATGGCTCATGTCGCCTTGGCGACGTAGGCCCTCTGTTGGCCACTGAAGCATGCTGGGAGCCTCCTACCCTCTTTAATAAGGGCCCTGGAAGAAACGCATATGCCCTTTTTGACCAAGTGCATCATTGTCGAGGTTCTGCCTCTTCTCCTATACTTTCAGAGGACTTCCCGTCTACCTCCTGAAATCGTATTGCTGGAATTCTGCCCCGCATTCAAGTCCTCTTTGCAGCCTTACTTCAATATATTTTTGGACGATAGCTGTCATTTATAACTCTGCATGTTTGTGAATTACAGTGCCCCTGAGCTCCTTTCTTCAACTCGCTTTCTTGTGAGCTGGCCGCAAAACCGCAGGATTGCTTCAGGCCCTAATCTGGTTCCGGCACGGCATGCTGAGCCTTTGGCTAATTCCTCTTCCTGGTGGGAAATGAGCGTTAAATTTGTTCGTGCAGACACCTACAGCTAATCTCTCATTGGTTCTCCCTATTCCTGTTCATCTTGCGCAGAAATTGCAAACTGTGCCAAACAGGAGGTTAAAGGCACTGACTCTCCAAGTGGGGAGAGTGTTAGTAAAGCGTCTGGAATGGTAAAACCGAGTATGAGGGGACGATAACTGAGATGCATTTAAAAAGGTTTCCCGGTCACACGGTGGACCATATTCTGGGTTGCCCATGCATGTTTTAGCTGAAGGAAGAATCCCTTCAACCTGGAGAGTTGGGACCCATGGAATGGGTACCATGCAGTATGACTTCAAAGGGTTGCCTTTGCTCACCGAACGTCACCAATGCTATCAGCCCGAAGTGTCCAGCCTTATGTCTCACTCAGCTCGGGGTGTAGATGTGGTAAATCCACGTTGCATCACAAGCCCTGAATGAATTCTATAAGAATTGCTCTCTATTTCACTGTCATTGTGTTTTGTTTTTGTAATTTATTTTGATAATGGGATTTATCGGATTTTCACTGCTGCGTTTATGCCGCTGTACACATGCTTGATTCTCTTATGGAGACATATAAATCCATGGGTTTTCAGATTCTTACTAGTCAGGTATATTCCTAGGCATTGAATATGGGGTGTTGAGTCCATTTCGTGGAGCAAGGAGCAGGTCCTGACTATTACATATTTGCTTATGGAAAGTTATCTGTGCTAATTTCAATCTCTGGTTTTATGCAGCACCACAACTCACCTTTCCCCATAAGCAAGCATAAGTTGGTTTTCTAAATTTGAGACCCTTTTCTGTTTTGTAATTGAGTTCATGTGCAGCCATGTTTGCATTCCGTGTATTTGAGATATCTTATGGTGTTTCTTTTTCTGTGTGACTTAGTTAACTTAGAATGATCGTACCTGAATGCACTCATTATGCCGCGATGGGCCTCATGACATAGATTTCATTGCTGAGTGATATTCCATTGTACGTACGTACAAAAACTTCTTTATCCATTTATTGCTTTCTAGGATATTTCACTTGTACCGTAAATGAGGTTCTTGTAAGCAGAGCCGTCCAAAATTTATGGGTGGCTGTGTCTTTTTGATTTTAATTTCCCTAAGCTATAGAACCATAAATTGAAGTGCCGTAGGCTCCGTTGCTTAGTTTTTTAGGTGTTTGAGGAAACACCATACACTTCTCCAGAGTGGCTGTTGGCAATTTACATCCCGCCCATCAGCATAACAAGGCTCCCTGTTCTCCATGGCCTGTCCTGCCTTTCTGGATTTTTCACTTTTTTCAGATATCCCTTTTGACAGGGGGGCAGTGAGACTTCATTGTAATGCATATTTCTTTAACATGCTTCCTTGGTTGGCCAAAAAGGGCGTATGCGATTTTTCCTGAATATATTCTGGAAAAGACGCATACGCACTTTTTGGCCAAGTGCATCATTGTCGACGTTCTGCCTCTTTTCCTATGCTTTAAATGCAATTCCAGTCTACCCCCTGAAAGCATTTTCTTGCAATTCTGCCCCACTTAAAAGTCTTCTTTGCAGCCTTCCTTCAATATATTTTTAGACGATAACTGTCATTTATAACTGTGCAGGTTTGTGAATTACAGTGCCCCTGAGCTCCTTTCTTCAACTCGCTTTCCTGTGAGCTGGCCGCAAAACCGCAGGATTGCTTCAGGCCCTAATCTTTTTCCGGCAGGGCACGCTGAGCCTTTGGTTAATTCCTCTTCCTGGTGGGAAATGAACGTTCCATTTGCCCGTGCAGAAACCTACAGGTAGTCTCTCATTGGTTCTCCCTATTCCTGTTCGTCTTGCGCAGAAATTGCAAACTGTGCCAAACAGGAGGTTAAAGGCACTGACTCTCCAAGTGGGGAGAGTGTTATTAAAGGCTCTGTAATGTTGAACCCGAGTAAAAGGGGACGTAAACTGAGATGCATTTGAAAACGTTTCCCGGTCACATGGTGCAGCATACTGTGGGTTTCCCATGCATGTTTTAGATGAAGGAAGAATCCCTTAAACCTGGAGAGTTGGGACCCATGGAATGGGTACCATGAAGTATGACTTCAAACGGTCTGCATTTGCTCATCGAACCTCACCAATGCTATCAGCCCGAAGTGTCCAACCTTATGTCTCACTCAGCTCTGGGTGTGGATGTGGTAAATCCAGGTTTCATCACAAGCCCTGAATGAATTATTTAAGAATTGCTCTCTATTTCACTGTCATTGTGTTTTGTTTTTGTAATTCATTTTGATAATGGGATTTATCGGATTTTCTCTGCTGCGTTCATGCAGCTGTACACACGCTTGATTGTCTTGCGGAGACATATAAATCCATGGGTTTGAAGATTCTTACTAGTCAGGTGTATTCCTAGGCGTTGAATATGAGGTGTTTAGTCCATTTCGTTGAGCAAGGGGTAGGTCTTCACTATTACATATTTGGCTTATGGAAAGGTATCTGTGCTAATTTCTATCTCTGATTTATGCACCACCACAACTCACTTTTCCCCTTAAGCAAGCATAAGTTGGTTATCTAATTTGAGACACTGTTCTGTTTTGTAATTCAGTTCATGTGTAGCCAAGTTTACATTCCGTGTATTAGTGATAACTTATGATGTTTCATTTTCTGTGTGACTTATTTCACTTAGAATCATCGTACCTGAATCCACTCATTATGCCGCGAAGGGCCTGATGACGTAGATTTCATTGGAAAGTGATATTCCATTGTACGTACGTACCACAATTTCTTTATCCATTTTTCGCTTTCTGGGATATTTAACTTCTACCGTAGATGAGGTTCTTGTAAACAGAGCCGTCCGAAACTTTGGGGTGGCTGTGTGTAGTTGATTTTAATTTCCCTGAGCTATAAGACCATAAGTGGAAGTGCCGTAGTCTCCGTTGCTTTGTTTTTTAGGTGTTTCAGGAAACACCATACACTTCTCCAGAGTGGCTGTTGGCAATTTACATCCCGACCATCAGCATAACAAGGCACCCTGTTCTCCATGACCTGTCCTGCCTTTCTGGATTTTACACTTTTTTCAGATGGCCCTTTTGACCGGGGGGCAGTGAGACTTCATTGTAGTGCAGATTTCCTTTACATGCTTGCTTGGTTGGCCAAAAAGTGCGGATGCATTTTTTCCTGAATATATTCAGGAAAAACCGCATACGCCGTTTTTGGCCAAGCGCAACATTGTCGACATTCTGCCTCTTTTCCTATGCTTTAAGTGCAATTCCAGTCTACCCCCTGAAATCGTTTTCCTGAAATTCTGTCCCGCTTTCAAGTTCTCTTCGAAGACTTACTTCAATACATTTTTGGATGATAGCTGTCATTCATAACTCTGCAGGTTTGTGAATTACAGAGCCCCTGAGCTCCTTTCTTCAACTCGCTTTCTTGTGAGCTGACCGCAAAACCGCAGGATTGCTTCAGGCGGTAATCAGTTTCCGGCAGGGCACGCTGAGCCTTTGGTTAATTCCCCTTCCTGGTGGTAAATGAGCGTTCCATTTGCCCGTGCAGACACCTACAGCAAGGCTCTCATTGGTTCTCCCTATTCCTGTTCATCTTGCGCAGAAATTGCAAACTGTGCCAAACAGGAGGTTAAAGGCACTGACTCTCCAATTGGGGAGAGTGTTAGTAAAGCGTCTGGAATGGTGAACCCGAGTACCAGGGTTCGAAAACTGAGATGCATTTGAAAACGTTTCCCAATCACACGGTGGTCGATACTCTGGGTTTCCCATGCATGTTTTAGCTGAAGGAAGAATCCCTTAAACCTGGAGAGTTGGGATCATGGAATGGGTACCATGCAGTATGACTTCAAAGGGTCTGTGTTTGCTCACCAAACCTCACCAACGCTATCAGCCCGAAGTGCCAAGCCTTATGTCTCACTGAGCTGTGGGTGTAGATGTGGTAAATCCAGGTTGATTCACAAGCCCTGAATGAATTATTTAAGAATTGCTCTCTATTTCACTGTCATTGTGTTTTGTTTTTGAAATTTATTTTGATAATGGGATTTATCGGATTTTCACTGCTGCGTTTAGGCCGATGTACACACGCTTGATTTCCTTATGGAGACATATAAATCCATGGGTCTTAAGATTCTTACTTGTCAGGTATATTCCCAGGCGTTGAATATGGGGTGTTGAGTCCATTTCGTTGAGCAAGGAGTAGGTCTTGTCTGTTATATATTTGGCTTATGGAACGGTATCTGTGCTAATTTCAATCTCTGGTTTGATGCAGCACCCCAACTCACCTTTCCCCATAAGCAAGCATAAGTTGGTTTTCTCAATTTGAGACCCAGTTCTGTTTTGTAATTCAGTTCATGTGTAGCCAAGTTTACGTTCCGTGTATTAGTGATATCTTATGATCTTTCTTTTCCTGTGTGAATTATTTCTCGTAGAATCGTCGCACCTGAATCCAGTCATTATGCCGCTACGGGCCTGATGACGTAGATCTCATTGCTGAGTGATATTCCATTGTACGTACGTACCACAACTTCTTCATCCATTTTTTGCTTTCTCGGATATTTAACTTGTACCGTAGACGAGGTTCTTGTAAACAGAGCCGTCCCAAACTTTGGGGTGGCTGTGTGTTTTTGATTTTAATTTCCCTAAGCTATAGGACCATAAGTGGAAGTGCCATAGGCTGTGTTGCTTTGTTTCCTATGTGATTCAGGAAACACCATACACTTCTCCAGAGTGGCTGTTGGCAATTTACATACCGCCCATCAGCATAACCAGGCTCCCTGTTCTCCATGACCTGTCCTGCCTTTCTGGATTTTACACTTTTTTCAGATGGCCCTTTTGACCGGGGGGCGCTGAGACTTCATTGTAGTGCAGATTTCCTATACATGCTTGCTTGTTTGGCCAAAAAGGGCGTATGCCTTTTTTCATGAATATATTCAGGAAAAAACGCGTACGCCCTTTATGGCCAAGTGCATCATTGTTGACATTCTGCCTCATTTCCTATGCTTTAAGTGCAATTCGAGTCTACCCCCTGAAATCGTTTTTCTGAAATTCTGCCCCTTTTTCAAGTCCTCTTCGAATACTTACTTCAATACATTTTTGGACGAGAGCTGTCATTCATAACTCTGCAGGTTTTTGAATTACAGTGCCCCTGAGCTCCTTTCTTCGACTCTATTTCTTGTGCGCTGGCCGCAAAACCGCAGGATTGCTTCAGACCCTCATCTGGTTCCGGCAGGGCATGCTGAGCGTTTGGTTAATTCCTTTTCCTGGTAGGAAATGAGCGTTCCATTTTCACGTGCAGACACCTACAGTTGGTCTCTCATTGGTTCTCCCTATTCCTGTTCATCTTGCGCAGAAATTGCAAACTGTGCCAAACAGGACGTTAAAGGCACTGACTCTCCAAGTGGGGAGAGTGTTAGTAAAGCGTCTGGAACAGTGAACTCGAGCACCAGGGGACGAAACAGAGATGCATTTGAAAACGTTTCCCAATCACATGGTGGACCATATTCTGGGTTTCCCATGCATGTTTTAGCTGAAGTAAGAATCCCTTAAACCTGGAGAGTTGGGACCCATGGAATGGGTACCATGCAGTATGACTTCAAAGGGTCTGCGTTTGCTCACCGAACCTCACCAATGCTATCAGCCCGAAGTGTCCAGCCTTATGTCTCACCCAGCTCTGGGTGTAGATGTGGTAAATCCAGGTTGCATCACAAGCCCTGAATGAATTATTTAAGAATTGCTCTCTATTTCACTGTCATTGTGTTTTGTTTGTGAAATTTATTTTGATAATGGGATTTATCGGATTTTCACTGCTGCGTTTAGGCCGCTGTACACATGCTTGCTTTCCTTATGGAGACATATAAATCCATGGGTCTTACGATTCTTACTTGTCAGGTATATTTCCAGGCGTTGAATATGGGGTGTTGAGTCCGTTTTGTTGAGCAAGGAGTAGGTCCTGTCTATTATATATTTGGCTTATGGAACGGTATCTGTGCTAATTTCAATCTCTGGTTTGATGCAGCACCCCAACTCACCTTTCCCCATAAGCAAGCATAAGTTGGTTTTCTAAATTTGAGACCCTGTTCTGTTTTGTAATTCAGTTCATGTGTAGCCAAGTTTACGTTCCGTGTATTAGTGATATCTTATGATGTTTCTTTTTCTGTGTGACTTATTTCTCGTAGAATCGTCGTACCTGAATCCACTCATTATGCCACTACGGGCCTGATGACGTAGATCTCATTGCTGAGTGATATTCCATTGTACGTACATATCACAACTTCTTTATCCATTTTTTGCTTTCTCGGATATTTAACTTGTACCGTAGACGAGGTTCTTGTAAAGAGAGCCGTCCCAAACTTTGGGGTGGCTGTGTGTTTTTGATTTTAATTTCCCTAAGCTATAGGACCCTAAGTGGAAGTGCCATAGGCTGTGTTGCTTTGTTTCCTACGTGTTTCAGGAAACACCATACACTTCTCCAGAGTGGCTGTTTGTAATTTACATCCCGCCCATCAGCATAACAAGGCTCCCTGTTCTCCATGACCTGTCCTGCCTTTCTGGATTTTACACTTGTTTCAGATTGCCCTTTTCACCGGGGGGCAGTGAGACTTCATTGTAGTGCAGATTTCTTTACATGCTTGCTTGTTTGGCCAAAAAGGGCGTATGCCTTTTTTCATGAATATATTCAGGAAAAAACGCATACGCCCTTTTTGGCCAAGTGCATCATTGTCGACATTCTGCCTCTTTTCCTATGCTTTAAGTGCAATTCCAGTCTACCCCCTGAAATCGTTTTCCTGAAATTCTGCCCCGCTTTCAAGTCCTCTTCGAAGACTTACTTCAATACATTTTTGGACGATAGCTGTCATTCATAACTCTGCAGGTTTGTGAATTACAGTGCCCCTGAGCTCCTTTCTTCAACTCGCTTTCTTGTGAGCTTGCCGCAAAACCACAGGATTGCTTCAGGCCCTAATCTGCTTCCGGCAGGGCACGTTGAGCCTTTGGTTAATTCCTCTTCCTGGTGGGAAATGATCGTTCCATTTGCCTTGCAGACACCTACAGCTAGTCTCTCATTGGTTCTCCCTATTCCTGTTCATCTTGCGCAGAAATTGCAAACTGTGCCAAACAGGAGGTTAAAGGCACTGACTCTCCAAGGGGGGAGAGTGTTAGTAAAGCGTCTGGAACGGTGAACCCAAGTACCAGGGGATGAAACCTGAGATGCATTTGAAAACGTTTCCCAATCACACGATGCACCATACTCTGGGATTCCCATGCATGGTTTAGCTGAAGGAAGAATCTCCTAAACCTGGAGAGTTGGGACCCATGGAATGGCTACCATGCGGTATGACTTCAAAGGGTCTGCGTTTGCTCACCGAACCTCACCAATGCTATCAGCCCGAAGTGTCCAGCCTTAAGTCTCAACCAGCTTTGGGTGTAGATGTGGTAAATCCAGGTTGCATCACAAGCCCTGAATGAATTATTTAAGAATTGCTCGCTATTTCACTGTCATTGTGTTTTGTTTTTGAAATTTATTTTGATAATGGGATTTATCAGATTTTCACTGCTGCGTTTAGGCTGCTGTACACACGCTTGATTTCCTTATGGAGACATATAAATCCATGGGTCTTAAGATTCTTACTTGTCAGGTATATTCCCAGGCGTTGAATATGGGGTGTTGAGTCCATTTCGTTGAGCAAGGAGTAGGTCTTGTCTATTATATATTTGGCTTATGGAACGATATCTGTGCTAATTTCAATCTCTGGTTTGATGCAGCACCCCAACTCACCTTTCCCCATAAGCAAGCATAAGTTGGTTTTCTAAATTTGAGACCCTGTTCTGTTTTGTAATTCAGTACATGTGTAGCCAAGTTTACGTTCCGTCTATTAGTGATATCTTATGATGTTTCTTTTTCTGTGTGACTTATTTCTCGTAGAATCGTCGTACCTGAATCCACTCATTATGCCACTACGGGCCTGATGACGTAGATCTCATTGCTGAGTGATATTCCATTGTACGTACGTACCACAACTTCTTTATCCATTTTTTGCTTTCTCGGATGTTTAACATGTACCGTAGACGAGGTTCTTGTAAACAGATCCGTCCCAAACTTTGGGGTGGCTGTGTGTTATTGATTTTAATTTACCTAAGCTATAGGACCCTAAGTGGAAGTGCCATAAGCTGTGTTGCTTTGTTTCCTACGTGTTTCAGGAAACACCATACACTTCTCCAGAGTGGCTGTTGGCAATTTACATCCCGCCCATCAGCATAACAAGGCTCCCTGTTCTCCATGACCTGTCCTGTCTTTCTGGATTTTACACTTGTTTCAGATGGCCCTTTGGACCGGGGGGCAGTGAGACTTCATTGTAGTGCAGATTTCCTTTACACGCTTGCTTCGTTGACCAAAAAGGGCGTATGCGTTTTTTCCTGAATATATTCAGGAATAAACACATACGCCCTTTTTGGCCAAGTGCATCATTGTCGACATTCTGCCTCTTTTCCTATGCTTTAAGTGCAATTCCAGTCTACCCCCTGAAATCGTTTTCATGAAATTCTGCCCCGCTTTCAAGTCCTCTTCCAAAACTTACTTCAATACATTTTTGGACGATAGCTGTCATTCATAACTCTGCAGGTTTGTGAATTACAGTGCCCCTGAGCTCCTTTCTTCAGCTCGCTTTCTTATGAGCTGGCTTCAAAACCGCAGGATTGCTTCAGGCCATAACCTGGTTCCGACAGGGCACGCTGAGCCTTTGGTTAATTCCTCTTCCTGGTGGGAAATGAGCATTCCATTTGCCCGTGCAGACACCTACAGCTAGTCTCTCATTGGTTCTCCCTATTCCTGTTCATCTTGCTCAGAAATTGCAAACTGTGCCAAACAGGAGTTTAAAGGCACTGACTCTCCAAGTGGGGAGAGTGTTAGTAAAGCGTCTGGAACGGTGAACCCGAGTACCTGGGGACGAAACCTGAGATGCATTTGAAAACGTTTCCCAATCACACGGTGGACCATACTCTGGGTTTCCCATGCATGTTATAGCTGAAGGAAGAATCCCTTAAACCTGGAGAGTTGGGACTCATGGAATGGCTACCATGCAGTATGACTTCAAAGGGTCTGCGTTTGCTCACCGAACCTCACCAATGCTATCAGCCTGAAGTGTCCAGCCTTATGTCTCACCCAGCTCTGGGTGTAGATGTGGTAAATCCAGGTTGCATCACAAGCCCTGAATGAATTATTTAAGAATTGCTCTCTATTTCACTGTCATTGTGTTGTGTTTGTGAAATTTATTTTGATAATGGGATTTATCGGATTTTCACTGCTGCGTTTAGGCCACTGTACACACGCTTGATTTCCTTATGGAGACATATAAATCCATGGGTCTTAAGATTCTTACTTCTCAGGTATATTCCAAGGCGTTGAATATGGGGTGTTGAGTCCATTTCGTTGAGCAAGGAGTAGGTCTTGTCTATTATATATTTGGCTTATGGAACGGTATCTGTGCTAATTTCAATCTCTGGTTTGATGCAGCACCCCAACTCACCTTTCCCCATAAGCAAGCATAAGTTGGTTTTCTGAATTTGAGACCCTGTTCTGTTTTGTAATTCAGTTCATGTGTAGACAAGTTTACGTTCCGTGTATTAGTGATAGCTTATGATGTTTCTTTTTCTGTGTGACTTATTTCTCGTAGAATCGTCGTACCTGAATCCACTCATTATGCCGCTAAGGGCCTGATGACATAGATTTCATTGCTGAGTGATATTCCATTATACGTACGTACCACAATTTCTTTATCCATTTTTTGCTTTCTCGGATATTTAACTTGTACCGTAGACGAGGTTCTTGTAAACAGAGCCGTCCCGAACATTGGGGTGGCTGTGTGTTTTTAATTTTAATTTCAATAAGCTATAGGACCCTAAGTGGAAGTGCCATAGGCTGTGTTGCTTTTTTTCCTACGTGTTTCAGGAAACACCATACACTTCTCCAGAGTGGCTGTTGGCCATTTACATCCCGCCCATCAGCATAACAAGGCTCCCTGTTCTCCATGACCTGTCCTGCCTTTCTGGATTTTACACTTGTTTCAGATGGCCGTTTGGACCGGGGGGCAGTGAGACTTCAATGTAGTGCAGATTTCCTTTACATGCTTGCTTGGTTGGCCAAAAATGGCGTATGCGTTTTTTCCTGAATATATTCAGGAAAAAACGCATACGACCTTTTTGGCCAAGTGCATCATTGTCGACATTCTGCCTCTTTGCCTATGCTTTAAGTGCAATTTCCGTCTACCCCCTGAAATCGTTTTCTTGAAATTCTGACCCACTTTCAAATCCTCTTCGAAGACTTACTTCAATACATTTTTGGACGACAGCTGTCATTCATAACTCTGCAGTTTTGTGAATTACAGTGACCCTGAGCTCCTTTCTTCAACTCGCTTTCTTGTGAGCTGGCCGCAAAACCACAGGATAGCTTCAGGCCCTAATCTGCTTCAGGCAGGGCCTGTTGAGCCTTTGGTTAATTCCTCTTCCTGGTGGGAAATGAGCGTTCCATTTGCCTTGCAGACACCTACAGCTAGTCTCTCATTGGTTCTCCCTATTCCTGTTCATCTTGCGCAGAAATTGCAAACTGTGCCAAACAGGAGGTTAAAGGCACTGACTCTCCAAGGGGGGAGAGTGTTAGTAAAGCGTCTGGAACGGTGAACCCAAGTACCAGGGGATGAAACCTGAGATGCATTTGAAAACGTTTCCCAATCACACGATGCACCATACTCTGGGATTCCCATGCATGGTTTGGCTGAAGGAAGAATCTCTTAAACCTGGAGAGTTGGGACCCATGGAATGGCTACCATGCGGTATGACTTCAAAGGGTCTGCGTTTGCTCACCGAACCTCACCAATGCTATCAGCCCGAAGTGTCCAGCCTTAAGTCTCAACCAGCTTTGGGTGTAGATGTGGTAAATCCAGGTTGCATCACAAGCCCTGAATGAATTATTTAAGAATTGCTCTCTATTTCACTGTCATTGTGTTTTGTTTTTGAAATTTATTTTGATAATGGGATTTATCAGATTTTCACTGCTGCGTTTACGCCGCTGTACACACGCTTGATTTCCTTATGGAGACATATAAATCCATGGGTCTTAAGATTCTTACTTGTGAGGTATATTCCCAGTCGTTGAATATGGGGTGTTGAGTCCATTTCGTTGAGCAAGGAGTAGGTCTTGTCTATTATATATTTGGCTTATGGAACGATATCTGTGCTAATTTCAATCTCTGGTTTGATGCAGCACCCCAACTCACCTTTCCCCATAAGCAAGCATAGGTTGGTTTTCTAAATTTGAGACCCTGTTCTGTTTTGTAATTCAGTACATGTGTAGCCAAGTTTACGTTCCGTCTATTAGTGATATCTTATGATGTGTCTTTTTCTGTGTGACTTATTTCTCGTAGAATCGTCGTACCTGAATCCACTCATTATGCCACTACGGGCCTGATGACGTAGATCTCATTGCTGAGTGATATTCCATTGTACGTACGTACCACAACTTCTTTATCCATTTTTTGCTTTCTCGGGTGTTTAACATGTACCGTAGACGAGGTTCTTGTAAACAGATCCGTCCCAAACTTTGGGGTGGCTGTGTGTTATTGATTTTAATTTACCTAAGCTATAGGACCCTAAGTGGAAGTGCCATAAGCTGTGTTGCTTTGTTTCCTACGTGTTTCAGGAAACACCATACACTTCTCCAGAGTGGCTGTTGGCAATTTACATCCCGCCCATCAGCATAACAAGGCTCCCTGTTCTCCATGACCTGTCCTGTCTTTCTGGATTTTACACTTGTTTCAGATGGTCCTTTGGACCGGGGGGCAGTGAGACTTCATTGTAGTGCAGATTTCCTTTACACGCTTGCTTCGTTGACCAAAAAGGGCGTATGCGTTTTTTCCTGAATATATTCAGGAATAAACGCATACGCCCTTTTTGGCCAAGTGCATCATTGTCGACATTCTGCCTCTTTTCCTATGCTTTAAGTGCAATTCCAGTCTACCCCCTGAAATCGTTTTCATGAAATTCTGCCCCGCTTTCAAGTCCTCTTCCAAAACTTACTTCAATACATTTTTGGACGATAGCTGTCATTCATAACTCTGCAGGTTTGTGAATTACAGTGCCCCTGAGCTCCTTTCTTCAGCTCGCTTTCTTATGAGCTGGCTTCAAAACCGCAGGATTGCTTCAGGCCATAACCTGGTTCCGACAGGGCACGCTGAGCCTTTGGTTAATTCCTCTTCCTGGTGGGAAATGAGCGTTCCATTTGCCCGTGCAGACACCTACAGCTAGTCTCTCATTGGTTCTCCCTATTCCTGTTCATCTTGCTCAGAAATTGCAAACTGTGCCAAACAGGAGTTTAAAGGCAATGACTCTCCAAGTGGGGAGAGTGTTAGTAAAGCGTCTGGAACGGTGAACCCGAGTACCAGCGGACGAAACTTGAGATGCATTTGAAAACGTTTCCCAATCACACGGTGGACCATACTCTGGGTTTCCCATGCATGTTATAGCTTAAGGAAGAATCCCTTAAACCTGGACAGTTGGGACTCATGGAATGGCTACCATGCAGTATGACTTCAAAGGGTCTGCGTTTGCTCACCGAACCTCACCAATGCTATCAGCCCGAAGTGTCCAGCCTTATGTCTCACCCAGCTCTGGGTGTAGATGTGGTAAATCCAGGTTGCATCACAAGCCCTGAATGAATTATTTAAGAATTGCTCTCTATTTCACTGTCATTGTGTTTTGTTTGTGAAATTTATTTTGATAATGGGATTTATCGGATTTTCACTGCTGCGTTTAGGCCACTGTACACACGCTTGATTTCCTTATGGAGACATATAAATCCATGGGTCTTAAGATTCTTACTTCTCAGGTATATTCCAAGGCGTTGAATATGGGGTGTTGAGTCCATTTCGTTGAGCAAGGAGTAGGTCTTGTCTATTATATATTTGGCTTATGGAACGGTATCTGTGCTAATTTCAATCTCTGGTTTGATGCAGCACCCCAACTCACCTTTCCCCATAAGCAAGCATAAGTTGGTTTTCTGAATTTGAGACCCTGTTCTGTTTTGTAATTCAGTTCATGTGTAGACAAGTTTACGTTCCGTGTATTAGTGATAGCTTATGATGTTTCTTTTTCTGTGTGACTTATTTCTCGTAGAATCGTCGTACCTGAATCCACTCATTATGCCGCTACGGTCCTGATGACATAGATTTCATTGCTGAGTGATATTCCATTATACGTACGTACCACAATTTCTTTATCCATTTTTTGCTTTCTCGGATATTTAACTTGTACTGTAGACGAGGTTCTTGTAAACAGAGCCGTCCCGAACATTGGGGTGGCTGTGTGTTTTTGATTTTAATTTCAATAAGCTATAGGACCCTAAGTGGAAGTGCCATAGGCTGTGTTGCTTTTTTTCCTACGTGTTTCAGGAAACACCATACACTTCTCCAGAGTGGCTGTTGGCCATTTACATCCCGCCCATCAGCATAACAAGGCTCCCTGTTCTCCATGACCTGTCCTGCCTTTCTGGATTTTACACTTGTTTCAGATGGCCGTTTGGACCGGGGGGCAGTGAGACTTCATTGTAGTGCAGATTTCCTTTACACGCTTGCTTGGTTGGCCAAAAATGGCGTATGCGTTTTTTCCTGAATATATTCAGGAAAAAACGCATACGACCTTTTTGGCCAAGTGCATCATTGTCGACATTCTGCCTCTTTGCCTATGCTTTAAGTGCAATTTCCGTCTACCCCCTGAAATCGTTTTCCTGAAATTCTGACCCGCTTTCAAATCCTCTTCGAAGACTTACTTCAATACATTTTTGGACGATAGCTGTCATTCATAACTCTGCAGGTTTGTGAATTACAGTGCCCCTGAGCTCCTTTCTTCAACTCGCTTTCTTGTGAGCTGGCCGCAAAACAACAGGATTGCTTCAGGCCCTAATCTGCTTCCAGCAGGGCACGCTGAGCCTTTGGTTAATTCCTCTTCCTGGTGGGAAATGAGCGTTCCATTTGCCCTGCAGACACCTACAGCTAGTCTCTCATTGGTTCTCCCTATTCCTGTTCATCTTGCGCAGAAATTGCAAACTGTGCCAACCAGGAGGTTAAAGGCACTGACTCTCCAAGGGGGGAGAGTGTTAGTAAAGCGTCTGGAATGGTGAACCCAAATACCAGGGGATGAAACCTGAGATGCATTTGAAAATGTTTCCCAATCACATGATGGACCATACTCTGGGTTTCCCATGCATGGTTTAGCTGAAGGAAGAATCCCTTAAACCTGGAGAGTTGGGACCCATGGAATGGCTACCATGCGGTATGACTTCAAAGGGTCTGCGTTTGCTCACCGAACCTCACCAATGCTATCAGCCCGAAGTGTCCAGCCTTAAGTCTCAACCAGCTTTGGGTGTAGATGTGGTAAATCCAGGTTGCATCACAAGCCCTGAATGAATTATTTAAGAATTGCTCTCTATTTCACTGTCATTGTGTTTTGTTTTTGAAATTTATTTTGATAATGGGATTTATCGGATTTTCACTGCTGCGTTTAGGCCGCTGTACACACGCTTGATTTCCTTATGGAGACATATAAATCCATGGGTCTTAAGATTCTTACTTGTGAGGTATATTCCCAGTCGTTGAATATGGGGTGTTGAGTCCATTTCGTTGAGCAAGGAGTAGGTCTTGTCTATTATATATTTGGCTTATGGAACGATATCTGTGCTAATTTCAATCTCTGGTTTGATGCAGCACCCCAACTCACCTTTCCCCATAAGCAAGCATAAGTTGGTTTTATAAATTTGAGACCCTGTTCTGTTTTGTAATTCAGTACATGTGTAGCCAAGTTTACGTTCCGTCTATTAGTGACATCTTATGATGTTTCTTTTTCTGTGTTACTTGTTTCTCGTAGAATCGTCGTACCTGAATCCACTCATTATGCCGCTACGGGCCTGATGACGTAGATCTCATTGCTGAGTGATATTCCATTGTACGTACGTACCACAAATTCTTTATCCATTTTTTGCTTTCTCGGATATTTAACTTGTACTGTAGACGAGGTTCTTGTAAACAGAGCCGTCCCAAACATTGGGGTGGCTGTGTGTTATTGATTTTAATTTACCTAAGCTATAGGAACCTAAGTGGAAGTGCCATACGCTGTGTTGCTTTGTTTCCTACGTGTTTCAGGAAACACCATACACTTCTCCAGAGTGTCTGTTGGCAATTTACATCCCGCCCATCAGCATAACAAGGCTCCCTGTTCTCCATGACCTGTCCTGTCTTTCTGGATTTTACACTTGTTTCAGATGGCCCTTTGGACCGGGGGGCAGTGAGACTTCATTGTAGTGCAGATTTCCTTTACACGCTTGCTTCGTTGACCAAAAAGGGCGTATGCGTTTTTTCCTGAATATATTCAGGAATAAACGCATACGCCCTTTTTGGCCAAGTGCATCATTGTCGACATTCTGCCTCTTTTCCTATGCTTTAAGTGCAATTCCAGTCTACCCCCTGAAATCGTTTTCCTGAAATTCTGCCCCGCTTTCAAGTCGTCTTCCAAAACTTACTTCAATACATTTTTGGACGATAGCTGTCATTCATAACTCTGCAGGTTTGTGAATTACAGTGCCCCTGAGCTCCTATCTTCAGCTCGCTTTCTTATGAGCTGGCTTCAAAACCGCAGGATTGCTTCAGGCCATAACCTGGTTCCGACAGGGCACGCTGAGCCTTTGGTTAATTCCTCTTCCTGGTGGGAAATGAGCGTTCCATTTGCCCGTGCAGACACCTACAGCTAGTCTCTCATTGGTTCTCCCTATTCCTCTTCATCTTGCTCAGAAATTGCAAACTGTGCCAAACAGGAGTTTAAAGGCACTGACTTTCCAAGTGGGGAGAGTGTTAGTAAAGGGTCTGGAACGGTGAACCCGAGTACCAGGGGACGAAACCTGAGATGCATTTGAAAACGATTCCCAATCACACGGTGGACCATACTCTGGGTTTCCCATGCATGTTATAGCTGAAGGAAGAATCCCTTAAACCTGGAGAGTCGGGACTCATGGAATGGCTACCATGCAGTATGACTTCAAAGGGTCTGCGTTTGCTCACCGAACATCACCAATGCTATCAGCCCGAAGTATCCAGCCTTATGTCTCACCCAGCTCTGGGTGTAGATGTGGTAAATCCAGGTTGCATCACAAGCCCTGAATGAATTATTTAAGAATTGCTCTCTATTTCACTGTCATTGTGTTTTGTTTGTGAAATTTATTTTGATAATGGGATTTATCGGATTTTCACTGCTGCGTTTAGGCCACTGTACACACGCTTGATTTCCTTATGGAGACATATAAATCCATGGGTCTTAAGATTCTTACTTCTCAGGTATATTCCAAGGCGTTGAATATGGGGTGTTGAGTCCATTTCGTTGAGCAAGGAGTAGGTCTTGTCTATTATATATTTGGCTTATGGAACGGTATCTGTGCTAATTTCAATCTCTGGTTTGATGCAGCACCCCAACTCACCTTTCCCCATAAGCAAGCATAAGTTGGTTTTCTGAATTTGAGACCCTGTTCTGTTTTGTAATTCAGTTCATGTGTAGACAAGTTTACGTTCCGTGTATTAGTGATAGCTTATGATGTTTCTTTTTCTGTGTGACTTATTTCTCGTAGAATCGTCGTACCTGAATCCACTCATTATGCCGCTACGGGCCTGATGACATAGATTTCATTGCTGAGTGATATTCCATTATACGTACGTACCACAATTTCTTTATCCATTTTTTGCTTTCTCGGATATTTAACTTGTACCGTAGACGAGGTTCTTGTAAACAGAGCCGTCCCGAACATTGGGGTGGCTGTGTGTTTTTGATTTTAATTTCAATAAGCTATAGGACCCTAAGTGGAAGTGCCATAGGCTGTGTTGCTTTTTTTCCTACGTGTTTCAGGAAACACCATACACTTCTCCAGAGTGGCTGTTGGCCATTTACATCCCGCCCATCAGCATAACAAGGCTCCCTGTTCTCCATGACCTGTCCTGCCTTTCTGGATTTTACACTTGTTTCAGATGGCCGTTTGGACCGGGGGGCAGTGAGACTTCATTGTAGTGCAGATTTCCTTTACACGCTTGCTTGGTTGGCCAAAAATGGCGTATGCGTTTTTTCCTGAATATATTCAGGAAAAAACGCATACGACCTTTTTGGCCAAGTGCATCATTGTCGACTTTCTGCCTCTTTGCCTATGCTTTAAGTGCAATTTCCGTCTACCCCCTGAAATCGTTTTCCTGAAATTCTGACCCGCATTCAAATCCTCTTCGAAGACTTACTTCAATACATTTTTGGACGATAGCTGTCATTCATAACTCTGCAGGTTTGTGAATTACAGTGCCCCTGAGCTCCTTTCTTCAACTCGCTTTCTTGTGAGCTGGCCGCAAAACAACAGGATTGCTTCAGGCCCTAATCTGCTTCCAGCAGGGCACGCTGAGCCTTTGGTTAATTCCTCTTCCTGGTGGGAAATGAGCGTTCCATTTGCCCTGCAGACACCTACAGCTAGTCTCTCATTGGTTCTCCCTATTCCTGTTCATCTTGCGCAGAAATTGCAAACTGTGCCAAACAGGAGGTTAAAGGCACTGACTCTCCAAGGGGGGAGAGTGTTAGTAAAGCGTCTGGAACGGTGAACCCAAGTACCAGGGGATGAAACCTGAGATGCATTTGAAAACGTTTCCCAATCACACGATGGACCATACTCTGGGTTTCCCATGCATGGTTTAGCTGAAGGAAGAATCCCTTAAACCTGGAGAGTTGGGACCCATGGAATGGCTACCATGCGGTATGACTTCAAAGGGTCTGCGTTTGCTCACCGAACCTCACCAATGCTATCAGCCCGAAGTGTCCAGCCTTAAGTCTCAACCAGCTTTGGGTGTAGATGTGGTAAATCCAGGTTGCATCACAAGCCCTGAATGAATTATTTAAGAATTGCTCTCTATTTCACTGTCATTGTGTTTTGTTTTTGAAATTTATTTTGATAATGGGATTTATCGGATTTTCACTGCTGCGTTTAGGCCGCTGTACACACGCTTGATTTCCTTATGGAGACATATAAATCCATGGGTCTTAAGATTCTTACTTGTGAGGTATATTCCCAGTCGTTGAATATGGGGTGTTGAGTCCATTTCGTTGAGCAAGGAGTAGGTCTTGTCTATTATATATTTGGCTTATGGAATGATATCTGTGCTAATTTCAATCTCTGGTTTGATGCAGCACCCCAACTCACCTTTCCCCATAAGCAAGCATAAGTTGGTTTTCTAAATTTGAGACCCTGTTCTGTTTTGTAATTCAGTACATGTGTAGCCAAGTTTACGTTCCGTCTATTAGTGATATCTTATGATGTTTCTTTTTCTGTGTTACTTATTTCTCGTAGAATCGTCGTACCTGAATCCACTCATTATGCCACTACGGGCCTGATGACGTAGATCTCATTGCTGAGTGATATTCCATTGTACGTACGTACCACAACTTCTTTATCCATTTTTTGCTTTCTCGGATATTTAACTTGTACTGTAGACGAGGTTCTTGTAAACAGATCCGTCCCAAATTTTGGGGTGGCTGTGTGTTATTGATTTTAATTTACCTAAGCTATAGGAACCTAAGTGGAAGTGCCATAGGCTGTGTTGCTTTGTTTCCTACGTGTTTCAGGAAACACCATACACTTCTCCAGAGTGGCTGTTGGCAATTTACATCCCGCCCATCAGCATAACAAGGCTCCCTGTTCTCCATGACCTGTCCTGTCTTTCTGGATTTTACACTTGTTTCAGATGGCCCTGTGGACCGGGGGGCAGTGAGACTTCATTGTAGTGCAGATTTCCTTTACACGCTTGCTTCGTTGACCAAAAAGGGCGTATGCGTTTTTTCCTGAATATATTCAGGAAAAAACGCATACGCACTTTTTGGCCAAATGCATCATTGTCGACATTCTGCCTCTTTTCCTATGCTTTAAGTGCAATTCCAGTCTACCCCCTGAAATCGTTTTCCTGAAATTCTGCCACGCTTTCAAGTCCTCTTCCAAAACTTACTTCAATACATTTTTGGACGATAGCTGTCATTCATAACTCTGCAGGTTTGTGAAGTACAGTGCCCCTGAGCTCCTTTCTTCAACTCGCTTTCTTGTGAGCTGGCCGCAAAACCGCAGGATTGCTTCAGGCCCTAATCTGTTTCCGGCAGGGTACGCTGAGCCTTTGGTTAATTCCTCTTCCTGGTGGGAAATGAGCGTTCCATTTGCCCGTGCAGACACCTAGAGCTAGTCTCTCATTGGTTCTCCCTATTCCTGTTCATCTTGCGCAGAAATTGCTAACTGTGCCAAACAGGAGGTTAAAGGCACTGACTCTCCAAGTGCGGAGAGTGTTAGTAATGCGTCTGGAATGGTGAACCCGAGTCCCAGGGTTCGAAAACTGAGATGCATTTGGAAACGTTTCCCAATCACACGGTGGACCATACTCTGGGTTTCCCATGCATGTTTTAGCTGAAGGAAGAATCCCTTAAACCTGGAGATTTGGGACCCATGGAATGGGTACCATGCAGTATGACTTCAAAGGGTCTGCGTTTGCTCATCGAACCTCACCAATGCTATCAGCCCGACGTGTCCAGCCTTATGTCTCACCCAGCTCTGGGTGTAGATGTGTTAAATCCAGGTTGCATCACAAGCCCTGAATGAATTATTTAAGAATTGCTCTCTATTTCACTGTCATTGTGTTTTGTTTTTGAAATTTATTTTGATAATGGGATTTATCGGATTTTCAGTGCTGCGTTTAGGCTGCAGTACACACGCTTGATTTCCTTATGGAGACATATAAATCCATGGGTCTTAAGATTCTTACTTGTCAGGTATCTTCCCAGGCGTTGAATATATGGTGTTGAGTCCATTTCGTTGAGCAAGGAGTAGGTCTTGTCTATTATATATTTGGCTTATGGAACGGTATCTGTGCTAATTTCAATCTCTCCTTTTATGCAGCACCCCAACTCACCTTTCTCCTTAAGCAAGCATAAGTAGGTTTTTTCAATTTGAGACCCTGTTCTGTTTTGTAATTCACTTCATGTGTAGCCAAGATTACATTCCGTGTATTAGTGATATCTTATGATGTTTCTTTTTCTGTGTGACTTATTTCTCGTAGAACCATCGTACCTGAATCCACTCATTATGCCGCTACGGACCTGATGACGTAGATTTCATTGCTGAGTGATATTCCATTGTACGTGCGTACCACAACTTCTTTATCCATTTTTTGCTTTTTCGGTTATTTAACTTGTACCATAGACGAGGTTCTTGTGAACAGAGCCATCCCCAACATTGGGGTGGATGTGTGTTTTTGATTTTAATTTCCCTAAGCTATAGGACCATAAGTGGTAGTGCCATAGGCTGCGTTGCTTTGTTTCCTACGTATTTCAGGAAACACCATTTGCTTTTCCAGAGTGGCTGTTGGCAATTTACATCCCGCCCATTAGCATAACAAGGCTCCCTGTTCTCCATGACCTGTCCTGCCTTTCTGGATTTTACACTTTTTTCAGATGGCCCTTTTGACCGGGGGGCAGTGAGACTTCATTGTAGTGCAGATTTCCTTTACACGCTTGCTTGGTTGGCCAATAAGTGCGTATGCGTTTTTCCCTGAATATATTCAGGAAAAAACGCATACGCCCTTTTTGGCCAAGTGCATCATTGTCGACATTCTGCCTCATTTCCTATGCTTTAAGTGCAATTCCAGTCTACCCCATGAAATCGTTTTCCTGAAATTCTGCCCCGCTTTCAAGTCCTCTTCGAAGACTTACTTCAATATATTTTTGGACGATAGCTGTCATTCATAACTCTGCAGGTTTGTGAATTACAGTGCCCCTGAGCTCCTTTCTTCAACTCACTTTCTTTGAGCTGGCCGCAAAACCGCAGGATTGCTTCAGGCCCTAATCTCTTTCCGGCAGGGTACACTGAGCCTTTGATTAATTCCTCTTCCTCGTGGGAAATGTGCGTTCCATTTGCCCGTGCAGACACCTACAGCTAGTCTTTCATTGGTTCTCCCTATTCCTGTTCATCTTGCGCAGAAATTGCAAACTGTGCCAAACAGGAGGTTAAAGGCACTGACTCTCCAAGTGGGGAGAGTGTTAGTAAAGCGTCTGGAATGGTGAACCCGAGTACCAGGTTTCGAAAATTGAGATGCATTTTAAAAGGTTTCCCAATCACACGGTGGACCATAATCTGGGTTACCCATGCATGTTTTAGCTGATGGAAGAATCCCTTAAACCTGGAGAGTTGGGACCCATGGAATGGCTACCATGCAGTGTGACTTCAAAGGGTCTGCGTTTGCTCACCGAACCTCACCAATGCTATCAGCCCGAAGTGTCCAGCCTTATGTCTCACCCAGCTCTGGGTGTAGATGTGGTAAATCCAGGTTGCATCACAAGCCCTGAATGAATGATTTAAGAATTGCTCTCTATTTCACTGGCAATGTGTTTTGTTTTTGAAATTTATATTGATAATGGGATTTATCGGATTTTCACTGCTGCGTTTAGGCCGCTGTACACACGCTTGATTTCCTTATGGAGACATATAAATCCATGGGTTTTAAGATTCTTACTTGTCAGGTATATTCCCAGGCGTTGAATATGGGGTGTTGAGTCCATTTCGTTGAGCAAGGAGTAGGTCTGGTCTATTATATATTTGGTTTATGGAATGGTATCTGTGCTAATTTCAACCTCTGGTTTTATGCAGCACCCCAACTCACCTTTCCCCTTAAGCAATCATAAGTTGTTTTTCTCAATTTGAGGCCCTGTTCTGTTTGGTAATTCAGTTAATGTGTAGCCAAGTTTACATTCCGTGTATTAATGATATCTTATGATGTTTCTTTATCTGTGTGACTTATTTCTCGTAGAATCATCGTGCCTGAATACACTCATTATGCCGCTACGGGCCTGATGACGTAGAGTTCATTGCTGAGTGATATTCCATTGTACGTGCATACCACAACTTCTTTATCCATTTTTTGCTTTCTCGGATATTTAACTAGTACCGTAGACGAGGTTCTTGTAAACAGAGCCAACCCAAACATTGGGTGGCTGTGTGATTTTGATTTTAATTTCCCTAAGCTATAGGACCAAAAGTGGAAGTGCCATAGGCTGTATTGCTTTGTTTCCTACCTGTTTCAGGAAACACCATACACTTCTCCAGAGTGGCAGTTGGCAATTTACATCCCGCCCATCAGCATAACAAGGCTCCCTGTTCTCCATGAGCTGTCCTGCCTTTCTGGATTTTACACTTATTTCAGATGGCCCTTTTGACCGGGGGGCAGTGAGACTTCATTGTAGTGCAGATTTCCTTTACACGCTTGCTTGGTTGGCCAAAAAGGGCGTATGCGTTTTTTCCTGAATATATTCAGGAAAAAACGCATACGCCCTTTTTGGCCAAGTGCATCATTGTCGACATTCTGCCTCTTTTCCTATGCTTTAAGTGCAATTCCAGTCTACCCCTGAAATCGTTTTCCTGTAATTCTGCCCCGCTTTCAAGTCCTCTTCGAAGACTTACTTCAGTACAATTTTGGACGGTAGCTGTCATTCATAACTCTGCAGGTTTGTGAATTACAGTGCCCCTGAGCTCCTTTCTTCAACTCACTTTCTTTGAGCTGGCCGCAAAACCGCAGGATTGCTTAAGGCCCTAATCTGTTTCTGGCAGGGCACGCTGAGCCTTTGGTTAATTCCACTTCCTGTTGGGAAATGAGCGTTCCATTTGCCCGTGCAGACACCTACAGCTAGTCTCTCATTGGTTCTCCCTATTCCTGTTCATCTTGCGCAGAAATTGCAAACTGTGCCAAACAGGAGGTTAAAGGCACTGACTCTCCAAGTGGGGAGAGTGTTTGTAAAGCGTCTGGAATGGTGAACCCAAGTACCAGGGTTCGAAAACTGAGATGCATTTGAAAACGTTTCCCAATCACATGGTGGACCATACTCTGGGTTTCCCATGCATGTTTTAGCTGAAGGAAGAATCCCTTAAACCTGGAGAGTTGGGACCCATGGAATGGGTACCATGCAGTATGACTTCAAAGGGTCTGCGTTTGCTCACCGAACCTCACCAGTGTTATCAGCCCGAAGTGTTCAGCCTTATGTCTCACCCAGCTCTGGGTATAGATGTGGTAAATCCAGGTTGCATCACAAGCCCTGAATGAATGATTTAAGAATTGCTCTCTATTTCACTGGCATTGTGTTTTGTTTTTGAAATTTATTTTGATAATGGGATTTATCGGATTTTCACTGCTGCGTTTAGGCCGCTGTACACACGCTTGATTTCCTTATGGAGACATATAAATCCATGGGTCTTAAGATTCTTACTTGTCAGGTATATTCCCAGGCGTTGAATATGGGGTGTTGAGTCCATTTCGTTGAGCAAGGAGTAGGTCTTGTCTATTATATATTTGGCTTATGGAATGGTATCTGTGCTAATTTCAATCTCTGGTTTGATGCAGCACCCCAACTCACCTTTCCCAATAAGCAAGCATAAGTTGGTTTTCTAAATTTGAGACCCAGTTCTGTTTTGTATTTCAATTCATGTGTAGTCAAGTTTATATTCCGTGTATTAGAGATATCTTATGATGTTTCTTTTCCTGTGTGACTTATTTCTCGGAGAATCATCGTAACTGAATCCACTCATTATGCCGCTATGGGCCTGATGACGTAGATTTCATTGCTGAGTTATATTCCATTGTACGTGCGTACCACAATTTCTTTATCCATTTTTTGATTTCTCGGATATTTAACTTGTGCCGTAGACGAGGTTCTTGTAAACAGAGCCATCCCAAACATTGGGGTGGCTGTGTGATTTTGATTTTAATTTCCCGAAGCTATAGGACCATAACTGGAAGTGCCATAGGCTGTGTTGCTTTGTTTCCTACGTATTTCAGGAAACACCATACACTTTTCCAGAATGGCTGTTGGCAATTTACATCCCGCCCATCAGCATAACAAGGCTCCCTGTTCTCCATGACCTGTCCTGCCTTTCTGGATTTTACACTTTTTTCAGATGGCCTTTTGACCGGGGGCAGTGAGACTTCATTGTAGTGCAGATTTCCTTTACACGCTTGCTTGTTTGGTCAAAAAGGGCGTATGCGTTTTTTCCTGAATATATTCAGGAAAAAACGCATACGTCATTTTTGGCCAAGTGCATCATTGTCGACATTCTGCCTCTTTTCCTATGCTTTAAGTGCAATTCCAGTCTACCCCCTGAAATCTTTTTCTGGATATTCTGCCCCGCTTTCAAGTCCTCTTCGAAGACTTACTTCAATACATTTTTGGACGATAGCTGTCATTCATAACTCTGCAGGTTTGTGAATTAGAGTGCCCCTGAACTCATTTCTTCAACTCGCTTTCTTGTGAGCTGGCCGCAAAACCGCAGGATTGCTTCAGGCCCTAATCTGTTTCCGGCAGGGCACGCTGAGCCTTTGGTTAATTCCTCTTCCTGGTGGGAAATGAGCGTTCCATTTGCCCGTGCAGACACCTACAGCTAGTCTCTCATTGGTTCTCCCTATTCCTGTTCATCTTGCACAGTAATTGCAAACTGTGCCAAACAGGAGGTTAAAGGCACTGACTCTCCAAGTGTGGAGAGTGTTAGTAAAGCGTCTGGAATGGTGAACCCGAGTACCAGGGTTCGAAACCTGAGATGCATTTGAAAACGTTCCCCAATCACACGGTGGACCATACTCTGGGTTTCCCATGCATGTTTTAGCTGAAGGAAGAATCCCTTAAACCTGGACAGTTGGGGCCCATGGAATGGGTACCATGCAGTGTGACTTCAAATGGTCTGCGTTTGCTCACCGAACCTCATCAATGCTATCAGCGCGAAGTGTCCAGCCTTATGTCTCACCCAGCTCTGGGTGTAGATGTGGTAAATCCAGGTTGCATCAAAAGCCCTGAATGAATTATTTAAGAATTGCTCTCTATTTCACTGGCATTGTGTTTTGTTTTTGAAATTTATTTTGATAATGGGATTAATCGGATTTTCACTGCTGCGTTTAGGCCGCTGTACACACGCTTGATTTCCTTATGGAGACATATAAATCCATGGGTTTTAAGATTCTTACTTGTCAGGTATATTCCCAGGCGTTGAATATGGGGTGTTGAGTCCATTTCGTTGAGCAAGGAGTAGGTCTTGCCTATTATATATTTGGTTCATGGAAAGGTATCTGTGATAATTTCAATCTCTGGTTTTATGCAGCACCCCAACTCACCTTTCCCCATCAGCAAGCATAAGTTGGTTTTCTAAATTTGAGACCCTGTTCTGTTTTGTAATTCAGTTCATGTGTAGTCAAGTTTACATTCCGTGTATTAGTCATAACTTATGATATTTCTTTTTCTGTGTGACTTATTTCTCGTAGAATCATCGTACCTGAGTCCACTCATTATGCCGCTATGGGCCTGATGACGTATATTTCATTGCTGAGTGATATTCCATTGTACGTACGTACCACAACTTCTTTATCCATTTTTTGCTTTCTCGGATATTTAACTTGTACCGTAGACGAGGTTCTTGTAAACAGAGCCGTCCCAAACTTTGGGGTGGCTGTGTGTTTTTGATTTTAATTTCCCTAAGTTATAGGACCATAAGTGGAAGTGCCATATGCTGTGTTGCTTTGTTTCCTAAGTGTTTCAGGAAACACCATACACTTCTCCAGAGTGGCTGTTGGCAATTTACATCCCGCCCATCAGCATAACAAGGCTCACTGTTCTCCATGATCTGTCCTGCCTTTCAGGATTTTACACTTGTTTCAGATGGCCCATTGGACCGGGGGGCAGTGAGACTTCATTGTAGTGCAGATTTCCTTTACACGCTTGCTTGGTTGGCCAAAAAGGGCGTATGCGTTTTTTCCTGAATATATTCAGGAAAAAACGCATACGCCCTTTTTGGCCAAGCGCATCATTGTGGACATTCTGCCTCTTTTCCTATGCTTTAAGTGCAATTCCAGTCTACCCCCTGAAATCGTTTTACTGAAATTCTGCCCCGATTTCAAATCCTCTTCGAAGACTTACTTCAATACATTTTTGGACGATAGCTGTCATTCATAACTCTGCAGGTTTGTGAATTAGAGTGCCCCTGAGCTCGTTTCTTCAACTCGTTTTCTTGTGAGCTGGCCGCAAAACCACAGGATTGCTTCAGGCCCTAATCTGTTTCCGGCAGGGCACGCTGAGCCTTTGGTTAATTGCTCTTCCTGGTGGGAAATGAGCGTTCCATTTGCCCGTGCAGACACCTACAGCTAGTCTCTCATTGGTTCTCCCTATTCCTTTTCATCTTGCGCAGAAATTGCAGACTGTGCCAAACAGGAGGTTAAAGGCACTGACTCTCCAAGTGGGGAGAGTGTTAGTAAAGTGTCTGGAATGGTGAACCCGAGTACCAGGGTTCGAAACCTGAGATGCATTTGAAAACGTTTCCCAATCACACGGTGGACCATACTCTGGGTTTCCCATGCATGTTTTAGCTGAACTAAGAATCCCATAAACCTGGAGAGTTGGGACCCATGGAATGGGTACCATGCAGTATGACTTCAAAGGGTCTGCGTTTGCTCACCGAACCTCACCAATGCTATCAGCCCGAAGTGTCCAGCCTTATGTCTCACCCAGCTCTGGGTGTAGATGTGGTAAATCCAGGTTGCATCACAAGCGCTGAATGAATTATTTAAGAATTGCTCGCTATTTCACTGGCATTGTGTTTTGTTTTTGAAATTTATTTTGATAATGGGATTTATCGGATTTTCACTGGTACGTTTAGGCCACTGTACACATGCTTGATTTCCTTATGGAGACATATAAATCCATGGGTCTTAAGATTCTTACTTGTCAGGTATATTCCCAGGCGTTGAATATGGGGTGTTGAGTCCATTTCGTTGAGCAAGGATTAGGTCTTGTCTGTTATATATTTGGCTTATGGAAAGGTATCTGTGCTAATTTCAATCTCTGGTTTTATGTAGCACCCCAACTCACCTTTCCCCATAAGCAAGCATATGTTGGTTTTCTAAATTTGAGACCCTGTTCTGTTTTGTAATTCAGTTCATGTGTAGTCCAGTTTACATTCCGTGTATTAGTGATATCTTATGATGTTTCTTTTCCTGTGTGACTTATTTTGCGTAGAATCATCGTACCTGAATCCACTCATTATGCCGCTATGGGCCTGATGACGTAGATTTCATTGCTGAGTGATATTCCATTGTACGTGCGTACCACAACTTCTTTATCCATGTTTTGCTTTCTCGGATATTTAACTTGTACCGTAGACGAGGTTCTTGTAAACAGAGCCGTCCCAAACTTTGGGGTGGCTGTGTGTTTTTGATTTTAATTTCCCGAAGCTGTAGGACCATAAGTGGAAGTGCCAGAGGCTGTGTTGCTTTGTTTCCTACGTGTTTCAGGAAACACCATACACTTCTCCAGAGTGGCTGTTGGCAATTTACATCCCGCCCATCAGCATAACAAGGCTCCCTGTTCTCCATGACCTGTCCTGCCTTTCTGGATCTTACTCTTTTTTCAGATGGCCCTTGTGACCGGGGGTCAGTGAGACTTCATTGTAGTGCAGATTTCCTTTACACGCTTGCTTGGTAGGCCAAAAAGGGCGTATGCGTTTTTTCCTGAATATATTCAGGATAAAACACATACGTCCTTTTTGGCCAAGTGCATCATTGTCGACATTCTGCCTATTTTCCTATGCTGTAAGTGCAATTCCAGTCTACCCCATGAAATCGTTTTCCTGAAATTCTGCCCCGCTTTCAAGTCCTCTTCGAAGACTTACTTCAATACATTTTTGGACGATAGCTGTCATTCATAAATCTGCAGGTTTGTGAATTACAGAGCACCTGAGCTCCATTCTTCAACTCGCTTTCTTGTGAGCTGGCCGCAAAACCGCAGGATTGCTTCAGGCCCTAATCTGGTTCCGGCACAGCACGCTGAGCCTTTGGTTAATCCCTCTTCCTGGTGGGAAATGAGCGTTGCACTTGCACGTGCAGACACCTACATCTAGTCTCTCATTGGTTCTCCCTATTCCTGTTCATCTTGCGCAGAAATTGCAAACTGTGCCAAAGAGGAGGTTAAAGGCACTGACTCTCCAAGTGGGGAGAGTGTTAGTAAACCGTCTGGAACGGTGAACCCGAGTACCAGGGGACGAAACCTGAGATGCATTTGAAAACGTTTCCCAATCATACGGTGGACCATACTCTGGGTTTTCCGTGCATGTTTTAGCTGAAGGAAGAATCCCTTAAACCTGGAGAGTTGGGACCCATGGAATGGCTACCATGCAGTATGACTTCAAAGGGTCTGCGTTTGCTCACCGAACCTCACCAATGCTATCAGCCCGAAGTGTCCAGCCTTATGTCTCACCAGCTCTGGGTGTAGATGTGGTAAATCCAGGTTGCATCACAAGCCCTGAATGAATTATTTAAGAATTGCTCTCTATTTCACTGTCATTGTGTTTTGTTTGTGAAATTTATTTTGATAATGGGATTTATCGGATTTTCACTGCTGCGTTTAGGCCGCTGTACACACGCTTGATTTCCTTATGGAGACATATAAATCCATGGGTCTTAAGATTCTTACTTGTCAGGTATATTCCCAGGCGTTGAATATGGGGTGTTGAGTCCATTTCGTTGAGCACGGAGTAGGAATTGTCTATTATATATTTGGCTTATGGAATGGTATCTGTGCTAATATCAATCTCTGGTTTGATGCAGCACCCCAACTCACCTTTCCCCATAAGCAAGCATAAGTTGGTTTTCTAAATTTGAGACACTGTTCTGTTTTGTAATTCAGTTCATGTGTAGCCAAGTTTATGTTCCGTGTATTAGAGATATCTTATGATCTTTCTTTTTCTGTGTGACTTATTTCTCGTAGAATCGTCGTACCTGAATCCACTCATTATGCCGCTACGGGCCTGATGACGTAGATCTCATTGCTGAGTGATATTCCATTGTACGTACGTACCACAACTTCTTTATCCATTTTTTGCTTTCTCGGATATTTAACTTGTACCGTAGAGGAGGTCCTTGTAAACAGAGCCGTCCTAAACTTTGGGGTGGCTCTGTGTTTTTAATTTTAATTTCCCTAAGCTATAGGACCCTAAGTGGAAGTGCCATAGGCTGTGTTGCTTTGTTTCCTACGTCTTTCAGGAAACAGCATACATTTCTCCAGAGTGGGTGTTAGCAGTTTACATCCCGGCCATCAGCATAACAAGGCTCCCTGTTCTCCATGACCTGTCCTGCCTTTCTGGATTTTACACTTGTTTCAGATGGCCGTTTGGACCGGGGGGCAGTGAGACTTCATTGTAGGGCAGATTTCCTTTACACGCTTGCTTGGTTGGCCAAAAAGGGCGTATCCGTTTTTTCCTGAATATATTCAGGAAAAAACGCATACGCACTTTTTGGCCAAGTGCATCATTGTCGACATTCTGCCTCTTTTCCTATGCTTTAAGTGCAATTCCAGTCTACCCCCTGAAATCGTTTTCCTGAAATCCTGCCCCGCTTTCAAGTCCTCTTCGAAGACTTACTTCAATACATTTTTGGACGATAGCTGTCATTCATAATTCTGCAGGTTTGTGAATTACATTGCCCCGAGCTCCTTTCTTCAACTCGCTTTCTTGTGAGCTGACCGCAAAACCGCAGGATTGCTTCAGGCCCTAATCCGGTTCCGGCAGGGCACGCTGAGCCTTTGGTTAATTCCTCTTCCTGGTGGGAAATGAGCGTTCCATTTGCCCGTGCAGACACCTACAGCTAGTCTCTCATTGGCTCTCCCTATTCCTGTTCATCTTGCGCCGAAATTGCAAACTGTGCCAAACAGGAGGTTAAAGGCACTGACTCTCCATGTGGGGAGAGTGTTAGTAAAGCGTCTGGAACGGTGAATCCGAGTACCAGGGGACAAAACCTGAGATGCATTTGAAAACGTTTCCCAATCACACGGTGGACCATACTCTGGGTTTCCCATGCATGTATTAGCTGAAGGAAGAATCCCTTAAACCTGGAGAGTTGGGACCCATGGAATGGCTACCATGCAGTATGACTTCAAAGGGTCTGCGTTTGCTCACCGAACCTCACCAATGCTATCAGCCCGAAGTGTCCGGCCTTATGACTCACCCAGCTCTGGGTGTAGATGTGGTAAATCCAGGTTGCATCACAAGGCCTGAAAGAATTATTTAAGAATTGCTCTCTATTTCACTGTCATTGTGTTTTGTTTGTGAAATTTATTATGATAATGGGATTTATCGGATTTTCACTGCTGTGATTAGGCCGCTGTACACACGCTTGATTTCCTTATGGAGACATATAAATCCATGGGTCTTAAGATTCTTACTTGTCAGGTATATTCCCAGGCGTTGAATATGGGGTGTTGAGTCCATATCGTTGAGCAAGGAGTAGGTTTGTCTATTATATATTTGGCTTATGGAACGGTATCTGTGCTAATTTCAATCTCTGGGTTTATGCAGCACCCCAACTCACCTTTCCCCATAAGCAAGCATAAGTTGGTTTTCTAAATTTGAGACCCTGTTCTGTTTTGTAATTCAGTTCATGTGTAGCCAAGTTTATGTTCCGTGTATTAGTGATCTCTTATGATGTTTCTTTTTCTGTGTGACTTATGTCTCGTAGGATCGTCATACCTGAATCCACTCATTATGCCGCTACGGGCCTGATGACGTAGATCTCATTGCTGAGTGATATTCCATTGTACGTACATACCACAACTTCTTTATCTATTTTTTGCTTTCTCGGATATTTAACTTGTACCGTAGACGAGGTTCTTGTAAACAGAACCGTCGCAAACTTTGGGGTGGCTGTGTGTTTTTGATTTTAATTTCCCTAAGCTATAGGACCATAATTGGAAGTGCCATAGGCTGTGATGCTTTGTTTCCTACGTATTTCTGGAAACACCATACATTTTCCAGAGTGGTTCTTGGCAATTTAAATCCCGCCAATCAGCATAACAAGGCTCTCTGTTCTCCATGACCTGTCCTGCCTTTCTGGATTTTACAATTTTTTCAGATGGCCCTTTGGACCGGGGGGAAGAGAGACTTCATTGTAGTTCATATTTCCTTTACACGCTTGCTTGGTTGGCCAGAAAGGGCGAATGCGTTTTTTCCTGAATATATTCAGGAAAAAAGGCATATGCACTTTTTGGCCAAGTGCATCACTCTCGACATTCTGCCTCTTTTCCTATGCTTTAAGTGCAATTCCAGTCTACCCCCTGAAATCGTTTTCCTGAAATTCTGCCCCGCTTCCAATCCTCTTCGAAGACTTACTTCAATACATTTTTGGATGATAGCTGTCATTCATAACTCTGCAGGTTTGTGAATTACAGAGCCCCTGAGCTCCTTTCTTCAACTCGCTTTCTTGTGAGCTGGCCGCAAAATCGCAGGATTGCTTCAGGCCCTAATCTGGTTCTGGCAGGGCATGCTGGGCCTTTGGTTAATCCCTCTTCCTGGTGAGAAATGAGCGTTGCATTTGCCCGTGCAGACACCTACATCTAGTCTCTCATTGGTTCTCCCTATTCCTGTTCATCTTGCGCAGAAATTGCAAACTGTGCCAAAGAGGAGGTTAAAGGCACTGACTCTCCAAGTGGGGAGAGTGTTAGTAAAGCGTCTGGAACGGTGAACCTGAGTACCAGGGGACGAAACCTGAGATGCATTTGAAAACGTTTCCCAATCACACGGTGGACCATACTCTGGGTTTCCCGTGCATGATTTAGCTGAAGGAACAATCCCTTAAACCTGGAGAGTTGGGACCCATGGAATGGCTACCATGCAGTATGACTTCAAAGGGTCTGCGTTTGCTCACCGAACCTCACCAATGCTATCAGCACGAAGTGTCCAGCCTTATGTCTCACCCAGCTCTGGGTGTAGATGTGGTAAATCCAGGTTGCATCACAAGCCCTGAATGAATTATTTAAGAATTGCTCTCTATTTCACTGTGATTGTGTTTTGTTTGTGAAATTTATTTTGATAATGGGATTTATCGGATTTTCACTGCTGCGTTTAGGCCGCTGTACACACGCTTGATTTACTTATGGGGACATATAAATCCATGGGTCTTACGATTCTTACTTGTCAGGTATATTCCCAGGCATTGAATATGGGGTGTTGAGTCCATTTAGTTGAGCAAGGAGTAGGTCTTGTCTATTATATATTTGGCTTATGGAACAGTATCTGTGCTAATTTCAATCTCTGGTTTGATGCAGCACCCCAACTCACCTTTCCCCATAAGCAAGCATAAGTTGGTTTTCTAAATTTGAGACCCTGTTCTGTTTTCTAATTCAGTTCATGTGTAGCCAAGTATACGTTCCGTGTATTAGTGATATCTTATGATGTTTCTTTTTCTGAGTGACGTATTTCTCGTAGAATCTTCGAACCTGAATCCACTCATTATGCCGCTACGGGCCTGATGACGTAGATCTCATTGCTGAGTGATATTCCATTGTACGTACGTACCACAACTTCTTTATCCATTTTTTGCTTTCTCGGATTTTTAACTTGTACCGTAGAGGAGGTCCTTGTAAACAGAGCCGTCCCAAACTTTGGGGTGGCTGTGTGTTTTTGATTTTAATTTCCCTAAGCTATAGGACCCTAAGTGGAAGTGCCATAGGCTGTGTTGCTTTGTTTCCTACATGTTTCAGGAAACACCATACACTTCTCCAGAGTGGCTGTTGGCAATTTACATCCCGCCCATCAGCATAACAAGGCTCCCTGTTCTCCATGACCTGTCCTGCCTTTCTGGATTTTACACTTGTTTCAGATGGCCCTTTGGACCGGGGGGCATTGAGACTTCATTGTAGTGCAGATTTCCTTTACACGCTTGCTTGGTTGACCAAAAAGTGCGTATGCGTTTTTTCCTGAATATATTCAGGAAAAAACGCATACGCCCTTTTTGGCCAAGGGCATCACTCTCGACATTCTGCCTCTTTTCCTATGCTTTAAGTGCAATTCCAGTCTACCCCCTGAAATCGTTTTCCTGAAACCCAGCCCCGCTTTCAAGTCCTCTTCGAACACTTACTTCAATACATTTTTGGACGATAGCTGTCATTCATAATTCTGCAGGTTTGTGAATTACAGTGCCCCTGAGCTCCTTTCTTCAACTCGCTTTCTTGTGAGCTGGCCGCAAAACCGCAGGATTGCTTCAGGCCCTAATCCGGTTCCGGCAGGGCACGCTGAGCCTTTGGTTAATTCCTCTTCCTGGTGGGAAATGAGCGTTCCATTTGCCCGTGCAGACACCTACAGCTAGTCTCTCATTGGCTCTCCCTATTCCTGTTCATCTTGCGCCGAAATTGCAAACTGTGCCAAACAGGAGGTTAAAGGCACTGACTCTCCAAGTGGGGAGAGTGTTAGTAAAGCGTCTGGAACGGTGAACCCGAGTACCAGGGAACGAAACCTGAGATGCATTTGAAAACGTTTCCCAATCACACGGTGGACCATACTCTGGGTTTCCCATGCATGTATTAGCTGAAGGAAGAATCCCTTAAACCTGGAGAGTTGGGACCCATGGAATGGCTACCATGCAGTATGACTTCAAAGGGTCTGCGTTTGCTCACCGAACCTCACCAATGCTATCAGCCCGAAGTGTCCAGCCTTATGTCTCACCCAGCTCTGGGTGTAGATGTGGTAAATCCAGGTTGCATCACAAGCCCTGAATGAATTATTTAAGAATTGCTCTCTATTTCACTGTCATTGTGTTTTGTTTGTGAAATTTATTTTGATAATGGGATTTATCGGATTTTCACTGCTGCATTTAGGCCGCTGTACACACGCTTGATTTTCTTATGGGGACATATAAATCCATGGGTCTTAAGATTCTTACTTGTCAGGTATATTCCCAGGCATTGAATATGGGGTGTTGAGTCCATTTAGTTGAGCAAGGAGTAGGTCTTGTCTATTATATATTTGGCTTATGGAACGGTATCTGTGCTAATTTCAATCTCTGGTTTGATGCAGCACCCCAACTCACCTTTCCCCATAAGCAAGCATAAGTTGGTTTTCTATATTTGAGACCCTGTTCTGTTTTCTAATTCAGTTCATGTGTAGCCAAGTTTACGTTCCGTGTATTAGTGATATCTTATGATGTTTCTTTTTCTGAGTGACATATTTCTCGTAGAATCTTCGAACCTGAATCCACTCATTATGCCGCTACGGGCCTGATGACGTAGATCTCATTGCTGAGTGATATTCCATTGTACGTACGTACCACAACTTCTTTATCCATTTTTTGCTTTCTCGGATTTTTAACTTGTACCGTAGAGGAGGTCCTTGTAAACAGAGCCGTCCCAAACTTTTGGGTGGCTGTGTGTTTTTGATTTTAATTTCCCTAAGCTATAGGACCCTAAGTGGAAGTGCCATAGGCTGTGTTGCTTTGTTTCCTACGTGTTTCAGGAAACACCATACATTTCTCCAGAGTGGCTGTTGGCAATTTACATCCCGCCCATCAGCATAACAAGGCTCCCTGTTCTCCATGACCTGTCCTGCCTTTCTGGATTTTACACTTGTTTCAGATGGCCCTTTGGACCAGGGGGCATTGAGACTTCATTGTAGTGCAGATTTCCTTTACACGCTTGCTTGGTTGACCAAAAAGTGCGTATGCGTTTTTTCCTGAATATATTCAGGAAAAAACGCATACACCATTTTTGGCCAAGGGCATCACTCTCGACATTCTGCCTCTTTTCCTATGCTTTAAGTGCAATTCCAGTCTACCCCCTGAAATCGTTTTCCTGAAATCCTGCCCCGCTTTCAAGTCCTCTTCGAAGACTTACTTCAATACATTTTTGGACGATAGCTGTCATTCATAATTCTGCAGGTTTGTGAATTACAGTGCCCCTGAGCTCCTTTCTTCATCTCGCTTTCTTGTGAGCTGGCCGCAAAACCGCAGGATTGCTTCAGGCCCTAATCCGGTTCCGGCAGGGCACGCTGAGCCTTTGGTTAATTCCTCTTCCTGGTGGGAAATGAGCGTTCCATTTGCCCGTGCAGACACCTACAGCTAGTCTCTCATTGGCTCTCCCTATTCCTGTTTATCTTGCGCCGAAATTGCAAACTGTGCCAAACAGGAGGTTAAAGGCACTGACTCTCCAAGTGGGGAGGGTGTTAGTAAAGCGTCTGGAACGGTGAATCCGAGTACCAGGGGACGAAACCTGAGATGCATTTGAAAACGTTTCCCAATCACACGGGGAACCATACTCTGGGTTTCCCATGCATGTATTAGCTGAAGGAAGAATCCCTTAAACCTGGAGAGTTGGGACCCATGGAATGGCTACCATGCAGTATGACTTCAAAGGGTCTGCGTTTGCTCACCGAACCTCACCAATGCTATCAGCCCGAAGTGTCCAGCCTTATGTCTCACCCAGCTCTGGGTGTAGATGTGGTAAATCCAGGTTGCATCACAAGCCCTGAATGAATTATTTAAGAATTGCTCTCTATTTCACTGTCATTGTGTTTTGTTTGTGAAATTTATTTTGATAATGGGATTTATCGGATTTTCACTGCTGCGTTTAGGCCGCTGTACACACGCTTGATTTTCTTATGGGGACATATAAATCCATGGGTCTTAAGATTCTTACTTGTCAGGTATATTCCCAGGCATTGAATATGGGGTGTTGAGTCCATTTCGTTGAGCAAGGAGTAGTCTTGTCTATTATATATTTGGCTTATGGAACGGTATCGGTGCTAATTTCAATCTCTGGTTTGATGCAGCACCCCAACTCACCTTTCCCCATAAGCAAGCATAAGTTGGTTTTCTAAATTTGAGACCCTGTTCTGTTTTGTAATTCAGTTCATGTGTAGACAAGTTTACGTTCCGTGTATTAGTGATATCTTATGATGTTTCTATTTATGTGTGACTTATTTCTCGTAGAATCGTCGTACCTGAATCCACTCATTATGCCGCTATGGGCCTGATGACGTAGATTTCATTGCTGAGTGATATTCCGTTGTACGTACGTACCACAAATTCTTTATCCATTTTTTGCTTTCTCGGATATTTAACTTGTACCGTAGACGAGGTTCTTGTAAACAGAGCCGTCCCAAACTTTGGGGTGGCTGTGTGTTTTTGATTTTAATTTCCCTAAGCTATAGGATCCTAAGTGGAAGTGCCATAGGCTGTGTTGCTTTGTTTCCTACGTGTTTCAGGAAACACCATACACTTCTCCAGAGTGGCTGTTGGCAATTTACATCCCGCCCATCAGCATAACGAGGGTCCCTGTTCTCCATGACCTGTCCTGCCTTTCTGGATTTTACACATTTTTCAGATGGCCCTTTTGACCGGGAGGTAGTGAGACTTCATTGTAGGGCAGATTTCCTTTACACGCTTGCTTGGTTGGCCAAAAACTGCGTATGCGTTTTTTCCTGAATATATTCAGGAAAAAACGCAGACGCCCTTCTTGGCCAAGTGAATCGTTGTCGACATTCTGCCTCTTTTCCTATGCTTTAAGTGCAATTCCAGTCTACCCCCTAAAATCGTTTTCCTGAAATTCCGCCCCGTTTTCAAGTCCACTTCGAAGACTTACTTCAATACATTTTTGGACGAAAGCTGTCATTCATAACTCTGCAGGTTTGTCAATTACAGTGCCCCTGAGCTCCTTTCTTCAACTCGCTTTCTTGTGAGCTGGCCGCAAAACCACAGGATTGCTTCAGGCCCTAATCTGGTTGCGGCAGGCCATGCTGAGCCTCTGGTAAATTCTTCTTCCTGGTGGGAAATGAGCATTCCATTGGCCCGTGCAGACACCTACAGCTAGTCTCTCATTGGCTCTCCCTATTCCTGTTCATCTTGCGCCGAAATTGCAAACTGTGCCAAACAGGAGGTAAAAGGCACTGACTCTCCAAGTGGGGAGAGTGTTAGTAAAGCGTCTGGAACAGTGAACCCGAGTACCAGGGGACGAAACCTGAGATGCATTTGAAAACGTTTCCCAATCACACGGTGGACCATACTCTGGGTTTCCCATGCATGTATTAGCTGAAGGAAGAATCCCTTAAACCTGGAGAGTTGGGACCCATGGAATGGCTACCATGCAGTATGACTTCAAAGGGTCTGCGTTTGCTCACCGAACCTCACCAATGCTATCAGCCCGAAGTGTCCGGCCTTATGTCTCACCCAGCTCTGGGTGTAGATGTGGTAAATCCAGGTTGCATCACAAGCCCTGAATGAATTATTTAAGAATTGCCCTCTATTTCACTGTCATTGTGTTTTGTTTGTGAAATTTATTTTGATAATGGGATTTATCGGATTTTCACTGCTGCGTTTAGGCCGCTGTACACACGCTTGATTTTCTTATGGGGACATATAAATCCATGGGTCTTAAGATTCTTACTTGTCAGGTATATTCCCAGGCATTGAATATGGGGTGTTGAGTCCATTTAGTTGAGCAAGGAGTAGGTCTTGTCTATTATATATTTGGCTTATGGAACGGTATCTGTGCTAATTTCAATCTCTGGTTTGATGCAGCACCCCAACTCACCTTTCCCCATAAGCAAGCATAAGTTGGTTTTCTATATTTGAGACCCTGTTCTGTTTTCTAATTCAGTTCATGTGTAGCCAAGTTTACGTTCCGTGTATTAGTGATATCTTATGATGTTTCTTTTTCTGAGTGACATATTTCTCGTAGAATCTTCGAACCTGAATCCACTCATTATGCCGCTACGGGCCTGATGACGTAGATCTCATTGCTGAGTGATATTCCATTGTACGTACGTACCACAACTTCTTTATCCATTTTTTGCTTTCTCGGATTTTTAACTTGTACCGTAGAGGAGGTCCTTGTAAACAGAGCCGTCCCAAACTTTTGGGTGGCTGTGTGTTTTTGATTTTAATTTCCCTAAGCTATAGGACCCTAAGTGGAAGTGCCATAGGCTGTGTTGCTTTGTTTCCTACGTGTTTCAGGAAACACCATACATTTCTCCAGAGTGGCTGTTGGCAATTTACATCCCGCCCATCAGCATAACAAGGCTCCCTGTTCTCCATGACCTGTCCTGCCTTTCTGGATTTTACACTTGTTTCAGATGGCCCTTTGGACCAGGGGGCATTGAGACTTCATTGTAGTGCAGATTTCCTTTACACGCTTGCTTGGTTGACCAAAAAGTGCGTATGCGTTTTTTCCTGAATATATTCAGGAAAAAACGCATACACCATTTTTGGCCAAGGGCATCACTCTCGACATTCTGCCTCTTTTCCTATGCTTTAAGTGCAATTCCAGTCTACCCCCTGAAATCGTTTTCCTGAAATCCTGCCCCGCTTTCAAGTCCTCTTCGAAGACTTACTTCAATACATTTTTGGACGATAGCTGTCATTCATAATTCTGCAGGTTTGTGAATTACAGTGCCCCTGAGCTCCTTTCTTCATCTCGCTTTCTTGTGAGCTGGCCGCAAAACCGCAGGATTGCTTCAGGCCCTAATCCGGTTCCGGCAGGGCACGCTGAGCCTTTGGTTAATTCCTCTTCCTGGTGGGAAATGAGCGTTCCATTTGCCCGTGCAGACACCTACAGCTAGTCTCTCATTGGCTCTCCCTATTCCTGTTTATCTTGCGCCGAAATTGCAAACTGTGCCAAACAGGAGGTTAAAGGCACTGACTCTCCAAGTGGGGAGGGTGTTAGTAAAGCGTCTGGAACGGTGAATCCGAGTACCAGGGGACGAAACCTGAGATGCATTTGAAAACGTTTCCCAATCACACGGGGAACCATACTCTGGGTTTCCCATGCATGTATTAGCTGAAGGAAGAATCCCTTAAACCTGGAGAGTTGGGACCCATGGAATGGCTACCATGCAGTATGACTTCAAAGGGTCTGCGTTTGCTCACCGAACCTCACCAATGCTATCAGCCCGAAGTGTCCAGCCTTATGTCTCACCCAGCTCTGGGTGTAGATGTGGTAAATCCAGGTTGCATCACAAGCCCTGAATGAATTATTTAAGAATTGCTCTCTATTTCACTGTCATTGTGTTTTGTTTGTGAAATTTATTTTGATAATGGGATTTATCGGATTTTCACTGCTGCGTTTAGGCCGCTGTACACACGCTTGATTTTCTTATGGGGACATATAAATCCATGGGTCTTAAGATTCTTACTTGTCAGGTATATTCCCAGGCATTGAATATGGGGTGTTGAGTCCATTTCGTTGAGCAAGGAGTAGTCTTGTCTATTATATATTTGGCTTATGGAACGGTATCGGTGCTAATTTCAATCTCTGGTTTGATGCAGCACCCCAACTCACCTTTCCCCATAAGCAAGCATAAGTTGGTTTTCTAAATTTGAGACCCTGTTCTGTTTTGTAATTCAGTTCATGTGTAGACAAGTTTACGTTCCGTGTATTAGTGATATCTTATGATGTTTCTATTTATGTGTGACTTATTTCTCGTAGAATCGTCGTACCTGAATCCACTCATTATGCCGCTATGGGCCTGATGACGTAGATTTCATTGCTGAGTGATATTCCGTTGTACGTACGTACCACAAATTCTTTATCCATTTTTTGCTTTCTCGGATATTTAACTTGTACCGTAGACGAGGTTCTTGTAAACAGAGCCGTCCCAAACTTTGGGGTGGCTGTGTGTTTTTGATTTTAATTTCCCTAAGCTATAGGATCCTAAGTGGAAGTGCCATAGGCTGTGTTGCTTTGTTTCCTACGTGTTTCAGGAAACACCATACACTTCTCCAGAGTGGCTGTTGGCAATTTACATCCCGCCCATCAGCATAACGAGGGTCCCTGTTCTCCATGACCTGTCCTGCCTTTCTGGATTTTACACATTTTTCAGATGGCCCTTTTGACCGGGAGGTAGTGAGACTTCATTGTAGGGCAGATTTCCTTTACACGCTTGCTTGGTTGGCCAAAAACTGCGTATGCGTTTTTTCCTGAATATATTCAGGAAAAAACGCAGACGCCCTTCTTGGCCAAGTGAATCGTTGTCGACATTCTGCCTCTTTTCCTATGCTTTAAGTGCAATTCCAGTCTACCCCCTAAAATCGTTTTCCTGAAATTCCGCCCCGTTTTCAAGTCCACTTCGAAGACTTACTTCAATACATTTTTGGACGAAAGCTGTCATTCATAACTCTGCAGGTTTGTCAATTACAGTGCCCCTGAGCTCCTTTCTTCAACTCGCTTTCTTGTGAGCTGGCCGCAAAACCACAGGATTGCTTCAGGCCCTAATCTGGTTGCGGCAGGCCATGCTGAGCCTCTGGTAAATTCTTCTTCCTGGTGGGAAATGAGCATTCCATTGGCCCGTGCAGACACCTACAGCTAGTCTCTCATTGGCTCTCCCTATTCCTGTTCATCTTGCGCCGAAATTGCAAACTGTGCCAAACAGGAGGTAAAAGGCACTGACTCTCCAAGTGGGGAGAGTGTTAGTAAAGCGTCTGGAACAGTGAACCCGAGTACCAGGGGACGAAACCTGAGATGCATTTGAAAACGTTTCCCAATCACACGGTGGACCATACTCTGGGTTTCCCATGCATGTATTAGCTGAAGGAAGAATCCCTTAAACCTGGAGAGTTGGGACCCATGGAATGGCTACCATGCAGTATGACTTCAAAGGGTCTGCGTTTGCTCACCGAACCTCACCAATGCTATCAGCCCGAAGTGTCCGGCCTTATGTCTCACCCAGCTCTGGGTGTAGATGTGGTAAATCCAGGTTGCATCACAAGCCCTGAATGAATTATTTAAGAATTGCCCTCTATTTCACTGTCATTGTGTTTTGTTTGTGAAATTTATTTTGATAATGGGATTTATCGGATTTTCACTGCTGCGTTTAGGCCGCTGTACACACGCTTGATTTTCTTATGGGGACATATAAATCCATGGGTCTTAAGATTCTTACTTGTCAGGTATATTCCCAGGCATTGAATATGGGGTGTTGAGTCCATTTAGTTGAGCAAGGAGTAGGTCTTGTCTATTATATATTTGGCTTATGGAACGGTATCTGTGCTAATTTCAATCTCTGGTTTGATGCAGCACCCCAACTCACCTTTCCCCATAAGCAAGCATAAGTTGGTTTTCTATATTTGAGACCCTGTTCTGTTTTCTAATTCAGTTCATGTGTAGCCAAGTTTACGTTCCGTGTATTAGTGATATCTTATGATGTTTCTTTTTCTGAGTGACATATTTCTCGTAGAATCTTCGAACCTGAATCCACTCATTATGCCGCTACGGGCCTGATGACGTAGATCTCATTGCTGAGTGATATTCCATTGTACGTACGTACCACAACTTCTTTATCCATTTTTTGCTTTCTCGGATTTTTAACTTGTACCGTAGAGGAGGTCCTTGTAAACAGAGCCGTCCCAAACTTTTGGGTGGCTGTGTGTTTTTGATTTTAATTTCCCTAAGCTATAGGACCCTAAGTGGAAGTGCCATAGGCTGTGTTGCTTTGTTTCCTACGTGTTTCAGGAAACACCATACATTTCTCCAGAGTGGCTGTTGGCAATTTACATCCCGCCCATCAGCATAACAAGGCTCCCTGTTCTCCATGACCTGTCCTGCCTTTCTGGATTTTACACTTGTTTCAGATGGCCCTTTGGACCAGGGGGCATTGAGACTTCATTGTAGTGCAGATTTCCTTTACACGCTTGCTTGGTTGACCAAAAAGTGCGTATGCGTTTTTTCCTGAATATATTCAGGAAAAAACGCATACACCATTTTTGGCCAAGGGCATCACTCTCGACATTCTGCCTCTTTTCCTATGCTTTAAGTGCAATTCCAGTCTACCCCCTGAAATCGTTTTCCTGAAATCCTGCCCCGCTTTCAAGTCCTCTTCGAAGACTTACTTCAATACATTTTTGGACGATAGCTGTCATTCATAATTCTGCAGGTTTGTGAATTACAGTGCCCCTGAGCTCCTTTCTTCATCTCGCTTTCTTGTGAGCTGGCCGCAAAACCGCAGGATTGCTTCAGGCCCTAATCCGGTTCCGGCAGGGCACGCTGAGCCTTTGGTTAATTCCTCTTCCTGGTGGGAAATGAGCGTTCCATTTGCCCGTGCAGACACCTACAGCTAGTCTCTCATTGGCTCTCCCTATTCCTGTTTATCTTGCGCCGAAATTGCAAACTGTGCCAAACAGGAGGTTAAAGGCACTGACTCTCCAAGTGGGGAGGGTGTTAGTAAAGCGTCTGGAACGGTGAATCCGAGTACCAGGGGACGAAACCTGAGATGCATTTGAAAACGTTTCCCAATCACACGGGGAACCATACTCTGGGTTTCCCATGCATGTATTAGCTGAAGGAAGAATCCCTTAAACCTGGAGAGTTGGGACCCATGGAATGGCTACCATGCAGTATGACTTCAAAGGGTCTGCGTTTGCTCACCGAACCTCACCAATGCTATCAGCCCGAAGTGTCCAGCCTTATGTCTCACCCAGCTCTGGGTGTAGATGTGGTAAATCCAGGTTGCATCACAAGCCCTGAATGAATTATTTAAGAATTGCTCTCTATTTCACTGTCATTGTGTTTTGTTTGTGAAATTTATTTTGATAATGGGATTTATCGGATTTTCACTGCTGCGTTTAGGCCGCTGTACACACGCTTGATTTTCTTATGGGGACATATAAATCCATGGGTCTTAAGATTCTTACTTGTCAGGTATATTCCCAGGCATTGAATATGGGGTGTTGAGTCCATTTCGTTGAGCAAGGAGTAGTCTTGTCTATTATATATTTGGCTTATGGAACGGTATCGGTGCTAATTTCAATCTCTGGTTTTATGCAGCACCCCAACTCACCTTTCCCCATAAGCAAGCATAAGTTGGTTTTCTAAATTTGAGACCCTGTTCTGTTTTGTAATTCAGTTCATGTGTAGACAAGTTTACGTTCCGTGTATTAGTGATATCTTATGATGTTTCTATTTATGTGTGACTTATTTCTCGTAGAATCGTCGTACCTGAATCCACTCATTATGCCGCTATGGGCCTGATGACGTAGATTTCATTGCTGAGTGATATTCCGTTGTACGTACGTACCACAAATTCTTTATCCATTTTTTGCTTTCTCGGATATTTAACTTGTACCGTAGACGAGGTTCTTGTAAACAGAGCCGTCCCAAACTTTGGGGTGGCTGTGTGTTTTTGATTTTAATTTCCCTAAGCTATAGGATCCTAAGTGGAAGTGCCATAGGCTGTGTTGCTTTGTTTCCTACGTGTTTCAGGAAACACCATACACTTCTCCAGAGTGGCTGTTGGCAATTTACATCCCGCCCATCAGCATAACGAGGGTCCCTGTTCTCCATGACCTGTCCTGCCTTTCTGGATTTTACACATTTTTCAGATGGCCCTTTTGACCGGGAGGTAGTGAGACTTCATTGTAGGGCAGATTTCCTTTACACGCTTGCTTGGTTGGCCAAAAACTGCGTATGCGTTTTTTCCTGAATATATTCAGGAAAAAACGCAGACGCCCTTCTTGGCCAAGTGAATCGTTGTCGACATTCTGCCTCTTTTCCTATGCTTTAAGTGCAATTCCAGTCTACCCCCTAAAATCGTTTTCCTGAAATTCCGCCCCGTTTTCAAGTCCACTTCGAAGACTTACTTCAATACATTTTTGGACGAAAGCTGTCATTCATAACTCTGCAGGTTTGTCAATTACAGTGCCCCTGAGCTCCTTTCTTCAACTCGCTTTCTTGTGAGCTGGCCGCAAAACCACAGGATTGCTTCAGGCCCTAATCTGGTTGCGGCAGGCCATGCTGAGCCTCTGGTAAATTCTTCTTCCTGGTGGGAAATGAGCATTCCATTGGCCCGTGCAGACACCTACAGCTAGTCTCTCATTGGCTCTCCCTATTCCTGTTCATCTTGCGCCGAAATTGCAAACTGTGCCAAACAGGAGGTAAAAGGCACTGACTCTCCAAGTGGGGAGAGTGTTAGTAAAGCGTCTGGAACAGTGAACCCGAGTACCAGGGGACGAAACCTGAGATGCATTTGAAAACGTTTCCCAATCACACGGTGGACCATACTCTGGGTTTCCCATGCATGTATTAGCTGAAGGAAGAATCCCTTAAACCTGGAGAGTTGGGACCCATGGAATGGCTACCATGCAGTATGACTTCAAAGGGTCTGCGTTTGCTCACCGAACCTCACCAATGCTATCAGCCCGAAGTGTCCGGCCTTATGTCTCACCCAGCTCTGGGTGTAGATGTGGTAAATCCAGGTTGCATCACAAGCCCTGAATGAATTATTTAAGAATTGCCCTCTATTTCACTGTCATTGTGTTTTGTTTGTGAAATTTATTTTGATAATGGGATTTATCGGATTTTCACTGCTGCGTTTAGGCCGCTGTACACACGCTTGATTTACTTATGGGGACATATAAATCCATGGGTCTTAAGATTCTTATTTGTCAAGTATATTCCCAGGGGTTGAATATGGGGTGTTGAGTCCATTTCGTTGAGCAAGGAGTAGGTTTGTCTATTATATATTTGGCTTATGGAACGGTATCTGTGCTAATTTCAATCTCTGGTTTGATGCAGCACCCCAACTCACCTTTCCCCATAAGCAAGCATAAGTTGGTTTTCTGAATTTGAGACCCTGTTCTGTTTTGTAATTCAGTTCATGTGTAGACAAGTTTACGTTCCGTGTATTAGTGATAGCTTATGATGTTTCTTTTTCTGTGTGACGTATTTCTCGTAGAATCGTCGTACCTGAATCCACTCATTATGCCGCTACGGGCCTGATGACATAGATTTCATTGCTGAGTGATATTCCATTATACGTACGTACCACAATTTCTTTATCCATTTTTTGCGTTCTCGGATATTTAACTTGTACCGTAGACGAGGTTCTTGTAAACAGAGCCGTCCCGAACATTGGGGTGGCTGTGTGTTTTTAATTTTAATTTCAATAAGCTATAGGACCCTAAGTGGAAGTGCCATAGGCTGTGTTGCTTTTTTTCCTACGTGTTTCAGGAAACACCATACACTTCTCCAGAGTGGCTGTTGGCCATTTACATCCCGCCCATCAGCATAACAGGGCTCCCTGTTCTCCATGACCTGTCCTGCCTTTCTGGATTTTACACTTGTTTCAGATGGCCGTTTGGACCGGGGGGCAGTGAGACTTCATTGTAGTGCAGATTACCTTTACACACTTGCTTGGTTGGCCAAAAATGGCGTATGCGTTTTTTCCTGAATATATTCAGGAAAAAACGCATACGACCTTTTTGGCCAAGTGCATCATTGTCGACATTCTGCCTCTTTGCCTATGCTTTAAGTGCAATTTCCATCTACCCCCTGAAATCGTTTTCCTGAAATTCTGACCCGCTTTCAAATCCTCTTCGAAGACTTACTTCAATACATTTTTGGACGACAGCTGTCATTCATAACTCTGCAGGTTTGTGAATTACAGTGCCCCTGAGCTCCTTTCTTCAACTCGCTTTCTTGTGAGCTGGCCGCAAAACCACAGGATAGCTTCAGGCCCTAATCTGCTTCCGGCAGGGCCCGTTGAGCCTTTGGTTAATTCCTCTTCCTGGTGGGAAATGAGCGTTCCATTTGCCTTGCAGACACCTACAGCTAGTCTCTCATTGGTTCTCCCTATTCCTGTTCATCTTGCGCAGAAATTGCAAACTGTGCCAAACAGGAGGTTAAAGGCACTGACTCTCCAAGGGGGGAGAGTGTTAGTAAAGCGTCTGGAACGGTGAACCCAAGTACCAGGGGATGAAACCTGAGATGCATTTGAAAACGTTTCCCAATCACACGATGCACCATACTCTGGGATTCCCATGCATGGTTTAGCTGAAGGAAGAATCTCTTAAACCTGGAGAGTTGGGACCCATGGAATGGCTACCATGCGGTACGACTTCAAAGGGTCTGCGTTTGCTCACCGGACCTCACCAATGCTATCAGCCCGAAGTGTCCAGCCTTAAGTCTCAACCAGCTTTGGGTGTAGATGTGGTAAATCCAGGTTGCATCACAAGCCCTGAATGAATTATTTAAGAATTGCTCTCTATTTCACTGTCATTGTGTTTTGTTTTTGAAATTTATTTTGATAATGGGATTTATCAGATTTTCACTGCTGCGTTTAGGCCGCTGTACACACGCTTGATTTCCTTATGGAGACATATAAATCCATGGGTCTTAAGATTCTTACTTGTCAGGTATATTCCCAGGCGTTGAATATGGGGTGTTGAGTCCATTTCGTTGAGCAAGGAGTAGGTCTTGTCTATTATATATTTGGCTTATGGAACGATATCTGTGCTAATTTCAATCTCTGGTTTGATGCAGCACCCCAACTCACCTTTCCCCATAAGCAAGCATAAGTTGGTTTTCTAAATTTGAGACCCTGTTCTGTTTTGTAATTCAGTACATGTGTAGCCAAGTTTACGTTCCGTCTATTAGTGATATCTTATGATGTTTCTTTTTCTGTGTGACTTATTTCTCGTAGAATCGTCGTATCTGAATCCACTCATTATGCCACTACGGGCCTGATGACGTAGATCTCATTGCTGAGTGATATTCCATTGTACGTACGTACCACAACTTCTTTATCCATTTTTTGCTTTCTCGGATGTTTAACATGTACCGTAGACGAGGTTCTTGTAAACAGATCCGTCCCAAACTTTGGGGTGGCTGTGTGTTATTGATTTTAATTTCCCTAAGCTATAGGACCCTAAGTGGAAGTGCCATAAGCTGTGTTGCTTTGTTTCCTACGTGTTTCAGGAAACACCATACACTTCTCCAGAGTGGCTGTTGGCAATTTACATCCCGCCCATCAGCATAACAAGGCTCCCTGTTCTCCATGACGTGTCCTGTCTTTCTGGATTTTACACTTGTTTCAGATGGCCCTTTTTACCGGGGGGCACTGAGACTTCATTGTAGTGCAGATTTCCTTTACACGCTTGCTTCGTTGACCAAAAAGGGCATATGCGTTTTTTCCTGAATATATTCAGGAATAAACGCATACGCCCTTTTTGGCCAAGTGCATCATTGTCGACATTCTGCCTCTTTGCCTATGCTTTAAGTGCAATTCCAGTCTACCCCCTGAAATCGTTTTCCTGAAATTCTGCCCCGCTTTCAAGTCCTCTTCCAAAACTTACTTCAATACATTTTTGGACGATAGCTGTCATTCATAACTCTGCAGGTTTGTGAATTACAGTGCCCCTGAGCTCCTTTCTTCAGCTCGCTTTCTTATGAGCTGGCTTCAAAACCGCAGGATTGCTTCAGGCCATAATCTGGTTCCGACAGGGCACGCTGAGCCTTTGGTTAATTCCTCTTCCTGGTGGGAAATGAGCGTTCCATTTGCCCGTGCAGACACCTACAGCTAGTCTCTCATTGGTTCTCCCTATTCCTGTTCATCTTGCTCAGAAATTGCAAACTGTGCCAAACAGGAGTTTAAAGGCACTGACTCTCCAAGTGGGGAGAGTGTTAGTAAAGGGTCTGGAACGGTGAACCCGAGTACCAGGGGACGAAACCTGAGATGCATTTGAAAACGTTTCCCAATCACACGGTGGACCATACTCTGGGTTTCCCATGCATGTTATAGCTGAAAGAAGAATCCCTTAAACCTGGAGAGTTGGGACTCATGGAATGGCTACCATGAAGTATGACTTCAAAGGGTCTGCGTTTGCTCACCGAACCTCACCAATGCTATCAGCCCGAAGTGTCCAGCCTTATGTCTCACCCAGCTCTGGGTGTAGATGTGGTAAATCCAGGTTGCATCACAAGCCCTGAATGAATTATTTAAGAATTGCTCTCTATTTCACTGTCATTGTGTTGTGTTTGTGAAATTTATTTTGATAATGGGATTTATCGGATTTTCACTGCTGCGTTTAGGCCACTGTACACACGCTTGATTTCCTTATGGAGACATATAAATCCATGGGTCTTAAGATTCTTACTTCTCAGGTATATTCCAAGGCGTTGAATATGGGTGTTGAGGCCATTTCGTTGAGCAAGGAGTAGGTCTTGTCTATTATATATTTGGCTTATGGAACGGTATCTGTGCTAATTTCAATCTCTGGTTTGATGCAGCACCCCAACTCACCTTTCCCCATAAGCAAGCATAAGTTCGTTTTCTGAATTTGAGACCCTGTTCTGTTTTGTAATTCAGTTCATGTGTAGACAAGTTTACGTTCCGTGTAGTAGTGATAGCTTATGATGTTTCTTTTTCTGTGTGACTTATTTCTCGTAGAATCGTCGTACCTGAATCCACTCATTATGCCGCTACGGGCCTGATGACATAGATTTCATTGCTGAGTGATATTCCATTATACGTACGTACCACAATTTCTTTATCCATTTTTTGCTTTCTCGGATATTTAACTTGTACCGTAGACGAGGTTCTTGTAAACAGAGCAGTCCCGAACATTGGGGTGGCTGTGTGTTTTTGATTTTAATTTCAATAAGCTATAGGACCCTAAGTGGAAGTGCCATAGGCTGTGTTGCTTTTTTTCCTACGTGTTTCAGGAAACACCATACACTTCTCCAGAGTGGCTGTTGGCCATTTACATCCCGCCCATCAGCATAACAAGGCTCCCTGTTCTCCATGACCTGTCCTGCCTTTCTGGATTTTACACTTGTTTCAGATGGCCGTTTGGACCGTGGGGCAGTGAGACTTCCTTGTAGTGCAGATTTCCTTTACACGCTTGCTTGGTTGGCCAAAAATTGCGTATGCGTTTTTTCGTGAATATATTCAGGAAAAAACGCATACGACCTTTTTGGCCAAGTGTATCATTGTCGACATTCTGCCTCTTTGCCTATGCTTTAAGTGTAATTTCCGTCTACCCCCTGAAATCGTTTTCCTGAAATTCTGACCCGCTTTCAAATCCTCTTCGAAGACTTACTTCAATACATTTTTGGACGATAGCTGTCATTCATAACTCTGCAGGTTTGTGAATTACAGTGCCCCTGAGCTCCTTTCTTCAACTCGCTTTCTTGTGAGCTGGCCGCAAAACAACAGGATTGCTTCAGGCCCTAATCTGCTTCCAGCAGGGCACGCTGAGCCTTTGGTTAATTCCTCTTCCTGGTGGGAAATGAGCGTTCCATTTGCCCTGCAGACACCTACAGCTAGTCTCTCATTGGTTCTCCCTATTCCTGTTCATCTTGCGCAGAAATTGCAAACTGTGACAAACAGGAGGTTAAAGGCACTGACTCTCCAAGGGGGGAGAGTGTTAGTAAAGCGTCTGGAACGGTGAACCCAAGTACCAGGGGATGAAACCTGAGATGCATTTGAAAACGTTTCCCAATCACACGGTGGACCATACTCTGGGTTTCCTATGCATGTTTTAGCTGAAGGAAGAATCCCTTAAACCTGGAGAGTTGGGACCCATGGAATGGCTACCATGCGGTATGACTTCAAAGGGTCTGCGTTTGCTCACCGAACCTCACCAATGCTATCAGCCCGAAGTGTCCAGCCTTAAGTCTCAACCAGCTTTGGGTGTAGATGTGGTAAATCCAGGTTGCATCACAAGCCCTGAATGAATTATTTAAGAATTGCTCTCTATTTCACTGTCATTGTGTTTTGTTTTTGAAATTTATTTTGATAATGGGATTTATCGGATTTTCACTGCTGCGTTTAGGCCGCTGTACACACGCTTGATTTCCTTATGGAGACATATAAATCCATGGGTCTTAAGATTCTTACTTGTGAGGTATATTCCCAGTCGTTGAATATGGGGTGTTGAGTCCATTTCGTTGAGCAAGGAGTAGGTCTTGTCTATTATATAGTTGGCTTATGGAACGATATCTGTGCTAATTTCAATCTCTGGTTTGATGCAGCACCCCAACTCACCTTTCCCCATAAGCAAGCATAAGTTGGTTTTCTAAATTTGAGACCCTGTTCTGTTTTGTAATTCAGTACATGTGTAGCCAAGTTTACGTTCCGTCTATTAGTGACATCTTTTGATGTTTCTTTTTCTGTGTTAATTATTTCTCGTAGACTCGTCGTACCTGAATCCACTCATTATGCCGCTACGGGCCTGATGACGTAGATCTCATTGCTGAGTGATATTCCATTGTACGTACGTACCACAACTTCTTTATCCATTTTTTGCTTTCTCGGATATTTAACTTGTACTGTAGACGAGGTTCTTGTAAACAGAGCCGTCCCAAACTTTGGGGTGGCTGTGTGTTATTGATTTTAATTTACCTAAGCTATAGGAACCTAAGTGGAAGTGCCATACGCTGTGTTGCTTTGTTTCCTACGTGTTTCAGGAAACACCATACACTTCTCCAGAGTGGCTGTTGGCCATTTACATCCCGCCCATCAGCATAACAAGGCTCCCTGTTCTCCATGACGTGTCCTGTCTTTCTGGATTTTACACTTGTTTCAGATGGCCCTTTGGACCGGGGGACAGTGAGACTTCATTGTAGTGCAGATTTCCTTTACACGCTTGCTTCGTTGACCAAAAAGTGCGTATGCGTTTTTTCCTGAATATATTCAGGAATAAACGCATAAGCCCTTTTTGGCCAAGTGCATCATTGTCGACATTCTGCCTCTTTTCCTATGCTTTAAGTGCAATTCCAGTCTACCCCCTGAAATCGTTTTTCTGAAATTCTGCCCCGCTTTCAAGTCCTCTTCCAAAACTTACTTCAATACATTTTTGGAAGATAGCTGTCATTCATAACTCTGCAGGTTTGTGAATTAGAGTGCCCCTGAACTCATTTCTTCAACTCGCTTTCTTGTGAGCTGGCCGCAAAACCGCAGGATTGCTTCAGGCCCTAATCTGTTTCCGGCAGGGCACGCTGAGCCTTTGGTTAATTCCTCTTCCTGGTGGGAAATGAGCGTTCCATTTTCCCGTGCAGACACCTACAGCTAGTCTCTCATTGGTTCTCCCTATTCCTGTTCATCTTGCGCAGAAATTGCAAGCTGTGCCAAACAGGAGGTTAAAGGCACTGACTCTCCAAGTGGGGAGAGTGTTAGTAGAGCGTCTGGAATGATGAACCCGAGTACCAGGGGACGAAACCTGAGATGCATTTGAAAACGTTTCCCAATCACACGGTGGACCATACTCTGGGTTTCCCATGCATGTTTTAGCTGAAGGAAGAATCCCTTAAACCTGGAGAGTTGGGACCCATGGATAGGCTACCATGCAGTATGACTTCAAAGTGTCTGCGTTTGCTCACCGAACCTCACCAATGCTATCAGCCCGAAGTGTCCAGCCTTATGTCTCACCGAGCTGGGGGTGTAGATGTGGTAAATCCAGGTTGATTCACAAGCCCTGAATGAATTATTTAAGAATTGCTCTCTATTTCACTGTCATTGTGTTTTGTTTTTGAAATATATTTTGATAATGGGATTTATCGGATTTTCACTGCTGCGTTTAGGCCGCTGTACACACACTTGATTTCCTTATGGAGACATATAAATCCATGGGTCTTAAGATTCTTACTTGTCAGATATATTCCCAGGCGTTGTATATGGGGTGTGAGTCCATTTCGTTGAGCAAGGAGTAGGTCTTGTCTATTATATATTTGGCTTATGGAACGGTATCTGTGCTAATTTCAATCTCTGGTTTGATGCAGCAACCCAACTCACCTTTCCCCATAAGCAAGCATAAGTTGGTTTTCTAAATTTAGACCCTGTTCTGTTTTGTAATTAAGTTCATGTGTAGACAAGTTTACGTTCCGTGCATTAGTGATATCTTATGATGTTTCTTTTTCTGTGTGACTTATTTCTCGTAGAATCGTCGTACCTGAATCCACTCATTATGCCGCTACGGGCCTGATGACATAGATTTCATTGCTGAGAGATATTCCATTGTACGTACGTACCACAACTTCTTTATCCATTTTTTGCTTTCTCGGATATTTAACTTGTACCGTAGACGAGGTTCTTGTAAACAGAGCCGTCCCAAACTTTGGGGTGGCTGTGTGTTTTTGATTTTAATTTCCCTAAGCTATAGGACCATAAGTGGAAGTGCCATAGGCTGTGTTGCTTTGTTTCCTAGGTGTTTCAGGAAACACCATACACTTCTCCAGAGTGGCTGTTGGCAATTTACATCCCGCCCATCAGCATAACAAGGCTCCCTGTTCTCCATGACCTGTCCTGCCTTTCTGGATTTTACACTTTTTTCAGATGGCCCGTTTGACCGGGGGGCAGTGAGACTTCCTTGTAGTGCAGATTTCCTTTACACGCTTGCTTGGTTGGCCAAGAAGTGCGTATGCGTTTTTTCCTGAATATATTCAAGAAAAAACGCATACGCCCTTTTTGGCCAAGTGCATCATTGTGGACATTCTGCCTTTTTTCCTATGCTTTAAGTGCAATTCCAGTCTACCCCCTGAAATCGTTTTCCTGAAATTCTGCTCCGCTTTCAAGTCCTCTTCGAACACTTACTTCAATACATTTTTGGACGATAGCTGTCATTCATAACTCTGCAGGTTTGTGAATTACAGTGCCCCTGAGCTCCTTTCTTCAACTCGCTTTCTTGTGAGCTGGCCGCAAAACCGCAGGATTGCTTCAGGCCCTAATCTGGTTCCGGCAGAGCACGCTGAGCCTTTGGTTAATCCCTCTTCCTGGTGGGAAAAGAGCGTTCCATTTGCCCGTGCAGACACCTACAGCTAGTCTCTCATTGGTTCTCCCTATTCCTGTTCATCTTGCGCAGAAATTGCAAATTGTGCCAAACAGGAGGTTAAAGGCACTGACTCTCCAAGTGGGGAGAGTGTTAGTAAAGCGTCTGGAAAGGTGAACCCGAGTACCAGGGGTCGAAACCTGAGACGCATTTGAAACCGTTTCCCAATCACATGGTGGACATTACTCTGTGTTTCCCATTCATATTTTAGCTGAAGGAAGAATCCCTTAAACCTGGAGAGTTGGGACCCATGGAATGGGTACCATGCAGTATGACTTCAAAGGGTCTGCGTTTGCTCACCGAACCTCACCAATGCTATCAGCCCGAAGTGTCCAGCCTTATGTCTCACCCAGCTCTGGGTGTAGATGTGGTAAATCCAGGTTGCATCACAAGCCCTGAATGAATTATTTAAGAATTTTTCTCTATTTCACTGTCATTGTGTTTTGTTTTTGAAATATATTTTGATAATGGGATTTATCGGATTTTCACTGCTGCGTTTAGGCCGCTGTACACACGCTTGATATCCTTATGGAGACATATATATCCATGGGTCTTAAGTTTCTTACTTGTCAGGTATATTCCCAGGCGTTGAATATGGGGTGTTGAGTCCATTTCGTTGAGCAAGGTGTAGGTCGTGTCTATTATATATTTGGCTTGGGGAACGGTATCTGTGCTAATTTCAATCTCTGGTTTTATGCAGCACCCCAACTCACCTTTCCCCATAAGCAAGCATAAGTTGGTTTTCTAAGTTTTAGACCATGTTCTGTTTTGTAATTCAGTTCATGTGTAGCCAAGTTTACGTTCCGTGTATTAGTGATATCTTATGATGTTTCTTTTTCTGTGTGACTTATTTCTCGTAGAATCGTCGTACCTGAATCCACTCATTATGCCGCTACGGGCCTGATGACGTGGATCTCATTGCTGAGTGATATTCCATTGTACGTACGTACCACAACTTCTTTATCCATTTTTTGCTTTTTCGGATATTTAACTTGTACCGTAGACAAGGTTCTTGTAAACAGAGCCGTCCCAAATTTTGGGGTGGCAGTGTGTTTTTGAATTTAATTTCCCTAAGCTATAGGACCGTAAGTGGAAGTGCCATAGGCTGTGTTGCTTTGTTTCCTACGTGTTTCAGGAAACACCATACACTTCTCCAGAGTGGCTGTTGGCAGTTTACATCCCGCCCATCAGCATAACAAGGCTCCCTGTTCTCCATGACCTGTCCTGCCTTTCTGGATTTTACACTTGTTTCAGATGGCCCTTTTGACCGGGGGGCAGTGAGACTTCATTGTAGTGCAGATTTCCTTTACACGCTTGCTTGGTTGGCCAAAAAGTGCGTATGCGTTTTTTCCTGAATATATTCAGGAAAAAACGCATACGCCCTTTTTGGACAAGTGCATCATTGTGGACATTCTGCCTCTTTTCCTATGCTTTAAGTGCAATTCCAGTCTACCCCCTGAAATCGTTTTCCTGAAATTCTGCCCCGCTTTCAAGTCCTCTTCGAAGACTTACTTCAATACATTTTTGGACGATAGCTGTCATTCATAACTCTGCAGGTTTGTGAATTACAGTGCCCCTGAGCTCCTTTCTTCAACTCGCTTTCTTGTGAGCTGGCCGCAAAACCACAGGATTGCTTCAGGCCCTAATCTGGTTCCGGCAGGGCACGCTGAGCCTTTGGTAAATCCCTCTTCCTGGTGGGAAATGAGCGTTCCATTTGAACGTGCAGACACCTACAGCTAGTCTCTCATTGGTTCTCCCTATTCCTGTTCATCTTGCGCAGAAATTGCAAAATGTGCCAAACAGGAGTTTAAAGGCACTGACTCTCCAAGTGGGTAGAGTGTTAGTAAAGCGTCTGGAACGGTGAAACCAAGTACCAGGGGACAAAAGCTGAGATGCATTTGAAAACGTTTCCCAATCACACGGTGGACCATACTCTGGGTTTCCCATGCATGTTTTAGCTGAAGGAAGAATCCCTTAAACCTGGAGAGTTGGTACCCATGGAATGTCTACCATGCAGTATGACTTCAAAGGGTCTGCGTTTGCTCACCGAACCTCACCAATGCTATCAGCCCGAAGTGTCCAGCCTTATGTCTCACCCAGCTCTGGGTATAGATGTGGTAAATCCAGGTTGCATCACAAGCCCTGAATGAATTATTTAAGAATTGCTCTCTATTTCACTGTCATTGTGTTGTGTTTGTGAAATTTATTTTGATAATGGGATTTATCAGATTTTCACTGCTGCGTTTAGACCCCTGTACACACGCTTGATTTCCTTATGGAGACATATAAATCCATGGGTCTTAAGATTCTTACTTGTCAGGTATATTCCCAGGGGTTGAATATGGGGTGTTGAGTCCATTTCGTTGAGCAAGGAGTAGGTTGTGTCTATTATATATTTGCCTTATGGAACGGTATCTGTGCTAATTTCAATCTCTGGTTTGATGCTGCACCCCAACTCACCTTTCCCCATAAGCAAGCATAAGTTGGTTTTCTAAATTTGAGACCCTGTTCTGTTTTGTAATTCAGTTCATGTGTAGCCAAGTTTACGTTCCGTGTATTAGTGATATCTTATGATGTTTCTATTTCTGTGTGACTTATTTCTCGTAGAATCTTCGTACCTGAATCCACTCATTATGCAGCTTCGGGCCTGATGACGTAGATTTCATTGCTGAGTGATATTCCATTGTACGTACGTACCACAACTTCTTTATCCATTTTTTGCTTTCTCGGATATTTAACTTGTACCTTAGACGAGGTTCTTGTAAACAGAGCCGTCCCAAACTTTCGGGTGGCTGTGTGTTTTTGATTTTAATTTCCCTAAGCTATAGTACCGTTAATGGAAGTGCCATAGGCTGTGTTGCTTTGTTTCCTAGGTGTTTCAGGAAACACCATACACTTCTCCAGAGTGGCTGTTGGCAATTTACATCCCGCCCATCAGCATAACAAGGCTCCCTGTTCTCCATGACCGGTCCTGCCTTTCTGGATTTTACACATTTTTCAGATGACCCGTTTGACTGGGGGGCAGTGAGACTTCATTGTTGTGCAGATTTCCTTTACAAGCTTGCTTGATTGGCCAAAAAGGGCGTATGCGTTTCTTCCTGAATATATTCAGGAAAAAACGCATACGCCCTTTTTGGCCAAGTGCATCATTGTCGACATCCTGCCTCTTTTCCTATGCTTTAAGTGCAATTCCAGTCTACCCCATGAAATCGTTTTCCTGAAATCCTGCCCCGCTTTCAAGTCCTCTTCGAAGACTTACTTCAATACATTTTTGGACGATAGCTGTCATTCATAACTCTGTGGGTTTGTGAATAACAGTGCCCCTGAGCTCCTTTCTTCAACTCGCTTTCTTGTGAGCTGGCCACAAAACCGCAGGGTTGCTTCAGGCCCCAATCTCGTTCGGGAAGGGCACGCTGAGCCTTTGGTTAATCCCTCTTCCTGGTGGGAAATGAGCGTTCCATTTGCCCGTTCAGACACCTACAGCTAGTCTCTCATTGGTTCGCCCTATTCCAGTTCATCTTGCGGAGAAATTGCAAACTGTGCCAAACAGGAGGTTAAAGGCACTGACTCTCCAAGTGGGTAGAGTGTTAGTAAAGAGTCTGGAACGGTGAACCCAAGTACCAGGGCAAGAAACCTGAGATGCATTTGAAAACGTTTCCCAATCACACGGTGGACAATACTCCGGGGTTCCCATGCATGTTTTAGCTGAAGGAAGAATCCCTTAAACCTGGAGAGTTGGGACCCATGGAATGGCTACCATGCAGTATGACTTCAAAGGGTCTGCGTTTGCTCACCGAACCTCACCAATGCTATCAGCCCGAAGTGTCCAGCCTTATGTCTCACCCAGCTCTGGGTGTAGATGTGGTAAATCCAGGTTACATCACAAGCCCTGAATGAATTATTTAAGAATTGCTCTCTATTTCACTGTCATTGTGTTGTGTTTTTGAAATTTATTTTGATATGGGATTTATCGGATTTTCACTGCTGCGTTTAGGCCGCTGTACACATGCTTGACTTCCTTATGGAGACATATAAATCCATGGGTCTTAAGATTCTTACTTGTGAGGTATATTCCCAGTCGTTGAATATGGGGTGTTGAGTCAATTTCGTTGAGCAAGGAGTAGGTCATGTCTATTATATATTTGGCTTATGGAACAGTATCTGTGCTAATTTCAATCTCTGGTTTGATGCAGCACCCCAACTCACCTTTCCCCATAAGCAAGCATAAGTTGGTTTTCTAAATTTGAGATCCTGTTCTGATTTGTAATTCAGTTCATGTTTAGCCAAGTTTACGTTCCGTGTATTAGTGATATCTTATGATCTTTCTTTTTCTGTGTGACTTATTCCTCGTAGAATCGTCGTAGCTGAATCCACTCATTATGCCGCTACGGGCCTGATGACGTAGATCTCATTGCTGAGTGATATTCCATTGTACGTACGTACCACAACTTTATCCATTTTTTGCTTTCTCGGATATTTAACTTGTACCGTAGACGAGGTTCTTGTAAACAGAGCCGTCCCAAACTTTGGGGTGGCTGTGTGTTTTTGATTTTAATTTCCCTAATCTATAGGACCCTAAGTGGAAGTGCCATAGGCTGTGTTGCTTTGTTTCCTACGTGTTTCAGGAAACACCATACACTTCTCCAGAGTGGCTGTTGGCAATTTACATCCCGCCCATCAGCATAACAAGGCTCCCTGTTCTCCATGACCTGTCCTGCCTTTCTGGATTTTACACTTGTTTCAGATGGCCCTTTTGACCGGGGGGCAGTGAGACTTCATTGTAGTGCAGATTTCCTTTACACGCTTGCTTGGTTGGCCAAAAAGGGCGTATGTGTTTTTTCCTGAATATATTCAGGAAAAAACGCATACGCCCTTTTTGGCCAAGTGCATCATTGTGGACATTCTGCCTCTTTTCCTATGCTTTAAGTGCAATTCCAGTCTACCCCCTGAAATCGTTTTCCTGAAATTCTGCCCCGCTTTCAAGTCCTCTTCGAAGACTTACTTCAATACATTTTTGGATGATAGCTGTCATTCATAACTCTGCAGGTTTGTGAATTACAGTGCCCCTGGGCTCCTTTCTTCAACTCGCTATCTTGTGAGCTGGCCGCAAAATTGCAGGATTGCTTCAGGCCCTAATCTGGTTCCGGCAGGGCACGCTGAGCCTTTGGTTAATTCCTCTTCCTGGTGGGAAATGAGCGTTCCATTTGCACGTGCAGACACCTACAGCTAGTCTCTCATTGGTTCTCCCTATTCCTGTTCATCTTGCGCAGAAATTGCAAACTGTGCCAAACAGGAGGTTAAAGGCAGTGACTCTCCAAGTGGGGATAGTGTAGTAAAGCGTCTGGAACGGTGAACCCGAGTACCAGGGGACGAAACCTGAGATGCATTTGAAAACGTTTCCCAATCACACGGTGGACCATACTCTGGGTTTCCCATGCATGTTTTAGCTGAAGGAAGAATCCCTTAAACCTGGTGAGTTGGGACCCATGGAATGGCTGCCATGCAGTATGACTTCAAAGGGTCTGCCTTTGCTCACCGAACCTCACCAATGCTATCAGCCCGAAGTGTCCAGCCTTATGTCTCACCCAGCTCTGGGTGTAGATGTGGTAAATCCAGGTTGCATCACAAGGCCTGAATGAATTATCTAAGAATTGCTCTCTATTTCACTGTCATTGTGTTTTGTTTTTGAAATTTATTTTGTTAATGGGATTTATCGGATTTTCACTGCTGCGTTTAGGCCCCTGTACACACGCTTGACTTCCTTATGGAGACATATAAATCCATGGGTCTTAAGTTTCTTACTTGTCAGGTATATTCCCAGGCGTTGAATATGGGGTGTTGAGTCCATTTCGTTGAGCAAGGAGTAGGTCTTGTCTATTATATATTTGGCTTATGGAACGGTATCTGTGCTAATTTCAATCTCTGGTTTGATGCAGCACCCCAACTCACCGTTCCCCATAAGCAAGCATAAGTTGGTTTTCTAAATTTGAGACCCTGTTCTGTTTTGTAATTCAGTTCATGCGTAGCCAAGTTTACGTTCCATGTATTAGTGATATCTTATGATCTTTCTTTTTCTGTGTGACATATTTCTCGTAGAATCGTCGTACCTGAATCCACTCATTATGCCGCTATGGGCCTGATGACGTAGATCTCATTGCTGAGTGATATTCCATTGTACGTACGTACCACAACTTCTTTATCCATTTTTTGCTTTCTCGCATATTTAACTTGTATCGTAGACGAGGTTCTTGTAATTAGAGCAGTCCCAAACTTTGGGGTGGCTGTGTGTTTTTGATTTTAATTTCCCTAAGCTATAGGACCCTAAGTGGAAGTGCCATAGGCTGTGTTGCTTTGTTTCCTACGTGTTTCAGGAAACACCATACACTTCTCCAGAGTGGCTGTTGGCAATTTACGTCCCGCCCATCAGCATAACAAGGCTCCCTGTTCTCCATGACCTGTCCTGCCTTTCTGGATTTTACACTTGTTTCAGATGGCCGTTTGGACCGGGGGGCCGTGAGACTTCATTGGAGTGCAGATTTCCTTTACACGCTTGCTTGGTTGGCCAAAAAGGGCGTATGCGTTTTTTCCTGAATATATTCAGGAAAAAACGCATACGCCCTTTTTGGCCAAGTGCATCATTGTCGACATTCTGCCTCTTTTCCTATGCTTTAAGTGCAATTCCAGTCTACCTCCTGAAATCGTTTTCCTGCAATAATGCCCCGCTTTCAAGTCCTCTTCGAAGACTTACTTCAATACATTTTTGGATGATAGCTGTCATTCATAACTCTGCAGGTTTGTGAATTACAGTGCCCCTGAGCTCCTTTCTTCAACTCGCTTTCTTGTGAGCTGTCCGCAAAACCGCAGGATTGCTTCAGGCTCTAATCTGGTTCCCGCAGGGCACGCTGAGCCTTTGGTTAATCCCTCTTCCTGGTGGGAAATGAGCGTTCCATTTGCACGTGCAGACACCTACAGCTAGTCTCTCATTGGTTCTCCCTATTCCTGTTCATCTTGCGCAGAAATTGCAAACTGTGACAAACAGGAGGTTAAAGGCACTGACTCTCCAAGTGGGGAGAGTGTTAGTAAAGCGTCTGGAATGGTGAACCCGAGTACCAGGGGACGAAACCTGAGATGCATTTGAAAACGTTTCCCAGTCACACGGTGGACCATACTCTGGGTTTCCCTTGCTTGTTTTAGCTGAAGGAAGAATCTCTGAAACCTGGAGAGTTGGGACCCATGGAATGGCTACCATGCAGTATGACTGCAAAGGGTCTGCCTTTGCTCAACGAACCTCACCAATGCTATCAGCCCGAAGTGTCCAGCCTTATGTCTCAACCAGCTCTGGGTGTAGATGTGGTAAATCCAGGTTGCATCACAAGCCCTGAATGAATTATTTAAGAATTGCTCTCTATTTCACTGTCATTGTGTTTTGTTTGTGAAATTTATTTTGATAATTGGATTTATCGGATTTTCACTGCTGCGTTTCAGCCGCTGTACACACGCTTGATTTCCTTATGGAGACATATAAATCCATGGGTCTTAAGATTCTTACTTGTCAGGTATATTCCCAGGCGTTGAATATGGGGTGTTGAGTCCATTTCGTTGAGCAAGGAGTAGGTCTTGTCTATTATATATTTGGCTTATGGAACGGTATCTGTGCTAATTTCAATCTCTGGTTTGATGCTGCACCCCAACTCACCTTTCCCCATAAGCAAGCATAAGTTGGTTTTCTAAATTTGAGACCCTGTTCTGTTTTGTAATTCAGTTCATGTGTAGCCAAATTTACGTTCCGTGTATTTGTGATATCTTATGATGTTTCTTTTTCTGAGTGACTTATTTCTCGTAGAATCGTCGTACCTGAATCCACTCATTATGCCGCTACGGGCCTGATGACGTAGATCTCATTGCTGTGTGATATTCCATTGTACGTACGTACCACATCTTCTTTATCCATTTTTTGCTTTCTCGGATATTAACTTTTACCGTAGACGAGGTTCTTGTAAACAGAGCCGTCTCAAACTTTGGGGTGGCTGTGTGTTTTTGATTTTAATTTCCCTAAGCTATAGGACCATGAGTGGAAGTGCCATAGGCTGTGTTGCTTTGTTTCCTACGTGTTTCAGGAAACACCATACACTTCTCCAGAGTGGCTGTTGGCAATTTACATCCCGCCCATCAGCATAACAAGGCTCCCTGTTCTCCATGACCTGTCCTGCCTTTCTGGATTTTAAGCTTGTTTCAGATGGCCCTTTTGACCGGGGGGCAGTGAGACTTCATTGTAGTGCAGATTTCCTTTACACGCTTGCTTGGTTGGCCAAAAAGGGCGTATGCGTTTCTTCCTGAATATATTCAGGAAAAAACGCATACGCACTTTTTGGCCAAGTGCATCATTGTCGACATTCTGCCTTCTTTCCTATGTTTAAGTGCAATTCCAGTCTACCCCCTGAAATCGTTTTCCTGAAATTCTGCCCCGCTTTCAAGTCCTCTTCGAAGACTTACTTCAATACATTTTTGGACGATAGCTGTCATTCATAACTCTGCAGGTTTGTGAATTACACTGCCCCTGAGCTCCTTTTTTCAACTCGCTTTCTTGTGAACTGGCCGCAAAACCGCAGGATTGCTTCAGGCCCTAATCTGGTTCCGGCAGGGCACGCTGAGCCTTTGGTTATTTCCTCTTCCTGGTGGGAAATGAGCGTTTCATTTGCCCGTGCAGACACCTACAGCTAGTCTCTCATTGGTTCTCCCTATTCCTGTGCATCTTGCGCAGAAATTGCAAACTGTGACAAACAGGAGGTTAACGGCACTGACTCTCCATGTGGGGATACTGTTAGTAAAGCGTCTGGAACGTTTCACCCGAGTACCAGGGGACGAAATCTGAGATGCATTTGAAAACGTTTCCCAATCACATGGTGGACCATACTCTGGGTTTCCCATGCATGTTTTAGCTGAAGGAAGAATCCCTTAAACCTGGAGAGTTGGGACCCATGGAATGGGTACCATGCAGTATGACTTCAAAGGGTCTGCCTTTGCTCACCGAACCTCACCAATGCTATCAGCCCGAAGTGTCCAGCCTTATGTCTCAACCAGCTCTGGGTGTAGATGTGGTAAATCCAGGTTGCATCACAAGGCCTGAATGAATTATTTAAGAATTGCTCTCTATTTCACTGTCATTGTGTTTTGTTTTTGAAATTTATTTTTTTAATGGGATTTATCGGATTTTCAATGCTGCGTTTAGGCCACTGTACACATGCTTGACTTCCTTATGGAGACATATAAATCCATGGGTCTTAAGATTCTTACTAGACAGGTATATTCCCAGACGTTGAATATGGGGTGTTGAGTCAATTTCGTTGAGCAAGGAGTAGGTCATGTCTATTATATATTTGGCTTATGGAACAGTATCTGTGCTAATTTCAATCTCTGGTTTTATGCAGCACCCCAACTCACCTTTCCCCATAAGCAAGCATAAGTTGGTTTTCTAAATTTGAGACCCTGTTCTGTTTTGTAATTCAGTTCATGTGTAGCGAAGTTTACGTTCCGTGTATTAGTGATATCTTATGATGTTTCTTTTTCTGTGTGCCTTATTTCGCGTAGAATCGGGGTACCTGAATCACCTCATTATGCCGCTACAGGCCTGATGACGTAGATCTCATCGCTGAGTGATATTCCATTGTACGTACGTACCACAACTTCTTTATCCATATTTTGCTTTCTCAGATATTTAACTTGTACCATAGACGTGGTTCTTGTAAACAGAGCCATCCCAAATTTTGGGGTGGCTGTGTGTTTTTGTTTTTAATTTCCCTAAGCTATAGGACCCTAAGTGGAAGTGCCATAGGCTGTGTTGCTTTGTTTCCTACGTGTTTCAGGAAACACCATACACTTCTCCAGAGTGGCTGTTGGCAATGTACATCCCGCCCATCAGCATAACAAGGCTCCCTGTTCTACATGACCTGTCCTGCCTTTCTGGATTTTACACTTTTTTCAGATGGCCCTTTTGACCGGGGGGAAGTGAGACTTCATTGTAGTGCAGATTTCCTTTACATGCTTGCTTGGTTGGCCAAAAAGTGCGTATGCGTATTTTCCTGAATATATTCAGGAAAAAACGCATACGCCTTTTTTGGCCAAGTGCATCATTGTCGACATTCTGCCTCTTTTCCTATGCTTTATGTGCAATTCCAGTCTTCCCCCTGAAATCGTTTTCCTGAAATTCTGCCCCGCTTTCAAGTCCCCTTTGAAGACTTACTTCAATACATTTTGGACGATAGCTGTCATTCATAAGTCTGCAGGTTTGTGAATTACAGTGACCCTGAACTCCTTTCCTCAACTCGCTTTCTTGTGAGCTGGCCGCAAACCCGCAGGATTGCTTCAGGCCCTAATCTGGTTGCAGCAGGGCACGCTGAGCATTTGGTTAATCCCTCTTCCTGGTGGGAAATGAGCGTTCCATTTGCCCGTGCAGACACCTACAGCTAGTCTCTCATTGGTTCTCCCTATTCCTGTTCATCTTGCGCAGAAATTGCATACTGTGCCAAACAGGAGGTTAAAGGCACTGACTCTCCAAGTGGGGAGAGTGTTAGTAAAGCGTCTGGAACGGTGAACCCGAGTATCATTGGACGAAACCTGAGATGCATTTGAAAGCGTTTCCCAAGCACACGATGGACCATACTCTGGGTTTCCCATGCATGTTTTAGCTGAAGGAAGAATCCCTTAAACCTGGAGAGTTGGGACCCATGGAATGGGTACCATGCAGTATGACTTCAAACGGTCTGCGTTTGCTCACCGAACCTCACCAATGCTATCAGCCCGAAGTGTCCAGCCTTATGTCTCACCCAGCTCTGGGTGTAGATGTGGTAAATCCATGTTGCATCACAAACCCTGAATGAATTATTTAAGAATTGCTCTCTATTTCACTGTCATTCTGTTGTGTTTTTGAAATTTATTTTGATAATGGGATTTATCGGATTTTCACTGCTGCGTTTAGGCCGCTGTACACACGCTGGATTTCCTTATGGAGACATATAAATCCATGGGTCTTAAGATTCTTACTTGTCAGGTATATTTCCAGGCGTTGAATATGGGGTGTTAAGTCCATTTCGTTGAGCAAGGAGTAGGTCTTGTCTCTTATATATTTGGCTTATGGAACGGTATCTGTGCTAATTTCAATCTCTGGTTTTATGCAGCACCCCAACTCACCTTTCCCCATAAGAAAACATAAGTTGGTTTTCTAAATTTGAGACCCTGTTCTGTTTTCTAATTCAGTTCATGTGTAGCCAAGTATACGTTCCGTGTATTAGTGATATCTTATGAAGATTCTTTTTCTGAGTGACGTATTTCTCATAGAATCTTCGTACCTGAATCCACTCATTATGCCGCTACGGGCCTGATGACGTAGATCTCATTGCTGAGTGATATTCCATTGTACATACGTACCACAACTTCTTTATCCATTTTTTGCTTTCTCGGATATTTAACTTGTACCGTAGACGAGGTTCTTGTAAACAGAGCCGTCCCAAATTTTGGGGTGGCAGTGTGTTTTTGATTTTAATTTCCCTAAGCTATAGGACCCTAAGTGGAAGTGCCATAGGCTGTGTTGCTTTGTTTCCTACGTGTTTCAGGAAACACCATAAACTTCTCCAGAGTGGCTGTTGGCAATTTACATCCCACCCATCAGCATAACAAGGCTCCCTGTTCTCCATGACCTGTCCTGCCTTCCTGGATATTACACATTTTTCAGATGGCCCGTTTGACCGGGGGGCAGTGAGACTTCATTGTAGTGCAGATTTCCTTTACACGCTTGCTTGGTTGGCCAAAAAGGGCGTATGCGTTTTTTCCTGAATATATTCAGGAAAAAACGCATACGCCCTTGTTGGCCAAGTGCATCGTTGTCGACATTCTGCCCCTTTTCCTATGCTTTAAGTGCAATTCCAGTCTACCCCCTGAAATCGTTTTCCTGAAATCCTGCCCTGCTTTCAAGTCGTCTTCGAAGACTTACTTCAATACATTTTTGCACGATTGCTGTCATTCATAACTCTGCAGGTTTGTGAATTACAGTGCCCCTGAGTTCCTTTCTTCAACTCGCTTTCTTATGAGCTGGCCAAAAAACCGCAGGGTTGCCTCAGGCCCTAATCTGGTTCCGGCAGGGCACGCTGAGCCTTTGGTTAATCCGTCTTCCTGGTGGGAAATGAGCGTTCCATTTGCCCGTGCAGACACCTACAGCTAGTCTCTCATTGGTTCTCCCTATTCCTGTTCATCTTGCGCAGAAATTGCAAACTGTGCCAAACAGGAGGTTAAAGGCACTGACTCTCCAGGTAGGGACAGTGTAAGTAAAGCGTCTGGAATGGTGAACCCGAGTACCAGGGGACGAAAACTGAGACGCATTTAAAAACGTTTCCCGGTCACACGGTGGACCATACTCTTGGTTTCCCATGCATGTTTTAGCTGAAGTAAGAATCCCTTAAACCTGGAGAGTTGGGACTCATGGAATGTGTACCATGCAGTATGACTTCAAAGGGTCTGCATTTGCTCACTGAACCTCACCAATGGTATCCGCCTGAAGTGTCCAGCCTTATGTCTCACCCAGCCATAGGTGTAGATGTGGTAACTCCAGGTTGCATCACAAGCCCTGAATGAATGATTTAAGAATTGCTCTCTATTTCACTGTCATTGTGTTTTGTTTTTGTAATTTATTTTGATAATGGGATTTATCGGATTTTCACGGCTGCATTTATGGCGCTGTACACATGCCTGATTCTCTTACGGAGACACATAAATCCATGGGTATTAAGATTCTTAATTGGCAGGTGTATTCCTATGCATTGAATATGGGGTGTTGAGTCCATTTCGTTGAGCAAGGAGTAGGTCTTGACTATTAAATATTTGGCTTATGGAACGGTATCTGTTCTAATTTCAATCTCTGGTTTTATGCAGCACCCCAACTCACCATTCCCCTTAAGCAAGCATAAGTTGGTTTTCTAAATTTGAGACCCTGTTCTGTTTTGTAATTCAGTTCATGTGTAGCCAAGTTCACATTCGGTGTATTAGTGATATCTTAATGTTTCTTTTTCTGTGTGACTTATTTCCCTTAGAATCATCGTATCTGAATCCACTCATTATGCCGCGACGGGCCTGATGATATAGATTTCATTGTTGAGTGATATTCCACTGTACGTATGTACCACAAATTCTTTATCCATTTTTCGCATTCTGGGATATTTAGCTTGTACCGTAGACGAGCTTCTTGTAAAAAGAGCCATCCATAACATTGGGGTGGCTGTGTGTTTTTGATTTTAATTTCCCTAAGCTATAGGACCCTAAGTGGAAGTGCCATAGGCTGTGTTGCTTTGTTTCCTACGTGTTTCAGGAAACACCATACACTTCTCCAGAGTGGCTGTTGGCAATGTACATCCCGCCCATCAGCATAACAAGGCTCCCTGTTCTCCATGACCTGTCCTGCCTTTCTGGATTTTACACTTTTTTCAGATGGCCCTTTTGACCGGGGGGAAGTGAGACTTCATTGTAGTGCAGATTTCCTTTACACGCTTGCTTGGTTGGCCAAAAAGTGCGTATGCGTTTTTTCCTGAATATATTCAGGAAAAAACGCATACGCCTTTTTTGGCCAAGTGCATCATTGTCGACATTCTGCCTCTTTTCCTATGCTTTAAGTGCAATTCCAGTCTTCCCCCTGAAATGGTTTTCCTGCAATTCTGCCCCGCTTTCAAGTCCTCTTCGAAGACTTACTTCAATACATTTTTGGACGATAGCTGTCATTCATAACTCTGCAGGTTTGTGAGTTACAGTGACCCTGAGATCCTTTCCTCAACTCGCTTTCTTGTGAGCTGGCCGCAAACCCGCAGGATTGCTTCAGGCCCTAATCTGGTTGCGGTAGGGCACGCTGAGCATTTGGTTAATCCCTCTTCCTGGTGGGAAATGAGCGTTCCATTTGCCCGTGCAGACACCTACAGCTAGTCTCTCATTGGTTCTCCCTATTCCTGTTCATCTTGCGCAGAAATTGCATACTGTGCCAAACAGGAGGTTAAAGGCACTGACTCTCCAAGTGGGGAGAGTGTTAGTAAAGCGTCTAGAACGGTGAACCCGAGAATCATTGGACGAAACCTGAGATGCATTTGAAAGCGTTTCCCAAGCACACGATGGACCATACTCTGGGTTTCCCATGCATGTTTTAGCTGAAGGAAGAATCCCTTAAACCTGGAGAGTTGGGATCCATGGAATGGGTACCATGCAGTATGACTTCAAACGGTCTGCGTTTGCTCACCGAACCTCACCAATGCTATCAGCCCGAAGTGTCCAGCCTTATGTCTCACCCAGCTCTGGGTGTAGATGTGGTAAATCCAGGTTGCATCACAAACCCTGAATGAATTATTTAAGAATTGCTCTCTATTTCACTGTCATTCTGTTGTGTTTTTGAAATTTATTTTGATAATGGGATTTATCGGATTTTCACTGCTGCGTTTAGGCCGCTGTACACACGCTGGATTTCCTTATGGAGACATATAAATCCATGGGTCTTAAGATTCTTACTTGTCAGGTATATTTCCAGGCGTTGAATATGGGGTGTTAAGTCCATTACGTTGAGCAAGGAGTAGGTCTTGTCTCTTATATATTTGGCTTATGGAACGGTATCTGTGCTAATTTCAATCTCTGGTTTTATGCAGCACCCCAACTCACCTTTCCCCATAAGAAAGCGTAAGTTGGTTTTCTAAATTTGACACCCTGTTCTGTTTTCTAATTCAGTTCATGTGTAGCCAAGTATACGTTCCGTGTATTAGTGATATCTTATGAAGTTTCTTTTTCTGAGTGACGTATTTCTCATAGAATCTTCGTACCTGAATCCACTCATTATTCGGCTACGGGCCTGATGACGTAGATCTCATTGCTGAGTGATAATCCATTGTACATACGTACCACAACTTCTTTATCCATTTTTTGCTTTCTCGGATATTTAACTTGTACCGTAGACGAGGTTCTTGTAAACAGAGCCGTCCCAAATTTTGGGGTGGCAGTGTGTTTTTGATTTTAATTTCACTAAGCTATAGGACCCTAAGTGGAAGTGCCATAGGCTGTGTTGCTTTGTTTCCTACGTGTTTCAGGAAACACCATACACTTCTCCAGAGTGGCTGTTGGCAATTTACATCCCACCCATCAGCATAACAAGGCTCCCTGTTCTCCATGACCTGTCCTGCCTTCCTGGATATTACACATTTTTCAGATGGCCCGTTTGACCGGGGGGCAGTGAGACTTCATTGTAGTGCAGATTTCCTTTACACGCTTGCTTGGTTGGCCAAAAAGGGCGTATGCGTTCTTTCCTGAATATATTCAGGAAAAAACGCATACGCCCTTGTTGGCCAAGTGCATCGTTGTCGACATTCTGCCCCTTTTCCTATGCTTTAAGTGCAATTCCAGTCTACCCCCTGAAATCGTTTTCCTGAAATCCTGCCCTGCTTTCAAGTCGTCTTCGAAGACTTACTTCAGTACATTTTTGGACGTTAGCTGTCATTCATAACTCTGCAGGTTTGTGAATTACAGTGCCCCTGAGTTCCTTTCTTCAACTCGCTTTCTTATGAGCTGGCCACAAAACCGCAGGGTTGCCTCAGGCCCTAATCTGGTTCCGGCAGGGCACGCTGAGCCTTTGGTTAATCCGTCTTCCTGGTGGGAAATGAGCGTTCCATTTGCCCGTGCAGACACCTACAGCTAGTCTCTCATTGGTTCTCCCTATTCCTGTTCATCTTGCGCAGAAATTGCAAACTGTGCCAAACAGGAGGTTAAAGGCACTGACTCTCCAAGTGGGGAGAGTGTTAGTAAAGCGTCTGGAACGGTGAACCCGAGTACCAGGGGACGAAACCTGAGATGCATTTCAAAACGTTTCAAAATCACACGGTGGACCATACTCTGGGTTTCCAATGCATGTTTTAGCTGAAGGAAGAATCCCTTAAACCTGGAGAGTTGGGACCCATGGAATGTGTACCATGCAGTATGACTTCAAAGGGTCTGCGTTTGCTCACCGAACCTCACCAATGCTATCTGCCCGAAGTGTCCAGCCTTATGTCTCACCCAGCTCTGGGTGTAGATGTGGTAAATCCAGGTTGCATCACAAAACCTGAATGAATTATTTAAGAATTGCTCTCTATTTCACTGTCATTGTTCTGTGTTTTTGAAATATATTTTGATAATGGGATTTATCGGATTTTCACTGCTGTGTTTACGCCACTGTACACACGCTTGACTTCCTTATGGAGACATATAAATCCATGGGTCTTAAGATTCTTACTTGTCAGGTATATTCCCAGGCGTTGAATATGGGGTGTTGAATCCATTTCGTTGAGCAAGGAGTAGGTCTTGTCTATTATATATTTGGCTTATGGAACGGTATCTGTGCTAATATCAATCTCTGGTTTGATGCAGCACCCCAACTCACCTTTCCCCATAAGCAAGCATAAGTTGTTTTTCTAAAATTGAGACCCTGTTCTGTTTTGTAATTCAGTTCATGTGTAGACAAGTTTACGTTCGGTGTATTAGTGATATCTCATGATGTTTCTTTTTCTGTGTGACTTATTTCTCGTAGAATCATCGTTCCTGAATCCACTCATTATGCCGCTACGGGCCTGATGACGTAGATCTCATTGTTGAGTGATATTCCATTGTACGTACGTACCACAACTTCTTTATCCATTTTTGCTTTCTCGGATATTTAACTTGTACCGTAGACGAGGTTCTTATAAACAGAGCCGTCCCAAACTATGGGGTGGCTGTGTGTTTTTGATTTTAATTTCCCTAAGCTATAGGACCATAAGTGGAAGTGCCATAGCCTGTGTTGCTTTGTTTCCTACGTGTTTCAGGAAACACCATACACTTCTCCAGATTGGCTGTTGGCAATTTACATCCCGCCCATCAGCATAACAAGGCTCCCTGTTCTCCATGACCTGTCCTGCCTTTCTGGATTTTACACTTTTTTAGATGGCCATTTTGACTGGGGGCCGTGAGACTTCATTGTAGTGCAGATTTCTTTTACACGCTTGCTTGGTTGGCCAACAAGGGCGTATGCGTTTTTTCCTGAATATATTCAGGAGAAAACGCATACGCCCTTTTTGGCCAAGTGCATCATTGTGGATATTCTGCCTCTTTTCCTATGCGTTAAGTGCAATTCCAGTCTACCCCCTGAAATCGTTTTCCTGAAATTCTGCCCCGCTTTCAAGTCCTCTTCGAAGACTTACTTCAATACATTTTTGGACGATAGCTGTCACTCATAACTCTGCAGGTTTGTGAATTACAGTGCCCCTGAGCTCCTTTCTTCAACTCGCTTTCTTGTGAGCTGGCCGCAAAACCGCAGGATTGCTTCAGGCCCTAATCTGGTTCCTGCAGGGCACGCTGAGCCTTTGGTTAGTCCCTCTTCCTGGTGGGAAATGAGCGTTCCATTTGCCCGTGCAGACACCTACAGCTAGTCTCTCATTGGTTGTCCCTATTCCTGTTCATATTGCGCAGAAATTGCAAACTGTACCAAACAGGAGGTTAAAGGCACTGACTCTCCAAGTGGGGAGAGTGTTAGTAAAGCGTCTGGAACGGTGAACCCGTGTACCAGGGGTCGAAATCTGAGATGCATTTGAAACCGTTTCCCAATCACATGGTGGACATTACTCTGGGTTTCCCATGCATGTTTTAGCTGAAAGAAGAATCCCTTAAACCTGGAGAGTTGGGACCCATGGAATGGCTACCCAACAGTATGACTACAAAGGGTCTGCGTTTGCTCACCGAACCTCACCAATGCTATCAGCCCGAAGTGTCCAGCCTTATGTCTCACCCAGCTCTGGGTGTAGATGTGGTAAATCCAGGTTGCATCACAAGCCCTGAATGAATTATTTAAGAATTGTTCTCTATTTCACTGTCATTGTGTTTTGTTTTTGAAATATACTTTGATAATGGGATTTATCGGATTTTCACTGCTGCGTTTAGGCCGTTGTACACACGCTTGATATCCTTATGGAGACATATAAATCCATGGGTCTTAAGTTTCTTACTTGTCAGGTATATTCCCAGGCGTTGAATATGGGGTGTTGAGTCCATTTCGTTGAGCAAGGTGTAGGTCGTGTCTATTATATATTTGCCTTATGGAACGGTATCTGGGCTAATTTCAATCTCTGGTTTTATGCAGCACCCCAACTCACCTTTCCCCATAAGCAAGCATAAGTTGGTTTTCTAAATTTGAGACCCTCTTCTGTTTTGTAATTCAGTTCATGTGTAGCCAGGTTACGTTCCGTTTATTAGTGATATCTTATGATCTTTCTTTTTCTGTGTGACTTTTTTCTCGTAGAATCGTCGTACCTGAATCCACTCATTATGCCGCTACGGGCCTGATGACGTGGATCTCATTGCTGAGTGATATTCCATTGTACGTACGTACCACAACTTCTTTATCCATTTTTTGCTTTCTCGGATATTTAACTTGTACCGTAGACGAGGTTCTTGTAAACAGAGCCGTCCCAAACTTTGGGGTGGCAGTGTGTTTTTCAATTTAATTTCCCTAAGCTATAGGACCGTAAGTGGAAGTGCCATAGGCTGTGTTGCTTTGTTTCCTACGTGTTTCAGGAAACACCATACACTTCTCCAGAGTGGCTGTTGGCAATTTACATCCCGCCCATCAGCATAACAAGGCTCCCTGTTCTCCATGACCTGTCCTGCCTTTCTGGATTTTACACATTTTTCAGATGGCCCGTTTGACCAGGGGGCAGTGAGACTTCATTGTAGTGCAGATTTCCTTTACAAGCTTGCTTGGTTGGCCAAAAAGGGCGTATGCGTTTTTTCCTGAATATATTCAGGAAAAAACGCATACGCCCTTTTTGGCCAAGTGCATCATTGTCGACATTCTGCCTCTTTTCCTATGCTTTAAGTGCAATTCCAGTCTACCCCCTGAAATTCTTTTCCTGAAATCCTGCCCCGCTTTCAAGTCCTCTTCGAAGACTTACATCAATACATTTTTGGACGATTTCTGTCATTCATAACTCTGCAGGTTTGTGAATTACAGTGCCCCTGAGCTCCTTTCTTCAACTCGCTTTCTTGTGAGCTGGCCACAAAACCGCAGGGTTGCTTCAGGCCCTAATCTGGTTCCGGCAGGGCACGCTGAGCCTTTGGTTAATCCCTCTTCCTGGTGGGAAATGAGCGTTCCATTTGCCCCTGCAGACACCTACAGCTAGTCTCTCATTGGTTCTCCCTATTCCAGTTCATTTGCGGAGAAATTGCAAACTGTGCCAAACAGGAGGTTAAAGGCACTGACTCTCCAAGTGGGGAGAGTGTTAGTAAAGCGTCTGGAATGGTGAACCCGAGTACCAGGGGACGAAACCTGAGATGCATTTGAAAACGTTTCCCAATCACACGGTGGACCATACTCTGGGTTTCCCATGCATGTTTTAGCTGAAGGAAGAATCCCTTAAACCTGGAGAGTTGGGACCCATGGAATGGCTACCATGCAGTATGACTTCAAAGGGTCTGCGTTTGCTCACCGAACCTCACCAATGCTATCAGCCTGAAGTGTCCAGCCTTATGTCTCACACAGCTCTGGGTGTAGATGGGGTACATCCAGGTTGCATCACAAGCCCTGAATAAATTATTTAAGAATTGCTCTCTATTTCACTGTCATTGTGTTTTGTTTGTGAAATTTATTTTGATAATGGGATTTATCGGATTTTCACTGCTGCGTTTAGGCCGCTGTACACACGCTGGATTTCCTTATGGAGACATATAAATCCATGGGTCTTAAGATTCTTACTTGTCAGGTGTATTTCCAGGCGTTGAATATGGGGGGTTGAGTCCATTTCGTTGAGCAAAGTGTAGGTCTTTTCTATTATATATTTGGCTTATGGAACGGTATCTGTGCTAATTTCAATCTCTGGTTTGATGCAGCACCCCAACTCACCTTTCCCCATAAGCAAGCATAAGTTGGTTTTCTAAATTTGAGACCCTGTTCTGTTTTCTAATTCAGTTCATGTGTAGCCAAGTTTACGTTCCGTGTATTAGTGATATCTTATGATATTTCTTTTTCTGTGTGACTTATTTCTCGTCGAATCATCGTACCTGAATGCACTCATTATGCCGCTACGGGCCTGATGATGTACATCTCATTGCTGAGTGATATTCCATTGTACGTACGTACCACAACTTCTTTATCCATTTTTTGCTTTCTCGAATACTTAACTTGTACCGTAGATGAGGTTCTTGTAAACAGAGCCGTCCCAAACTTTGGGGTCGCTGTGTGTTTTTGATTTTAATTTCCCTAAGCTATAGGACCATAAGTGGAAGTGCCATAGGCTGTGTTGCTTCGTTTTCTACGTGTTTCAGAAAACACCATACACTTCTCCAGAGTGGCTGTTGGCAATTTACATCCCGCCCATCAGCATAACAAGGCTCCCTGTTCTCCATGACCTGTCCTGCCTTTCTGGATTTTACACTTTTTTCAGATGGCCCTTTTGACCGGGGGGCAGTGAGACTTCATTGTAGTGCAGATTTCCTTTACACGCTTGCTTGGTTGGCCAAAAAGGGCGTATGAGTTTTTTCCTGAATATATTCAGGAAAAAACGCATACGCCCTTTTTGGCCAAGTGCATCATTGTGGACATTCTGCCTCTTTTCCTATGCTTTAAGTGCAATTCCAGTCTACCCCCTGAAATCGTTTTCCTGAAATTCTGCCCCGCTTTCAAGTCCTCTTCGAAGACTTATTTCAATACATTTTTGGACGATAGCTGTCATTCATGACTCTGCAGGTTTGTGAATTACAGTGCCCCTGAGCTCCTTTCTTCAACTCGCTTTCTTGTGAGCTGGCCGCAAAACCGCAGGATTGCTTCAGGCCCTAATCTGGTTCCGGCAGGGCATGCTGAGCCTTTGGTTAATTCCTATTCCTGGTGGGAAATGAGCGTTCCATTTGCCCGTGCAGACACCTACAGCTAGTCTCTCATTGGTTCTCCCTATTCCTGTTCATCTTGCGCAGAAATTGCAAACTGTGCCAAACAGGAGGTTAAAGGCACTGACTCTCCAAGTGGGGAGAGTGTTAGTAAAGCGTCTGGAAAGGTGAACCCGAGTACCAGGGGTCGAAACCTGAGATGCATTTGAAAACGTTTCCCAATCACATGGTGGACCATACTCTGGGTTTCCCATGCATGTTTTAGCTGAAGGAAGAATCCCTTAAACCTGGAGAGTTGGGACCCATGGAATGGGTACCATGCAGTATGACTTCAAAGGGTCTGCGTTTGTTCACCAAACCTCACCAATGCTATCAGCCCGATGTGTCCAGCCTTATGTCTCCACTAGCTCTGGGTGTAGATGTGGTAAATCCAGGTTGCATCACAAGCCCTGAATGAATTATTTAAGAATTGCTCTCTATTTCACTGTCACTGTGTTTTGTTTTTGAAATTTATTGTGTTAATGGGATTTATGGGATTTTCACTGCTACGTTTAGGCCACTGTACACAGGCTTGACTTCCTTATGGAGTCATATAAATCCATGGGTCTTAAGATTCTTACTTGTCAGGTATATTCCCAGGCCTTGAATATGGTGTGTTGAGTCCATTTCGTTGACCAAGGAGTAGGTCTTGTCTGTTATATATTTGGCTTATGGTACGGTATCTGTGCTAATTTCAATCTCTGGTTTGATGCAGTACCCCAACTCACCTTTCCCCATAAGCAAGCATAAGTTGGTTTTCTAAATTTGAGACCCTGTTCTGTTTTGTAATTCAGTTCATGTGTAGCCAAGTTTACGTTTCCTGTATTAGTGATATCTTATGATCTTTCTTTTCCTGTGTGACTTATTTCTCGTAGAATCGTCGCACCTGAATCCACTCATTATGCCGCTACGGGCCTGATGACGTAGATCTCATTGCTGAGTGATATTTCATTGTACGTACGTACCACAACTTCTTTATCCATTTTTTGCTTTCTCGGATATTTAACTTGTATCGTAGACGAGGTTCTTGTAAACAGAGCCGTCCCAAAATTTGGGGTGGCTGTGTGTTTTTATTTTAATTTCCCTAAGCTATAGGACCATAAGTGGAAGTGCCATAGGCTGTGTTGCTTTGTTTCCTACGTGTTTCAGGAAACACCATACACTTCTCCAGAGTGGCTGTTGGCAATTTACATCCCGCCCATCAGCATAACCAGGCTCCCTGTTCTCCAGGACCTGTCCTGCCTTTCTGGATTTTACACTTTTTTCAGATGGCCCTTTTGACCGGGGGGCGCTGAGACTTCATTGTAGTGCAGATTTCCTTTACATGCTTGCTTGTTTGGCCAAAAATTGCGTATGCCTTTTTTCATGAATATATTCAGGAAAAAACGCGTATGCCCTTTCTGGCCAAGTGCATCATTGTCGACATACTGCCTCATTTCCTATGCTTTAAGTGCAATTCCAGTCTACCCCCTGAAATCGTTTTCCTTAAATTCTGCCCCGCATTCAAGTCATCTTCGAATACTTACTTCAATACATTTTTGGACGACAGCTGTCATTCATAACTCTGCAGGTTTTTGAATTACAGTGCCCCTGAGCTCCTTTTTTCGACTCGATTTCTTGTGAGCTGGCCGCAAAACCGCAGGATTGCTTCAGGCCCTCATCTGGTTCCGGCAGTGCATGTTGAACATTTGGTTAATTCCTCTTCCTGGTAGGAAATGAGCATTCCATTTTCACGTGCAGACACCTACAGTTGGTCTCTCATTGGTTCTCCTTATTCCTGTTCATCTTGCGCAGAAATTGCAAACTGTGCCAAACAGGACGTTAAAGGCACTGACTCTCCAAGTAGGGAGAGTGTTAGTAAAGCGTCTGGAACAGTGAACTCGAGCACCAGGGGACGAAACCTGAGATGCATTTGAAAACGTTTCCCAATCACATGGTGGACCATACTCTGGGTTTCCCATGCATGTTTTAGCTGAAGGAAGAATCCCTTAAACCTGGAGAGTTGGGACCCATGGAATGGGTACCATGCAGTATGACTTCAAAGGGTCTGCGTTTGCTCACCGAACCTCACCAATGCTATCAGCGCGAAGTGTCCAGCCTTATGTCTCACCCAGCACTGGGTGTAGATGTGGTAAATCCAGGTTGCATCACAAGCCCTGAATGAATTATTTAAGAATTGTTCTCTATTTCACTGTCATTGTGTTTTGTTTTTGAAATATATTTTGATAATGGGATTTATCAGATTTTCACTGCTGCGTTTAGGCCCCTGTACACACGCTTGACTTCCTTATGGAGACATATAAATCCATGGGTCTTAAGTTTCTTACTTGTCAGGTATATTCCCAGGCATTGAATATGAGGTGTTGAGTAAATTTCGTTGAGCAAGGAGTAGATCTTGTCTATTATATATTTGGCTTATGGAACGGTATCTGTGCTAATTTCAATCTCTGGTTTGATGCAGCACCCCAACTCACCTTTCCCCATAAGCAAGCATAAGTTGGTTTTCTAAATTTGAGACCCTGTTCTGTTTTGAAATTCAGTTCATGTGTAGACAAGTTTACGTTCCGTGTATTAGTGATATCTTATGATGTTTCTTTTTCTGTGTGACTTATTTCTCGTAGAATCGTCGTACCTGAATCCACTAATTATGCCGCTACGGGCCTGATGACATAGATTTCATTGCTGAGAGATATTACATTGTACGTACGTACCACAACTTCTTTATCCATTTTTTGTTTTCTCGGATATTTAACTTGTACCGTAGACGAGGTTCTTGTAAACAGAGCCGTCCCAAATTTTGGGGTGGCTGTGTGTTTTTGATTTTAATTACCCTAAGCTATAGGACCATAAGTGGAAGTGCCATAGGCTGTGTTGCTTCGTTTTCTACGTGTTTCAGGAAACACCATACACTTCTACAGAGTGGCTGTTGGCAATTTACATCCCGCCCATCAGCATAACAAGGCTCCACCTTCTCCATGACCTGTCCGGCCTTTCTGGATTTTACACTTTTTTCAGATGGCCGTTTGGACCGGGGGGCAGTGAGACTTCACTGTAGTGCATATTTCATTTACACGCTTGCTTGGTTGGCCAAAAAGGGCGTATGTGTTTTTTCCTGAATATATTCAGGAAAAAACGCATACGCCCTTTTTGGCCAAGTGCATCATTGTTGACATTCTGCCTCTTTTCCTATGCTTTAAGTGCAATTCCAGTCTACCCCCTGAAATGTTTTTCCTGAAATTCTGCCCCGCTTTCAAGTCCTCTTCGAAGACTTACTTCAATACATTTTTGGACGATAGCTGTCATTCATAACTCTGCAGGTTTGTGAATTACAGTGCCCCTGAGCTCCTTTCTTCAACTCGCTTTCTTGTGAGCTGGCCGCAAAACCGCAGGATTGCTTCAGGCCCTAATCTGGTTCCGGCAGGGCACGCTGAGCCTTTGGTTAATCCCTCTTCCTGGTGGGAAATGTGCGTTCAATTTGTCCGTGCAGAAACCTACAGCTAGCCTCTCATTGGTTCTCCCTATTCCTGTACATCTTGTGCAGAAATTGCAAACTGTGCCAAACAGGAGGTTAAAGGCACTGACTCTCCAAGTGGGGAGAGTGTTAGTAAAGCGCCTGGAAATGTGAACGCGAGTACCACTGGCCGAAACCTGAGATGCATTTGAAAACGTTTCCCAATCACACGGTGGACCATACTCTGGTTTTCCCATGCATGTTTTAGCTGAAGGAAGAATCCCTTAAACCTAGAGTGTTGGGACCCATGGAATGGCTGCCATGCAGTATGACTTCAAAGGGTCTGCGTTTGCTCAGCGAACCTCACCAATGCTATCAGCTCGAAGTGTCCAGCCTTATGTCTCACCCAGCTCTGGGTGTAGATGTGGTTAATCCAGGTTACATCACAAGCCCTGAATGAATTATTTAAGAATTGCTCTCTATTTCACTGTCCTTGTGTTTTGTTTGTGAAATTTATTTTGATAATGGGGTTTATCGGATTTTCACTGCTGCGTATCGGCCACTGTACACACGCTTGATTTCCTTATGGAGACATATAAATCGATGGGTCTTAAGATTCTTACTTGTCAGGGATATTCCCAGGAGTTGAATATGGGGTGTTGAGTCCATTTCGTTGAGCAAGGAGTAAGTCTTGTCTATTATATATTTGCCTTATGGAACGGTATCTGTGCTAATTTCAATCTCTGGTTTGATGCAGCAAACCAATTCACATTTCCCCATAAGCAAGCATAAGTTGGTTTTCTAAATTTGAGACCCTGTTCTGTTTTGTAATTCAGTTCATGTGTAGCCAAGTTTACGTTCCGTGTATTAGTGATATCTTATGATGTTTCTTTTTCTGAGTGACTTATTTCTCGTAGAATCGTCGTACCTGAATCCACTCATTATGCCGCTACGGGCCTGATGACGTAGATCTCATTGCTGAGTGATATTCCATTGTACGTACGTACCACAACTTCTTTATCCATTTTTTGCTTTCTCGGATATTTAATTTGTACCGTAGACGAGGTTTTTGTAAACAGAGCCGTCCCAAACTTTGGGGTGGCTGTGTGTTTTTGATTTTAATTTCCCTAAGCTATAGGACCATAACTGGAAGTGCCATAGGCTGTGTTGCTTTGTTTCCTACATGTTTCAGGAAACACCATACACTTCTCCAGTGTGGCTGTAGGCTATTTACATCCCGCCCATCAGCATAAAAAGGCTCCCTGTTCTCCATGACCTGTCCTGCCTTTCTGCATTTTACACTTGTTTCAGATTGCCGTTTGGACCGGGGGGCAGTGAGACTTCATTGTAGTGCAGATTTCCTTTACACGCTTGCTTGGTTGGCCAAAAAGTGCGTATAAGTTTTTTCCTGAATATATTCAGGAAAAAACGCATACGCCCTTTTTGGCCAAGTGCATCATTGTCGACATTCAGCCTCTTTTCCTATACTTTAAGCGCAATTCCAGTCTACCCCCTGAAATCGTTTTCCTGAAATTCTGCCCCGCTTTCAAGTCCTCTTCGAAGACTTACTTCAATACATTTTTGGATGATAGTTGTCATTCATAACTCTGCAGGTTTGTGAATTACAGTGCCCCTGGGCTCCTTTCTTCAACTCGCTATCTTGTGAGCTGGCCGCAAAACCGCAGGATTGCTTCAGGCCCTAATCTGGTTCCGGCAGAGCACGCTGAGCCTTTGGTTAAGTCCTCTTCCTGGTGGGAAATGAGCGTTCCATTTGCCCGTGCAGACACCTACAGCTAGTCTCTCATTGGTTCTCCCTATTCCTGTTCATCTTGCGCAGAAATTGCAAACTTTGCCAAACAGGAGGTTAAAGGCACTGACTCTCAAAGTGGGGATAGTGTTAGTAAAGCGTCTGGAACGGTGCACCCGAGTACCAGGGGACGAACCCTGAGATGCATATGAAAACGTTTCCCAATCACACGGTGGACCATACTCTGGGTTTCCCATGCATGTTTTAGCTGAAGGAAGAATCCCTTAAACCTGGAGACTTGGGACCCATGGAATGGGTACCATGCAGTATGACTTCAAAGGGTCTGCCTTTGCTCACCGAACCTCTCCAGTGCTATCAGCCCGAAGTGTCCAGCCTTATGTCTCAACCAGCTCTGGGTGTAGATGTGGTAAATCCAGGTTGCATCACAAGGCCTGAATGAATTATGTAAGAATTGCTCTCTATTTCACTGTCATTGTGTTTTGTTTTTGAAATTTATTTTGTTAATGGGATTTATCGGATTTTCACTGCTGCGCTTAGACCACTGTACACACGCTTGACTTCCTTATGGAGACATATAAATCCATGGGTCTTAAGTTTCTTACTTGTCAGGTATATTCCCAGGCGTTGAATATGGGGTGTTGAGTCCATTTCGTTGAGCAAGGAGTAGGTCTTGTCTATTATATATTTGGCTTGTGGAACGGTATCTGTGCTAATTTCAATCTCTGGTTTGATGCAGCACCCCAACTCACCTTTCCCCATAAGCAAGCATAAGTTGGTTTTCTAAATTTGAGACCCTGTTCTGTTTTCTAATTCAGTTCATGTGTAGCCAAGTTTACGTTCCCTGTATTAGTGATATCTTATGATCTTTCTTTTTCTGTGTGACTTATTTCTCGTAGAATCATCGTACCTGAATCCACTCATTATGCCGCTACGGGCCTGATGACGTAGATCTCATTGCTGAGTGATATTCCATTGTACGTACGTACCACAACTTCTTTATCCATTTTTTGCTTTCTCGGATATTTAATTTGTACCGTAGACGAGGTTCTTGTAAACAGAGGTGTCCCAAACTTTGGGGTGGCTGTGTGTTTTTGATTTTAATTTCCCTAAGCTATAGGACCATAAGTGGAAGTGCCATAGGCTGTGTTGCTTTGTTTCCTACGTTTTTCAGGAAACACCATACACTTCCCCAGAGTGGCTGTTGGCAATTTACATCCCGCCAATCAGCATAACAAGGCTCCCTGTTCTCCATGACCTGTCATGCCTTTCTGGATTTTACACTTGTTTCAGATGGCCCTATTGACCGGGGGGCAGTGAGACTTCATTGTAGTGCAGATTTCCTTTACACGCTTGCTTGGTTGGCCAAAAAGTGCATATACATTTTTTCCTGAATATATTCAGGAAAAAACGCATACGCCATTTTTGGCCAAGTGCATCATTGTCGACATTCTGCCTCTTTTCCTATGCTTTAAGTGCAATTCCAGTCTACCCCATGAAATCGTTTTCCTGAAATTCTGCCCCGCTTTCAAGTCCTCTTCGAAGACTTACTTCAATACATTTTTGGATGATAGCTGTCATTCATAACTCTGCAGGTTTGTGAATTACAGTGCCCCTGGGCTCCTTTCTTCAACTCGCTATCTTGTGAGCTGCCCGCAAAACTGCAGGATTGCTTCAGGCCCTAATCTGGTTCCGGCAGGGCACGCTGAGCCTTTGGTTAATTCCTCTTCCTGGTGGGAAATGAGCGTTCCATTTGCCCGTGCAGACACCTACAGCTAGTCTCTCATTGGTTCTCCCTATTCCTGTTCATCTTGCGCAGAAATTGCAAACTGTGCCAAACAGGAGGTTAAAGGCACTGACTCTCCAAGTGGGGATAGTGTAGTAAAGCGTCTGGAACGGTTCACCCGAGTACCAGGGGAAGAAACCTGAGATGCATTTGAAAACGTTTCCCAATCACACGGTGGACCATACTCTGGGTTTCCCATGCATGTTTTAGCTGAAGGAAGAATCCCTTAAACCTGGTGAGTTGGGACCCATGGAATGGCTGCCATGCAGTATGACTTCAAAGGGTCTGCCTTTGCTCACCGAACCTCACCAATGCTATCAGCCCGAAGTGTCCAGCCTTATGTCTCAACCAGCTCTGGGTGTAGATGTTGTAAATCCAGGTTTCATCACAAGGCCTGAATGAATTATTTAAGAATTGCTCTCTATTTCTATGTCATTGTGTTTTGTTTGTGAAATTAATTTTGTTAATGGGATTTATCGGATTTTCACTGCTGTGTTTAGGCCACTGTACACACGCTTGACTTCCTTATGGAGACATATAAATCCATGGGTCTTAAGATTCTTACTTGTCAGGTATATTCCCAGACGTTGAATATGGGGTGTTGAGTCCATTTCGTTGAGCAAGGAGTAGGTTTTGTCTATTATATATTTGGCTTATGGAACGGTATCTGTGCTAATTTCAATCTCTGGTTTGATGCAGCACCCCAACTCACCGTTCCCCATAAGCAAGCATAAGTTGGTTTTCTAAATTTGAGACCCTGTTCTGATTTGTAATTCAGTTCACGTGTAGCCAAGTTTATGTTTCGTGTATTAGTGATATCTTATGATCTTTCTTTTTCTGTGTGACTTATTTCTCGTAGAATCGTCGTAGCTGAATCCACTCATTATGCCGCCACGGGCCTGATGACGTAGATCTCATTGCTGAGTGATATTCCATTGTACGTACGTACCACATCTTCTTTATCCATTTTTTGCTTTCTCGGATATTTAACTTGTACCGTAGACGAGGTTCTTGTAAACAGAGCCGTCCCAAACTTTGGGGTGGCAGTGTGTTTTTGAATTTAATTTCCCTAAGCTATAGGACCATGAGTGGAAGTGACATAGGCTGTGTTGCTTTGTTTCCTAGGTGTTTCAGGAAACACCATACACTTCTCCAGAGTGGCTGTTGGCAATTTACATCCCGCCCATCAGCATAACAAGGCTCCCTGTTCTCCATGACCTGTCCTGCCTTTCTGGATTTTACACTTGTTTCATATGCCCTATTGACCGGGGGGCAGTGAGACTTCATTGTAGTGCAGATTTCCTTTACACGCTTGCTTGGTTGGCCAAAAAGGGCGTATGCGTTTATTCCTGAATATATTCAGGAAAAAACACATACGCCATTTTTGGCCAAGTGCATCATTGTGGACATTCTGCCTCTTTTCCTATGCTTTAAGTGCAATTCCAGTCTACCCCATGAAATCGTTTTCCTGAAATTCTACCCCGCTTTCATGTCCTCTTCGAAGACTTACTTCAATACAATTTTGGATGATAGCTGTCATTCATAACTCTGCAGGTTTGTGAATTACAGTGCCCCTGGGCTCCTTTCTTTAACTCGCTATCTTGTGAGCTGGCCGCAAAACCGCTGGATTGCTTCAGGCCCTAATCTGGTTCCGGCAGGGCACGCTGAGCCTTTGGTTAATTCCTCTTCCTGGTGGGAAATGTGCGTTCCATTTGCCCGTGCAGACACCTACAGCTAGTCTCTCATTGGTTCTCCCTATTCCTGTTCATCTTGCGCAGAAATTGCAAACTGTGCCAAACAAGAGGTTAAAGGCACTGACTCTCCCAGTGGGGAGAGTGTTAGTAAAGCGTCTGGAATGGTGAACCAGAGTACCAGGGGTCGAAAGCTGAGAAGCATTTGAAAACGTTTCCCAATCACACGGTGGACTATACTCTGGGTTTCCCATGCATGTTTTAGCTGAAGGAAGAATCCCTTAAACCTGGAGAGTTGGGACCCATGGAATGGGTACCATGCAGTATGACTTCAAAGGGTCTGCCTTTGCTCACCGAACCTCACCAATGCTATCAGCCCGAAAAGTCCAGCCTTATGTCTCAACCAGCTCTGGGTGTAGATGTGGTAAATCCAGGTTGCATCACAAGGCCTGAATGAATTATGTAAGAATTGCTCTCTATTTCACTGTCATTGTGTTTTGTTTTTGAAATTTATTTTGTTAATGGGATTTATCGGATTTTCACTGCTGCGTTTAGGCCACTGTACACACGCTTGACTTCCTTATGGAGACATATAAATCCATGGGTCTTAAGATTCTTACTTGTCAGGTATATTCCCAGACGTTGAATATGGGGTTTTGAGTCCATTTCGTTGAGCAAGGAGTAGGTCGTGTCTATTATATATTTGCCTTATGGAACGGTATCTGGGCTAATTTCAATCTCTGGTTTTATGCAGCACCCCAACTCACCTTTCCCCATAAGCAAGCATAAGTTGGTTTTCTAAATTTGAGACCCTGTTCTGTTTTGTAATTCAGTTCATGTGTAGCCAAGATTACGTTCCGTGTATTAGTGATATCTTATGATCTTTCTTTTTCTGTGTGACTTATTTCTCGTATAATCGTCATACCTGAATCCACTCATTATGCCGCTACGGGCCTGATGACGTAGATCTCATTGCTGAGTGATATTCCATTGTACGTACCACAACTTCTTTATCCATTTTTTGCTTTCTCGGATATTTATCTTGTACTGTAGACGAGGTTCTTGTAAACAGAGCCGTCCCAAACTTTGGGGTGGCTGTGTGTTTTTGATTTTAATTTCCCTAAGCTATAGGACCCTAAGTGGAAGTGCCATAGGCTGTGTTGCCTTGTTTCCTACGTGTTTCAGGAAACACCATACACTTCTCCAGAGTGGCTGTTGGCAATTTACATCCCGCCCATCAGCATAACAAGTCTCCCTGTTCTCCATGACCTGTAGTGAGTTTGTGGATTTTACACTTGTTTCAGATGACCCTTTTGACCGGGGGGCAGTGAGACTTCATTGTAGTGCAGATTTCCTTTACACGCTTGCTTGGTGGCCAAAAATGGCGTATGCGTTTTTTCCTGAATATATTCAGGAAAAAACGCATACGCCCTTTTTGGCCAAGTGCATCATTGTCGACATTCCGCCTCCTTTCCTATGCTTTAAGTGCAATACCAGTCTACCCCATGAAATCGTTTTCCTGAAATTCTGCCCTGCTTTCAAGTCCTCTTCGAAGACTTACTTCAATACATTTTTGGATGATAGCTGTCATTCATAACTCTGCAGGTTTGTGAATTACAGTGCCCCTGAGCTCCTTTCTTCAACTCGCTTTCTTGTGAACTGGCCGCAAAATCGCAGGATTGCTTCAGGCCCTAATCTGGTTCCGGCAGGGCACGCTGAGCCTTTGGTTAATTCCTCTTCCTGGTGGGAAATGAGCGTATCATTTGCCCGTGCAGACACCTACAGCTAGTCTCTCATTGGTTCTCCCTATTCCTGTGCATCTTGCGCAGAAATTGCAAACTGTGACAAACAGGAGGTTAAAGGCACTGACTCTCCATGTGGGGATACTGTTAGTAAAGGGTCTGGAACGGTTCACCCGAGTACCAGGGGACGAAACCTGAGATGCATTTGAAAACGTTTCCCAATCACACGGTGGACCATACTCTGGGTTTCCCATGCATGTTTTAGCTGAAGGAAGAATCCCTTAAACCTGGAGAGTTGGGACCCATGGAATGGGTACCATGCAGTATGACTTCAAAGGGTCTGCGTTTGCTCACCGAACCTCACCAATGCTATCAGCCCGAAGTGTCCAGCCTTATGTCTCACCCAGCTCTGGGTGGAGATGTAGTAAATCCAGGTTGCATCACAAGCCCTGAATGAATTATTTAAGAATTGCTCTCTATTTCACTGTCATTGTGTTTTGTTTGTGAAATTTATTTTGATAATGGGATTTATCGGATTTTCACTGCTGCGTTTAGGCCGCTGTACACACGCTTGATTTCCTTGTGGAGACATATAAATCCATGGGTCTTAAGATTCTTACTTGTCAGTTATATTCCCAGGCGTTGAATATGGGGTGTTGAGTCCATTTCGTTGAACAAGGAGTAGGTCTTGTCTATTATATATTTGGCTTATGGAACGGTATCTGTGCTAATTTCAATCTCTGGTTTGATGCAGCACCCCAACTCACCTTTCCCCATAAGCAAGCATATGTTGGTTTTCTAAATTTGAGACCCTGTTCTGTTTTGTAATTCACTTCATGTGTAGCCAAGTTTATGTTCCGTGTATTAGTGATATCTTATGATGTTTCTTTTTCTGTGTGACTTATTTCTCGTAGAATCGTCGTACCTGAATCCACTCATTATGCCACTACGGGCCTGATGACGTAGATCTCATTGCTGAATGATATTCCATTGTACGTACGTACCACAACTGCTTTATCCATTTTTTGCTTTCTCGGATATTTAACTAGTACCGTAGACGAGGTTCTTGTAAACAGAGCCGTCCCAAACTTTGGGGTGGCTGTGTGTTTTTGATTTTAATTTCCCTAATCTATAGGACCCTAAGTGGAAATGCCATAGGCTGTGTTGCTTTGTTTCCTACGTGTTTCAGGAAACACCATACTCTTCTCCTTAGTGGCTGTTGGCAATTTACATCCCGCCCATCAGCATAACAAGGCTCCGTGTTCTCCATGACCTGTCCTGCCTTTCTGGATTTTACACTTGTTTCAGATGGCCCTTTTGACCGGGGGTTAGTGAGACTTCATTGTAGTGCAGCTTTCCTTTTCACGCTTGCTTGTTTGGCCAAACAGGGTGTATGCCTTTTTTCATGAATATATTCAGGAAAAAACGCGTACGCCCTTTCTGGCCAAGTGCATCATTGTCGACATTCTGCCTCTTTTCCTATGCTTTAAGTGCAATTCCAGTCTCCCCCCTGAAATCGTTTTCCTGAAATTCTGCCCCACTTTCAAGTCTTCTTCGAAGACTTATTTCAATACATTTTTGGACGATAGCTGTCATTCATAACTCTGCAGGTTTGTGAATTACAGTGCCCCTGAGCTCCTTTCTTCAACTCGCTTTCTTGTGAGCTGGCCGCAAAACCGCAGGATTGTTTCAGGCGCTAATCTGGTTCGGGCAGGGCATGCAGAGCCTTTGGTTAATTCCTCTTCCTGGTGGGAAATGCGCCTTCCATTTGCCCGTGCAGACACCTAGAGCTAGTCTCTCATTGGTTCTCCCTATTCCTGTTCATCTTGCGCAGAAATTGCAAACTGTGGTAAACAGGAGGTTAAATGCACTGACTCTCCAAGTGGGGAGAGTGTTAGTAAAGCGTCTGGAACGGTGAACCCGAGTACCAGGGAACTAAAACTGAGATGCATTTGAAAACGTTTCCCAATCACCCGGTGGACCATACTCTGGGTTTCCCATGCATGTTTTATCTGACGGAAGAATCCCTTAAAGCTGGAGAGTTGGGATTCTTGGAATGGGTCCCATGCAGTATGACTTCAAAGGGTCTGCGTTTGCTCACCGAACCTCACCAATGCTATCAGCCCGAAGTGTCCAGCCTTATGTCTCACCCAGCTCTGGGTGGAGATGTAGTAAATCCAGGTTGCATCACAAGCCCTGAATGAATTATTAAAGAAATGCTCTCTATTTCACAGTCATTGTGTTGTGTTTGTGAAATTTATTTTGATAATGGGATTTATCGGATTTTCACTGCTGCATTTAGGCCGCTGTACACACGCTTGATTTCCTTATGGAGACATATAAATCCATGGGTCTTAAGATTCTTACTTGTCAGGTATATTCCCAGGCGTTGAATATGGGGTGTTGAGTCCATTTCGTTGAGCAAGGAGTAGGTCTTGTCTATTATATATTTGGCTTATGGAACGGTATCTGTGCTAATTTCAATCTCTGGTTTTATGTAGCACCCCAACTCACCTTTCCCCATAAGCAAGCATAAGTTGGTTTTCTAAATTTGAGACCCTGTTCTGTTTTGTAATTCAGTTCATGTGTAGCCAAGTTTACGTTCCGTGTATTAGTGATATCTTATGATGTTTCTTTTTCTGTGTGACTTATTTTTCGTAGAATCGTCGTACCTGAATCCACTCATTATGCCACTACGGTCCTGATGACGTAGAATTCATTGCTGAGTGATATTCCATTGTACGTACGTACCACAACTTCTTTATAAATTTTTTGCTTTCTCGGATATTGAACTTGTACCGTAGACGAGGTTCTTGTAAACAGAGCCGTCCCAAATTTTGGGGTGGATGTGTGTTTTTGATTTTAATTTTCCTAAGCTATAGGACCCTAAGTGGAAGTGCCATAGGCTGTGTTGCTTTGTTTCCTACGTGTTTCAGGAAACACCATACACTTCTCCAGAGTGGCTGTTGGCAATTTACATCCCGCCCATCAGCATAACAAGGCTCCCTGTTCTCCATGACCTGTCCTGCCTTTCTGGATTTTACAATTTTTTCAGATGGCCCTTTTGACCGGGGGGCAGTGAGACTTCATTGTAGTGCAGATTTCATTTACACGCTTGCTTGTTAGGCCAAAAAGGGCTTACGCGTTTTTTCATGATATATTCAGGAAAAAACGCGTACGCCCTTTTTGGCCAAGTGCATCATTGTCGACATTCTGCCTCTTTTCCTATGCATTAAGTGCAATTCCAGTCTACCCCCTGAAATCGTTTTCCTGAAATACTGCCCTGCTTTCAAGTCCCCTTCGAAGACTTACTTCAATACATTTTTGGACGATAGCTGTCATTCATAACTCTGCAGGTTTGTGAATTACAGTGCCCCTGAGCTACTTTCTTCAACTCGCTTTCTTGTGAGCTGGCCGCAAAACAGCAGGATTGTTTCAGGCCCTAATCTGGTTCTGGCAGGGCACGCTGAGCCTTTGGTTAATTCCTCTTCCTGGTGGGAAATGAGCATTAAATTTGCACGTGCAGACACCTACAGCTTGTCTCTGATTGGTTCTCCCTATTCCTGTTCACCTTCCGCAGAATTTCCAAACTGTGCCAAACAGGAGGTTAAAGGCACTGACTCTCCAAGTGGAGAGAGTGTTAGTAAAGGGTCTGGAATGGTGAACCCGTGTAAAAGGGGACGAAAACTGAGATGCATTTGAAAACGCTTCCCAGTCACACGGTGTACCATACTTTGTGTTTCCCATGCATGTTTTAGCTGAAGGAAGAATCTCTTAAACCTGGAGAGTTGGGACCCATGGAATGGGTACCATGCAGTATGACTTCAAAGGGTCTGCGTTTGCTCATCGTACCTCACCAGTGCTATCCGCCCGAAGTGTCCAACCTTATGTCTCACTCAGCTCTTGGTGCAGATGTGGTTAATCCAGGTTGCATCACAAGCTCTGAATGAATTATTTAAGAATAGCTCTCTATTTCACTGTCATTGTGTTTTGTTTTTGTAATTCATTTTGATAATTGGATTTATCGGATTTTCTCTGCTGCGTTCATAAATCTATACACACGCTTGATTCTCTTACAGAGACATATAAATCCATGGGTTTGAAGATTCTTACTAGTCAGGTGTATTCCTAGGCGTTGAATATGGGGTGTTTAGTCCATTTCGTTGAGCAACTGGTAGGTCTTGACTTTTACATATTTGGCTTATGGAAAGGTATCTGTGCTAATTTCTATCTCTGGTTTTATGCAGCACCCCAACTCTCCTTTATCCTTAAGCAAACATATGTTGGCTTTCTAAATTTGAGACCCCGTTCTGTTTTGTAATTCAGTTCATTTGTAGCCACGTTTACATTCCATGTATTAGTAATATCGTGTGTCTTTTTCTTTTTGAATTATGTGACTTCGAATGATCATACGTAACTCCTCTGTGGTTGTTACAACTGGCCATATTTCATTGATTTCCAGGCTGAGTAATATTCCACTCTACATAAGTGCCACATCTCTATCCATTTTTTCCCTCCAGAGACTTATAAATTATATCCTAGTCGAGGATCTTTTAAACATAGAGGCGGTAAATATTGGGGTGCCTGTGTCCTCTCGATTTTTGTTTTTCCCAAGATATACGTCCATGAGTGCAAGTGCCCTGTGCTCTGTAGCTCATTTTTTAGATGCTTTAGTAAACACAATACACTTCTCCAGAGTGACCGTTGGCAATATACATTTCCAGTATAAGCCTCAGAGGGCTCCCTTTTCTCCTTGCCCTGTCCTGCATTTCTGGTGTTTACACTTTATGAGGAAGGCTCTTCTGACTGATGCGAAGTGATATGTTTTGTAGTATTGATTTCCAGTGCCCACCTGTTTGGTTGGCTAAAAAAGTGTATGCCCTTTTCTTGAATACATACAGAAAAAGACGCATACACCCTTTTTGGCCAATTGCAATGTTGGCAATGTTCAGCCCCTTTTCTTGTGCTTAATGGCGAGTCCTTTCTACCTCTTCCAATCCCTTTCCTGCCATTCTCCGTTGCTTACAAGTCCTTTCCTCTGACTTTCCTCAAGACATTTTTCAGTGATAGATATTTTCAACTCTGCAGTTTCGTGAACTTTAGTGTCCCTGAGTTCCATTTTTCAACTTGTGTTTATGGGAACTGGCCACAAAGCAGCGGAATTTCCTCAAGCCCTATTCTGTTTCCATGGGCAACCCTAGCCTTTGGTCAATTCGTCTTCCTGATTGGAAATAAGAGTGACATGTGCCTGTCCGAACACCTAGGACTTGTCTCTCATTGTTCCTCCTCCTTCTGCTTCATCCTCTGGACAAATTCCAAACTGTCTGCAACAGGATGTTGACAGTGCTGACATCTCCAAGTGGGGAGACTGTTCGTAAAGACGCTGGAGGGGTGAACCCGAGCACCAGGAGATGAGGAGATGAGATGCCTTTTCCAAACTCTTCCCGATCAGACGGTATACCATCCTCTGGGTGTGACAGGCATGTTTTAGCTGTAGGAAGGGTCCCATTCATGTGAGGAGAACACCAGGGCTTTTACAAAATCAGTGTCTCTCCACAACCCAAACTGGGGAATTTTTTAAGCTACGGCTACACATATGTTCATTAAGGGCCTTGGGAAGTAGGCAGAGTCCAAACTTTAGATGATTGAAGTCTTCAGGGTCAGAAGCACTCACCACCGGCTTCCCTTAGGTTCCATTTTAACTGTCATTAATAGATGATGTCAATAAAAATATCTATTCTTTTTCAGATTATTTCCCCTTATAGGTTATTGTAAAATATTGAGTGTAGTTCCCGGGGCTATACAGTAGTTCCTTGTTGATGATCGATTTTATACATAGCAGTGTGTATGTGTTAATCCCAAACTGTTAATTTATCCCTCCTCCCACCTTTCCCCTTTGGTAATAATAAATTATAAGATTTTATACTTCTCAGAATTGGGGGAACTGAAAGAGAGGTATCATTTTCAATGGAAAAGCATTTAAAACAAGATTGAAGCTTTAACCAAGATTTTTAGATGTACATCCTTGGAAAGAAATCACTTCGTTTCTCTAATATTGACCTGACAAATAAGACAAACCTTTTCACTGAACTTGCTTATAATAAAGTGATGGAAATATCAAATGGGAGTGTTAGAAACATCTTATTTTACCCGAGCCTTATACACTGTTCTATGTTAATTACAGTTTGGCTCAAACATCTGTTCATTGAAGTTACAATGTTCTCAATTTCTGTTACTGATCCTCCAGAGTGGACCCCAACAAGTGTCCCCCTGCCCAGTGTCATTGGAGCCAACAGATTGAGACTGAGTTTGGTTCAGAAGCAAAGGAAACTTTATATTTTGATCAGAGAATGGAGAGGTGAGAGCATGTGCTACCCCGTGGGCTGTGGGCTGGGCTGCTGTGTAGAGATCCTGTCAGAGTCAGTGGGAGGGAGGGGGCGGAGCTCTCGAGGGCCCGGTTGGCTGCAGCTCAGGCTCTATATCGCGGAGTGTGCACTGTGTCCCAGGAGCTGAGGTGTCGACCCAGCCATTCCGCACTAGGAAATCTGGTCTGAAGTGCCGGCTGTTGAACCTCTGTATGCGGGACCCTAGGAGCACGTGAAATTAGACAAAGCACAAAGGATAAAAAAGGTTAGACTTTATTTTATTGCCCAGATTCTATTTTTATCTCCCAGGGATTTTTAAGGGGCTTTGCCTGGGAAAAAGCCCTCTTCTGCCTTTTTTCCCCTTCCTCATTCTTAGAGTGCTGAGGGTGCAGACCCTTCTTCTGTAACTGCTGAGTGCTGAGTTAGGAGCCCTCATACCCGTGGGCGAGGGTCAGAACTTCTCCCCAGCAGCCTCCAGGTGACGTTGATTGTCCCCAGGCCTCCTGCCTCCCCGCTCGTCCACCTGAGCACCAGTATTGGAAGCGTTATAGATTCTAATGACCTTTAAGGGTCCAGGAAGGAGATGTGCAGTGACGCTGTGAGGTCCAGTTTCACCCCGCCCTGCATTTGTTCGGCCACCTTAGGCTGACCCTTTCTGCCAGCCTAGATGCTCTGACCAGTAGTCTGCACTTTCTTCAATTAGGCCCCTGAATTAACGTAAAAAGAGCACCAGGTGTCAGGACCCTGCCTGCTCAACTCCCAGACAGTCCAGGGTCAGTGGTGATGAAGGACCATGATGGCCACTGAGTCAACAGCCTTTTGAAGTAAACAGGAGTCCAGCCGGTCTTATTGGCCACCATCATCACAGTGTCTGTAGGCTCTTCTATGGTGACAGCGTGATATACGCTTCCCCCGCCAAGATTATTAGGTCCGCTCTGGGTGCAGTAAGTCCTGCAAGCAGTAGTCTACTCTTTTGGGACACACTCTTGTTGTTTTATGAGAGAAACTCCAGGTCAAGTGATGGTCACATGAGTCGTCATGGTGCCCCTTTACCCCGGTTATCTCTCTGGAGGTTGGAGTTGGAGGGCCTCCTCACTCGAGGTCAGTGTGCCCACGGAGCAAACCCTGCAACTTCAGGGCATGGTTGGGGCTTAGGATCACCACGTGGGGTCCTTTTCCCTTAGGAGGGAGGTGGCCTTTTGTGCTGCTGATTTCCAGGTTTTCAGATACCGCCAGTATCTTGGCCAGATGTGGCGGTGGGCCAAGCCCATTGGTGACCGTAGTTTATCCTACCGGGATGGCATTCTTGCATTGTTCCATTTCAAGTGGTCCCAGTTTTTGCACTAATACTCCAATAGCGATTCACCATTCACCAGGAATGTAAAGGTCAAAGGGTTTAGCTAAATTAGGGAGTTCCAGGGCAAGGGTCTGAATTGACTGCTCTTTCCATTCTTGAAAGGCCACTTCTGGATTCTATTCAAAAGGATCATCATCTTTTCCTTTCAGTGTTTCATATAGAGGCCCAGCTAGTAGACTGTAGTTAGGGATCCAGAAGCACCAACCCTGGCCTCCCCAGGAACCCCTAAGCTGTCTTCTAGTTTTAGAAATGGGTAAGGCTGTAAATTGTTTCTTCCCTTTCCTGAGATGGGCTTCTCCGACCTTCTGTGAGAATGAAGCCCAGGCAGGTCACCGTAGTCTGTGATATTTGAGCTTTTTCTTGGACAACTTCTATCCTTTATTGGCTTAGTAGTTCAGAGGTCTCCTTAGTAGGGCTGGCGATCAGAATGTCGTCTGCATATTGAAGGAGTGTTTCCTTTTCCAGAGGTAGAACTTTTAGGTCTTTAACTGAGCTTTCCCCAAAGATGGTGTGGGAATTTTTGAACCCTTGGGGCAACACGGCCCAGAAGTATTGTTTTAGTTGTATGTTGAGTCCTGCCACTCACAAGCCAAAATTTCTTGTGACTCTGGGACTAATAGAATACAAAAGAAGGCATCATTGAAGACTAATACAGAATACCATGTCCCGGTGGTTGGTAGAATGACCAGCAGGGTGTAGGATTTAGGAACTACTGGAGGTATATCCTCGGTGGCTTCACTGACTGTCCTGACATCCTTTACCAGGACTCCAGCAGCCCATGGGGCTCTCGAGGTCAGGCCAATCCCAGGATATGGAGCTCACCTGGGCAGGTACCCCACCCCCACCGCAGCCCACGGTGCTCTCCTGTTCAGGCCCCTCCCAGGATATGGGGTTCCCTGGGCAGGTTCCCCTGCAGCCCATGGGGCTCTCATGGTCAGGCCCCTCCCAGGATACAGAGCTACCCTTGCAGTTACCCTGGCAGGGCTGGGCACACAGGTACCGTGCACATCGCCCTCATTGCAGAGCACTTCCAGCTCACCTGTCACTCAGATCTGACACAGAGCACCTCAGAGCAGGACTTGAACTAAGAAACAGCAGCTCCAACAGGTCTGTGACCCTGGGCATCACTCTGTGTGGCCTCCCTCCACCTGGTCTTCCAGAGACTTCCACTGCACCCGGGGCACCAGGCCTCTGTCTCCACCCACCACCCACCCCTCCTCTCCCTGACTCCTGGGTTCCTCTCATTAGGAGAGGGTTTTCTTGAAGTTGTCTCCCACTCATGGGCCAGATAATATAATTAGAAAACAAGCCAGAGCTGCAACCCCTTGTCTATCCTGACTCTCAGGAGCCCACACCTGTTCCTTGGACCTGGCCGATTCAGCAAGTTCCAGCTTCTGCAACTGTGAGCGCCTGAGGGGTGATTATTGGCTGGCCTGGGAAGCCTGACCGTGCCGGCCAGCCCTCCCCAGGTGTGCCTGTTTGAGATCAATATAAACACCACTCCAGGCAGCAAGAGCCCCTGCAGCTGTGCCTGACGCCATTTTCTCTGCCCTGTCAGCAGTCTCGGGGCTGGACTGGTGGGAGGGAGTGAGAGGCCACGGCTTTGTGGGTGGCCCAGTGTGAGTGGGGCTCTGCTGGACTTTCTGCAGCAGTTACCAAGATGCCACCTGCTAAAGAAGAGGATGTGTCACCCATACCTGCCTCTGGAATTTCTCCCTGGGCAGAGGTGAGTGAGGAAGAAAGCAGTGGGGGCCCGGACAGCAGGGGTATCTCAGGCAGGGAAATGGAAAGCTTCTAGAAGAGTACCCAGGGCCAGGACCATCCTGGCTGGCCTGCAGGCACCAAATCGGCTGGCATGCTGTCGCTCATGTGGCTCCATGGCCCTTCCTCTAGGCTTTCAAGTCCTTGTACATATTCAGGTGTTTTACCTGGGAAGGGTGGGAACATTTCAGCAGCAGCTGGCCTGGGGCTCGGCCCACATTTACTCACAGATGCCTTGGCACGGTCCCCCAGCTTTGCAATGAGGACGCTTGTTGCGTGGGGCCTGCTGGCTGAATGGGAGATGATTCCCCACCACTGGCCAACTACAGAATTGTTTACAACTGGAGCAAGTGCCCTGATACGGTTTTCCTCTGTGTAACTGGTGGGTTCTGTTTTTTTTTTCTTTTTTTCATTTTTGGTTCAAGGTAGATTTTATTCCTCTTTTTTGTATTTACAGATATAAGCATGGAAATAATTTATTCATATAAATACATGTATGTGAAGGGAAGAATATTTTTTCTGTTTTACTTTTTGTAATTTTGAATTTTATTTTATTTTTTTATACAGCAGGTTCTTTTTGGTTATCTATTTTATACATATAAATGTATACATGCCAATCCCAATCTCTCAATCCTCCCACCACCACCCCCCAACAGCTTTCCCCCCTTGGTGTCCATACGTTTGTTGTCTACATCTGTTGCTCTATTTCTGCCTTAAAAAACGGTTCATCTGTATAATTTTTCTAGGTTCCACATATATGCATTAATATACAAGATTTGTTTTTCTATTTCTGACTTACTTCACTCTGTATGACAGTCTCTAGATCCATCAACGTCTCTACAAATGACCCAATTTCATTCCTTTTTATGGCTTAGTAATATTCCATTTTATATTTGTACCACATCTTTATGCATTCATCTGTCTGTGGGCATTTAGGTTGCTTCCATTACCTGGATATTGTAAATAGTGATGCAATGAACATTGAGGTGAATGTCTCTTTTTGATTTATGGTTTTGTCTGGGTATATGCCCAGTAGTGGGATTGCTGTATCATATGGTAATTCTATTCTTAGTTTTATAAGAAACTCCATAATGTTCTCCACAGTGACTGTATCAATTTACATTCCCAACAATAGTGGAAGAGGGTTCCTTATCTCCACACCCTTTCCAGCATTTGTTGTTTGTAGATTTTCTGATGATGCCCATTCTAACAGGTGTGAGGTGATACACCATGGATGAGTCTATTTCGTTGAGCAAAGAGTAGGTCTTGTCTATTACATATTTGGCTTATGGAATGGTATGTGTGCTAATTTCAATCTCTGGTTTTATACAGCACCCCAACTCAACTTTCCCCTTAAGCTAGCATAAGTTTTTATCTAAATTTGAGACTGTTCGGTTTTGTAATTCAGTTTATGTGTAGCCAAGTTTACACTCCCTCTATTAGTGATATCTTATGATAATTATCTTTCTCTGTGTGACCTATTTCTCTTAGAATCATCATACTTAAATCCACTCAATTTGCTGCTACAGGCCTGATGACATTGATTTCATTGCTGAGTGATATTCCGTTGTACGTAAGTAGCACAACTCCTTTATCCATTTTTTTCTTTCTGGGATATTTAATTTGTACTGGACTCGAGGTTCTTGTAAACACAGCAGCCCTAAATTTTGTGTTGGCTGTGTCTTGTTGATTTTAATTTTCCTAAGCTATAGGGCCAAAAGTGGAAGTGCCCTAGTCTCTGTAGCTTTGTTTTTCAGATGTTTCAGGATACACCATAAACATCTCCAGAGTGTCTGTTGGCAATTTACATCCCGCCCATCAGCATAACAAGGCTCCCTGTTCTCCATGGCCTGTCCTGTGTTTCTGGTTTTTACACTTTTTTCAGATGGCCCTTTTGACGAATGGGAAATGAGACTTCATTGTAGTACGGATTTCCATTGCTCGAGTGCTTGGTTGGCCAGAAAGGGCATATGCGTTTTTTCCTGAATATATTCAGGAAAAAATGTATACGCACTGTTCGTCCAAGTGCATCACTGTCAAAGATCTGCCACTTTTCACATGTTTTAAATGCAATTCCAATCTACCTCCTGAAATATGATTCCTCAATTTTGCCTCGTTTTCAAGTCCTCTTTGCAGACTTACTTCAATATATTTTTGCCAATAGCTGTCATTTATAACTCTGCAGGTTTGTGAATTACAGTGCCCGTGATTTCCTTTCTTAACTCGCTTCCTTGAAAGCTGGCCACAAAACCGCAGGTTTGCTTCAGGCCGTAATCAGGGTGTGGCACGGCACTCTGAGCCTTTGGTTAATTCCTCTTCCTGGTGGGAAATTAGAGTTAAATGTGCCCCTCCAGACACCTGCCTCACTCCCAGCCCCTTGGTGATGTGTGTCCTCTGGTTTGAGGCCACATGTGATGGGTTCCTCATCTTTTGATGATGTGGCCCCACTGGTGTGAGGACACTCCTGCCTGCTTCCCATCCCCTTGGTGATGTGGTCCCTCCGGCGAGAGTCTGATCCTGGTTGGGTTCCTCACACTTCTGTGAGGTGGGCCCTCTTCTCTGAGGTCACTCCTGCCTGGCTAGCACACCCCGCCTTGGCGACGTCAGACCTCTGGTGGCAGTTGGAGCCTGCTGGGAGCCTCCTCCCCTCGGTGATGAGGCCCTCTGGCATCAGGCCCTAACTCCTGGGCTCCCAATATTTTCTGATATGTGCCCTGTGGTTCGAGTACACTCCTGCCAGGTTCCCAACCCCATGGGAATGTGGGCCTTCTGCTCTGAGGTCTCAACCGTGGGTTGCTCAGTTTCATGATGAGGGCCCTCTGGCGTGAGTTCTCTCCGGCCTGGATCCCATAGCCTCGCTGCTCCTGGCCACCTGCGGGGAGGTTACAACTGCGGGGTTCCTCACCTTTTTTCTTCTATGGGCCCTCTGTTTTGAGACTCCTCCTGCCTGCCTCACTCCCAGCCCCTTGGTGATGTGTGTCCTCTGGTTTGAGGCCACGTATGCTGGGTCCCTCGCCTTTCGATGATGTGGCCCCACTGGTGTGAGGACACTCCTGCCTGGTTCCTATCCCCTTGATGATGTGGGCCCTCTGTTGAGAGTCTGATCCTGGCTGGGTTCCTCACCCTTCTGTGAGGTGGGCGCTCTGCTGTGACGTCACTCCTGCCTGGCTGGCACACCCCGCCTTGGCAATGTCGGCCCTCTTGTGGCAGTTGGAGCCTGCTGGGAACCTCCCCTCGGTGATGGTGGCCCTCTTGCATCAGGCCCTAACTGCTGGGTACCCACATTTTCTGATACGTGCTTAGTGGTGCGAGGACACTCCTGCGAGGTTCCCATCCCCATGGGCATGTGGGCCTTCTGCTCTAAGGTCCCAACACCTGTGTTGTTCACCGTTTCATGATGTTGGCTCTCTGGTGTTAGTTCACTCAGGCCTAGATCCCATAGACTCTGTGCTCTGAGAGGCCTGCTGGGAGGTTCCTACTGCTGGATTCCTTACCATTTTTATTCTTTGGGTCCTGTGTTTTCATGCTCCTACTTCCTGACTCACTCCCAGCCCCTTTGTGATGGAGGTCCTCTGGTTTAAGGCCACATGTACCGGTTTCCTCACCTTTATTGATGTGGCCCCACTGGTGTGAGGACACTCCTGCCTGGTTCCCATCCCCTTTGTGATGGGGGCCCTCTGGTGAGAGTCTGATCCTGTCTGGATTGCTCACACTTCTGGGAGGTGGGCCCTCTGCTGTGAGGTCACTCCTGCCTGGCTGGCACACGTCACCTTGGCAATGTGGGCCCTCAGTTGGGAGTTGGTGCCTGCTGGGAGTCTCCTCCCCTCGGTAATGAGGGCCCTCTGGCGTCAGGCCCTAACTCATGGGCTCCCAAAATTTTCTGATGTGTGCCCTGTCGTGCGAGTACACTCCAGCCAGGGTCCCATCCCCATGGGGATGTGGGCTTTCTGCTCTGAGGTCCCAACGGCTGGGTTGCTCACAGTGTCAGAATGTGGGCCCTCTGCTGTGAGTTCACTCCGGCATGCATCCCATAGCCTCGGTGCTCTGGGCCACCTGCTTGGAGCTTCCAACTGCGGGGTTCCTCACCTTTTTTATTCTATGGGCGCTCTGTTGTGAGTCTCCTCCTGCATGCCTCACTCCCAGCCCTTTCGTGATGTGTGTCCCTTTGTTTGAGGCCACATGTGCTGTGTTCCTCACCTTTCGCTGATGTGGCCCCACTGGTGTGAGGACACTCCTGCCTGGTTTCCATCCCCTTGGTGATGTGGGCGCTCTGGTTAGAGTCTGATCCTGTTTGGGCTCCTCACACTTCTGTGAGGTGGGCCCTCTGCTGTGAGGTAACTCCTGCCTGGCTTGCTCCCGTTCCATTGGTGACGTCGGCCCTCTGGTGGCATTTGGAGCCTGCTGGTAGCCTCCTCTCCTCCGTGATGAGGGCCCTCTGGCGTCAGGCCATAACTGCTGGGTTCCCACATTTTCTGATACGTGCTAAGTTGTGCGAGGACACTCCTGCGAGGTTCCCATCCCCATGGGGATGTGGGCCTTCTGCTCTGAGGTCCCACTGGCTGGGTTGCTCACAGTTTCATGATGTGGGCCCTCTGCTGTGAGTTCACTGTGGTCTGGATCCCATAGACTCCATGCTCTGGGCCACCTGCTGGGAGGTTCAAACTGCTGGATTCCTCACATTTTTTATTCTCTGGGCCCTGTGTTGTTAGGCTACTCCTGCCTGCCTCACTTGGAGCACCTTGGAAATGTGGGTCCTCTGGTTTAGGCCACATGTGCTGGGTTCCTCACCTTTCTATAATGTGGCCACACTGGTGTGAGGACACTCCTGCCTTGTTCCAATCCCCTTGGTGATGTGGGCCCTCTGGTGAGAGTCTTATCCTGGCTGGGTTCCTCACCCTTCTGTGAGGTAGGCCCTCTGCGGTGAGGTCACTCCTGCCTGGCTGGCACACGTCAACTTGGCGACGTGGGCCCTCAGTTGGGAGTTGGTGCCTGCTGGGAGTCTCCTCCCCTCGGTAATGAGGGCCCTCTGGCATCAGACCCTAACTCCTGGGCTCCCAAAATTTTCTGATGTGCGCCCTGTGGTGCGAGTACACTCCTGCCAGGTTCCCAACCCCATGGGAATGTGGGCCTTCTGCTCTGAGGTCCCAATGGTACGTTGCTCTGTTTCATGATGAGGGCCCTCTGGTGTGAGTTCACTCCGGAATGGACCCCATAGCCTCGCTACTCCTGGCCACCTGCGGGGAGGTTCCAACTGCAGGATTCCTCACCTTTTTCGTTCTATGGGCCCTCTGTTTTGAGACTCCTCCTGCCTGCCTCACTCCCAGCCCCTTGGTGATGTGTGTCCTCTGGTTTGAGGCCACGTGTGCTGGGTCCCTCACCTTTCGATGATGTGGCCCCACTGGTGTAAGGACACTCCTGCCTGGTTCCTATCCCCTTGGTGATGTGGGCCCTCTGGTGAGAGTCTGATCCTGGCTGGGTTCCTCCCACTTCTGTGAGGTGGGCCCTCTGCTGTGAGGTCACTCCTGCCTGGCTGGCACACCCCGCCTTGGCAATGTCGGTCCTCTTGTGGCAGTTGGAGCCTGCTGGGAGCCTCCTCCCCTCGGTGATGAGGGCCCTCTGGCGTCAGGCCCTAACTGCTGGGTACCCACATTTTCTGATACGTGCTAAGTGGTGCGAGGACACTCGTGCCATGTTCCCAACCCCATGGGGATGTGGGCCTTCTGCTCTGAGGTCCCAACGGCTGGGTTGCTCACAGTTTCATGATGTGGGCCCTCTGCTGTGAGTTCACTGTGGCCTGGATCGCATAGACTCGGTGCTCTGGGCCGCCTGCTGGGAGGTTCCCACTGCAGGATTCCTCAGCTTTTTTATTCTATGGGCCCTGTGTTGTGAGGCTACTCCTGCCTGCCTCACTCCGAGCCCCTTAGAGATCTGGATCCTCTGGTTTAGGCCACATGTGCTGGGTTCCTCACCTTTCTATGATGTGGCCACCGTGGTGTGAAGACAGTCCTGCCTGGTTCTGATGCCCTTGGTGATGTGGGCCCTCTGGTGAGAGTCTTAACCTGGCTGAGTTCCTCACCATTCTGTGAGGTAGGCCCTCAGCTGTGAGGTCACTCCTGCCTGGCTGTTGCACGTCACCTTGGCGACATTGGCCCTCAGTTGGGAGATGGTGCCTGCTTGGGGTCTCCTCCCCTTGGTAATGAGGGCTCTCTGGCGTCAGGCCCTAACTTCTGGGCTCCCAAAATTCTCTGATGTGCGCCCTGTGGTGCGAGTACACTTCTGCCAGGTTCCCAACCACATGGGAATGTGGGCCTTCTGCTCTAAGGTCCCAACGGCTGGGTTGCTCACAGTTTCATGATGAGGGCCCTCTGTTTTGAGTTCAGTCAGGCCTGGATCCCATAGCCTCGCTGCTCCTGGCCACCTGCTGGGAGGTTCCAACTGCGGGACTCCTCACCTTTTTTACGCTATGGGCCCTCTGTTTGGAGGCTCCTCCTGCCTGCCTCACTCCCAGCCCCTTGGTGATGTGTGTCCTGTAGTTTGAGGCCACGTGTGCTGGGTCCGTCACATTTCGGTGATGTGGCCCCACTGGTGTGAGGACACTCCTGCCTGGTTTCCATTCCCTTGGTGATGTGGGCCCTCTGGTGAGAGTCTGATCCTCTTTGGGTTCCTCACACTTTTGTGTGGTTGGCCCTCTGCTCTGAGGTCACTCCTGCCTTGCTGGCACACCCCGCATTGGCGACGTCGGCCTTCTGGTAGCAGTTGGAGCTTGCTGGGAGCCTCCTCTCCTCAGTGATGAGGGCCCTCTGGCGTCCGGCCCTAACTGCTGGGCTCCCCACATTTTCTGATGTGTGCCCACTGGTGCGATGACACTCCTGCTTGGTTCCCTTCCCCATGGGGATGTGGGCCTTGTGCTCTGAGGTCACAACGGCTGGGTTGCTTACAGTATCACGATGAGAGCCTTCTGTTGTGAGTTCATCACTGCCTGGATCCCATAGCCTCGGTGCTCTGAGCCGCCTGCTGGGATGTTCCAACTGCTGGATTCCTCACCTTTTTTATACAATGGGCCATGTGTTTTGAGGTTAATCCTGCCTGCCTCGCTCCGAGACCCATGGTGATGTGGGTCCTCTGGTTTGAGGCCACATGTGCTGGGTACCTCAACTTTCGATGATGTGGCCCCACGGGTGTGAGGACACTCCTGCCTGGTTCCCAGCCCCTTGCTTATGTGGGCACTCTGGTGAGAGTCTGATCCTGACTGGGTTCCTTACGCTTCTGTGAGGTGGGCCCTCTGATGTGAGGTCACTCCTGCCTGGATGGCTCATGTCGCCTTGGTGACGTAGGCCCTCTGTTGGCCACTGAAGCATGCTGGGAGCCTCCTACCCTCTTTAATAAGGGCCCTGGAAGAAACGCATATGCCCTTTTTGACCAAGTGCATCATTGTCGAGGTTCTGCCTCTTCTCCTATACTTTCAGAGGACTTCCCGTCTACCTCCTGAAATCGTATTCCTGGAATTCTGCCCCGCGTTCAAGTCCTCTTTGCAGCCTTACTTCAATATATTTTTGGACGATAGCTGTCATTTATAACTCTGCAGGTTTGTGAATTACAGTGCCCCTGAGCTCCTTTCTTCAACTCGCTTTCTTGTGAGCTGGCCAAAAAACCGCAGGATTGCTTCAGCCCCTAATCTGGTTCCGGCACGGCATGCTGAGCCTTTGGCTAATTCCTCTTTCTGGTGGGAAATGAGCGTTAAATTTGTTCGTGCAGACACCTACAGCTAATCTCTCATTGGTTCTCCCTATTCCTGTTCATCTTGCGCAGAAATTCCAAACTGTGCCAAACAGGAGGTTTAAGGCACTGACTCTCCAAGTGGGGAGAGTTTTAGTAAAGCATCTGGAATGGTAAAACCGAGTACGAGGGGACGAAAACTGACATGCATTTAAAAAGGTTTCCCGGTCACACGGTGGACCATATTCTGGGTTGCCCATGCATGTTTTAGCTGAAGGAAGAATCCCTTAAACCTGCAGAGTTGGGACCCATGGAATGGGTACCGTGCAGTATGACTTCAAAGGGTTACCTTTGCTCACCGAACGTCACCAATGCTTTCAGCCCGAAGTGTCCAGCCTTATGTCTCACTCAGCTCGGGGTGTAGATGTGGTAAATCCACGTTGCATCACAAGCCTTGAATGAATGATTTAAGAATTGCTCTCTATTTCACTGTCATTGTGTTTTGTTTTTGTAATTTATTTTGATAATGGGATTTATCGGATTTTCACTGCTGCGTATATGCCGCTGTACACATGATTGATTCTTTTATGGAGACATATAAATCCATGGGTGTTCAGATTCTTACTAGTCAGGTATATTCCTAGGCATTGAATATGGGGTGTTGAGTCCATTTCGTGGAGCAAGGAGAGGTCCTGACTATTACATATTTGCTTATGGAAAGATATCTGTTCTAATTTCAATCTCTGGTTTTATGCAGCACCACAACTCACCTTTCCCCTTAAGCAAGCATAAGTTGGTTTTCTAAATTTGGGACCCTTTGCTGTTTTGTAATTGAGTTCATGTGCAGCCATGTTTACATTCCGTGTATTTGAGATATCTTAAGGTGTTTCTTTTTCTGTGTGACTTAGTTAACTTAGAATCATCGTACCTGAATCCACTCATTATGCCACGACGGGCCTCATGACATAGATTTCATTGCTGAGTGATATTCCATTGTACGTACATACAACAACTTCTTTATCCATTTTTCGCTTTCTGGAATATTTCACTTGTACCGTAAACAAGGTTCTTGTAAGCAGAGCCGTCCAAAATTTATGGGTGGCTGTGTCTTTTTGATTTTAATTTCCCTAAGCTATAGAAGCATAAGTTGAAGGGCTGTAGGCTCCGTTGCTTAGTTTTTTAGGTGTTTGAGGAAACACCATACAGTTCTCCACAGTGGCTGTTGGCAATTTACATCCCGCCCATCAGCATAACAAGGCTCCCTGTTCTCCATGACCTGTCCTGCCTTTCTGGATTTTACACTTTTTTCAGATGGCCCTTTTGACCGGGGGGCAGTGAGACTTCATTGTAGTGCAGATTTCCTTTACATGCTTGCTTGGTTGGCCAAAAAGTGCGTATGCGTTTTTTCCTGAATATATTCAGGAAAAAACGCATACGCCCATTTTGGCCAAGTGCATCATTGTCGACATTCTGCCTCTTTTCCTATGCTTTAAGTGCAATTCCAGTCTACCCCCTGAAATTGTTTTCCTGAAATTCTGCCCCGCTTTCAAGTCCTCTTCGAATTCTTACTACAGTACATTTTTGGACGATAGCTGTCATTCATAACTCTGCAGGTTTGTGAATTACAGTGCCCCTGAGCTCCTTTCTTCAACTCGCTTTCTTGTGAGCTGGCCGCAAAACCGCAGAATTGCTTCAGGCCCTAATCTGTTTCCGGCAGGGCACCCTGAGCCTTTGGTTAATTCCTCTTCCTGGTGGGAAATGAGCGTTCCATTTGCCCGTGGAGAAACCTGCAGCTAGTCTATCATTAGTTCTCCCTATTCCTGAACATCTTGCGCAGAAATTGCAAACTGTGCCAAACAGCAGGTTAAAGGCACTGACTCTCCAAGTGGGGAGAGTGTTAGTAAAGCGTCTGGAATGGTGAACCCGAGTACCAGGGCTCGAAAACTGAGATGCATTTGAAAACGTTTCCCAATCACACGGTGGACCATACTCTGGGTTTCCCATGCATGTTTTAGCTGAAGGAAGAATCCCTTAAACCTGGAGAGTTGGGACCCATGGAATGGGTACCATGCAGTATGACTTCAAAGGGTCTGCGTTTGCTCACTGAACCTCACTAATGCTATCAGCCCGAAGTGTCCAGCCTTATGTCTCACCCAGCTTTGGGTGTAGATGTGGTAAATCCAGGTTGCATCACAAGCCCTGAATGAATTATTTAAGAATTGCTCTCTATTTCACTGTCATTGTGTTTTGTTTTTGAAATTAATGTTGGTAATGGGATTTATCGGATTTTCACTGCTGCGTTTAGACAGCTGTACACACGCTTGATTTCCTTACGGAGACATATAAATCCATGGGTTTTAAGATTATTACTTGTCAGGTATCTTGCCAGGCGTTGAATATGGGGTGTTGAGTCCATTCCGTTGAGCAAGGTGTAGGTCTTGTCTATTATATATTTGGCTTATGGAACGGTATCTGTGCTAATTTCAATCTCTGGTTTTATGCAGCACCCCAACTCACCTTTCCCCATATGCAAGCATAAGTTGGTTTTCTAAATTTGGGACCCTGTACTGTTTTGTAATTCAGTTCATGTGTAGCCAAGTTTACATTCCGTGTATTAGTGATATCTTATGATGTTTCTTTTTCTGTGTGACTTATTTCTCGTAGAATCATCGTACCTGAATCGAGTCATTATGCCGCTACGTGCCTGAGGACGTAGATTTCATTGCTGAGTGATATTCCATTGTACGTGCGTAGTACAACTTCTTTATCCATTTTTTGCTTTCTCGGATATTTAACTTGTACCGTAGACGAGGTTTTTGTAAACAGAGCCGTCCCAAATTTTAGGGTGGCTGTGTGTTTTTGATTTTAATTTCACTAACCTATAGGATCATAAGTGGAAGTGCAATAGGCTGTGTTGCTTTGTTTCCTACGTGTTTCAGGATACACCATACACTTCTCCAGAGTTGCTGTTGGCAATTTACATTGCGCCAATCACCGTAACAAGGCTCCCTCTTTTCCATGACCTGTCCTGCCTTTCTGGATTTTACACTTTTTTCAGATGTCCCTTTTGACCGGGGGGCAGTGAGACTTCATTGTAGTGCAGATTTCCTTTACACGCTTGCTTGATTGGCCAAAAATCACGTATGCGTTTTTTCCTGCATATATTCAGGTAAAAACGAATACGCCCTTTTTCGCCAAGTGCATCATTGTCGACATTCTGTCTCTTTTCCTATGCTTTAAGTACAATTCCAGTCTGCCCCTGAAATCGTTTTCCTGAAATTCTGCCCCACGTTCAAGTCCTCTTCGAAGTCTTACTTCAGTACATTTTTGGACGAGAGCTGTCATTCATAATTCTGCAGGTTTGTGAATTACAGTGCCCCTGAGCTCCTTTCTTCAACTCGCTTTCTTGTGAGCTGGCCACAAAACCGCAGGATTGCTTCAGGCCCTAATCTGTTTCCGGCAGGGCACGCTGAGCCTTTGGTTATTTCCTCTTACTGGTGGGAAATGAGCGTTCCATTTGCCCGTGCAGACACCTACAGCTAGTCTCTCATTGGTTCTCCCTATTCCTTTTCATCTTGCGCAGAAATTGCAAACTGAGCCAAACAGGAGGTTAAAGGCACTGACTCTCCAAGTGGGGAGAGTGTTAGTAAAGCGTCTGGAATTGTGAACCCGAGTACCAGGGGAAGAAAACTGAGATGCATTTGAAAACGTTTCCCAATCACACAGTGGACCGTACTCTGGGTTTCCCATGCATGTTTTAGCTGATGGAAGAATCCCTTAAACTTGGAGAGTTGGGACCCATGGAATGGCTACCATGCAGTATGACTTCAAAGGGTCTGCGTTTGCTCACCGAACTTCACCAATGCTATCAGCCCGAAGTGTCCAGCCTTATGTCTCACCCAGCTCTGCGTGTGGATGTGGTAAATCCAGGTTGCCTCACAAGCGCTGAATGAATTATTTAAGAATTGCTCTCTATTTCACTGTCATTGTGTTTTGTTTTTGAAATTTATTTTGATAATCGTAGTTATTGGATTTTCACTGCTGCGTTTAGGCCGCTGTACACACGCTTGATTTCCTTATGGAGACATATAAATCCATGGGTTTTAAGATTGTTCCTTGTCAGGTATCTTCCCAGGCATTGAATATGGGGTGTTGAGTCCCTTTCGTTGAGCAAGGAGTAGGACTTGTCTATTATATATTTGGCTTATGGAACGGTATCTGTGCTAATTTCAATCTCTGGTTTTATGCAGCACCCCAACTCACCTTTCCCCATATGCAAGCATAAGTTGGTTTTCTAAATTTGGGACCCTGTTCTGTTTTGTAATTCAGTTCATGTGTAGCCAAGTTTACATTCCGTGTATTAGTGATATCTTATGATGTTTCTTTTTCTGTGTGACTTATTTCTCGTAGAATCATCGTACCTGAATCCACTCATTATGCCGCTAAGAGCCTGAGGACGTAGATTTCATTGCTGAGTGATATTCCATTGTACGTGCGAAGTACAATTTCTTTATCCATTTTTTGCTTTCTCGGATATTTAACTTGTACTGTAGACGAGATTCTTGTAAACAGAGCCGTCCCAAACTTTAGGGTGGCTGTGTGTTTTTGATTTTAATTTCCCTAAGCTATAGGACCATAAGTGGAAGTGCTGTAAGCTCCGTTGCTTTGTTTTTTAGCTGTTCCTGGAAACACCATACACTTCTCCAGAGTGGCTGTTGGCAATTTACATCCCGCCCATCAGCATAACAAGGCTCCCTGTTCTCCATGGCCTGTGCTGCCTTTCTGGATTTTACACTTTTTTCACATGGCCCTTTTGACCGGGGGGCAGTGAGACTTCATTGTAGTGCAGATTTCTTTAACATGCTTGCTTGGTTGGCCAAAAAGGGCGTATGCGTTTTTTCCTGAATATATTCAGGAAAAAACGCATACGCCCTTTTTGGCCAAGAGCATCATTGTCGACGTTCTGCCTCTTTTCCTATGCTTTAAATGCAATTCCCGTCTACCTCCTGAAATCGTTATCCTGCAATTCTGCCCCACTTACAAGTCCTCTTCGCAGCCTTCCTTCAATATATTTTTGGACGATAGCTGTCATTTATAACTCTGCAGGTTTGTGAGTTACAGTGCCCCTGAGCTCCTTTCTTCAACTCACTATCTTGTGAGCTGGCCGCAAACCCGCAGGATTGCTTCAGGCCCTAATCTGGTTCCGGCACGGCATGCTGAGCCTTTGGTTAATTCCTCTTCCTGGTGGGAAATGAGCGTTACATTTGCCCGTGCAGACACCTAAAGCTAGTCTCTCATTGGTTCTCCCTATTCCTGTTCATCTTGCGCAGAAATTGCAAACTGTGCCAAACAGGAGGTTAAAGGCACTGACTCTCCAAGTGGGGAGAGTGTTAGTAAAGGGTCTGGAATGGTGAACCCGAGTAAAAGGGGACGAAAACTGAGATGCATTTGAAAACGTTTGCCGGTCCCTCGGTGCACCATACTGTGGGTTTCCCATGCATGTTTTAGCTGAAGGAAGAATTCGTTAGACCTGGAGAGATGGGACCCATGGAATGGGTACCATGCAGTATGACTTCAAAGGGTCTGCATTTGCTCATCGAACCTCACCAATGCTATCAGCCCGAAGTGCCCAACCTTATGTCTCACTCAGCTCTGGGTGTAGATGTGGTAAATCCAGGTTGCATCACAAGCCCTGAATGAATTATTTAAGCATTGCTCTCTATTTCACTGTCCTTGTGTTTTGTTTTTGTAATTCATTTTGATAATGGGGTTTATCGGATTTTCTCTGCTGCATTCATGCCTCTGTACACACGCTTCATTCTCTTACGGAGACATATAAATCCATGGGTTTGAAGATTCTTACTAGTCAGGTGTATTCCTAGTCGTTGAATATGGGGTGCTTAGTCCATTTAGTTGAGCCAGGGGTAGGCTTGACTATTGCATATTTGGCTTATGGAAAGGTATCTGTGCTTTTTTCTATCTCTGGTTTTATGCAGCACCCCAACTCACCTTTCCCCTTAAGCAAGCACAAGTTGGTTTTCTACATTTGAGACCCTGTTCTGTTTTGTAATTCAGTTCATGTGTAGCCATGTTTTCTTTCCGTGTATTAGTGATATCTTATGATATTTCATTTCCTGTGTGAATTATTTCACTTAGAATCATCGTACCTGAATCCACTCATTATGCCCCGATGGGCCTGATGACATAGATTTCATTGCTGAGTGATATTCCATTGTACGTATGTACCACAACTTCTTTATCCATTTTTCTCATTCTGGGATATTTAACTTGTACGGTAGGTGAGGTTCTTGTAAACAGAGCCATCTGAAACTTTTGGGGTGGCTGTGTGTTTCTGATTTTAATTTCCCTAAGCTATAGGACTATAAGTGGAAGTGCCGTAGGCTCTGTTGCTTTGTTTTTTAGGTGTTTCAGGAAACAGCATACACTTCTCCAGAGTGGCTACGGGCCTGATGACATAGATTTCATTGCTGAGTGATATTCCATTGTACGTACGTACCACAACTTCTTTATCTATTTTTCACTCTGTGGGATATTTAACTTGTACCGTAGACGAGGTTCTTGTAAACAGAGCTATTCCAAATTTTGGGTTGGCTGTGTGGTTTTGATTTTAATTTCCCTAAGCTATAGGACCGTAAGTGGAAGTGCCATAGGCTGTGTTGCTTTGTTTCATACGTGTTTCAGGAAACACCATACACTTTTCCAGAGTGGCTGTTGACAATTCAAATCCCGCCCAGCAGCATAACAATGCTCCCTGTTCTCCATGGCCAGTCCTGCCTTTCTGGATTTTACACATTTTTCAGATGGCCCTTTTGACCATGGGGAAGTGAGACTTCATTGTAGTGCAGATTTCCTTTACAGGCTTGTTTGGTTGGACCAAAAGGGCGTATGCGTTTTTTCCTGAATATATTCAGGAAAAAACGCATACGCCCTTTTTGGCCAAGTGCATCATTGTTGCCGTCCTGCCTCTTTTCCTATGCTTTAAGTGCAATTCCAGTCCACCCCCTGAAATCGTTTTCCTGAATTTCTGCCCCTCTTTCAAGTCCTCTTCGCAGACTTACTTCAATATATTTTTGGACGATAGCTGTCATTTATAACTCTGCAGGTTTGTGAATTACAGTGCCCCTGAGCTCCTTTCTTCAACTCGCTTTCTTGTGAGCTGGCCGCAAAACCGCAGGATTGCTTCAGGCCCTAATCTGGTTCCGGTACGGCATGCTGAGCCTTTGGTTAATTCCTCTTCTTGGTGGGAAATGAGTGTTACATTTGCCCGTGCAGACACCTACAGCTAGTCTCTTATTGCTTCTCCCTATTCCTGTTCATCTTGCGCAGAAATTGCGAACTGTGCCAAACAGGAGTTTAAAGGCACTGACTCTCCAAGTGAGGAGAGTGTTAGTTAAGCGTCTGGAATGGTGAACCCTAGTATAAAGGGACGAAAACTGAGATGCATTTGAAAACGTTTCCCAATCACATGGTGGACCATACTCTGGGTTTCCCATACATGATTTAGTGGAAGGAAGAATCCCTTAAACCTGGAGAGTTGGGACCCATGGAATGGGTACCATGAAGTATGACTTCAAAGGGTCTGCATTTACTCACCGAACCTCACCAATGCTATCAGGCCGAAGTGTCCGGCCTTATGTCTCCCCAACTCTGGGTGTAGATGTGGTAAATCCAGGTTGCATTAGAAGCCCTGAGTGAATTATTTAAGAATTGCTCTCTATTTCACTGTCATTGTGTTTGTTTTTGAAATTTATTTTGATAATGGGATTTATCGGATTTTCACTCCTGCGTTTAGGCCACTGAACACACGCTTGATTCTCTTATGGAGACATATAAATCCATGGGTTTTAAGATTCTTACAAGGCAGGTATATTCCTAGGCGTTGAATATGTGGTGTTGAGTCCATTTCGTTGAGCAAGGTGTAGGTTTTGTCTATTACATATTTGTCTTATGGAACTGTATCTGTGTGAATTTCTATCTCGGTTTTTATGCAGCACCGCAACTCACCTTTCCCAAAAAGGAAGCATAAGTTGGTTTTCTAAATTTGAGGCCCTGTTCTGTTTTGTAATTCAGTTCATGTGTAGCCAAGTTTACATTCCGTGTATTAGTGATATCTTATGATGTTTCTTTTTCTGTGTGACTTATTTCACTTAGAATCATCGTACCTGAATCCACTCATTATGCCGCGATGGGCCTGATGACATAGATTTCATTGCTGAGTGATATTCCATTGTACGTATGTACCACAACTTCTTTCTCCATTTTTCACGTTCTGGGATATTAAACTTGTACCGTAGATGAGGTTCTTGTAAACAGAGCCGTCCGAAACTTTGGGGTGGCTGTGTGTTTTTGATTTTAATTTCCCTAAGCTATAGGACTATAAGTGGAAGTGCCGTAGGCTCCGTTGCTTTGTTTTTTAGCTGTTCCAGGAAACACCATACACTTCTCCAGAGTGGCTGTTGGCAATTTACATCCCGCCCATCAGCATAACAATGCTCCCTGTTCTCCATGGCCTGTGCTGCCTTTCTGGATTTTACACTTTTTTCAGATGGCCCTTTTGACCGGGGGGCAGTGAGACTTCAATGTAGTGCAGATTTCTTTAACATGCTTGCTTGGTTGGCCAAAAAGGGCGTATGCGTTTTTTCCTGAATATATTCAGGAAAAAACGCATACGCCCTTTGTGGCCAAGAGCATCATTGTCGACGTTCTGCCTGTTTTCCTATGCTTTAAATGCAATTCCCGTCTACCTCCTGAAATCGTTATCCTGCAATTCTGCCCCACATTACAAGTCCTCTTCGCAGCCTTCCTTCAATATATTTTTGGACGATAGCTGTCATTTATAACTCTGCAGGTTTGTGAGTTACAGTGCCCCTGAGCTCCTTTCTTCAACTCACTATCTTGTGAGCTGGCCACAAACCCGCAGGATTGCTTCAGGCCCTAATCTGGTTCCGGCACGGCATGCTGAGCCTTTGGTTAATTCCTCTTCCTGGTGGGAAATGAGCGTTACATTTGCCCGTGCAGACACCTAAAGCTAGTCTCTCATTGGTTCTCCCTATTCCTGTTCATCTTGCGCAGAAATTGCAAACTGTGCCAAACAGGAGGTTAAAGGCACTGACTCTCCAAGTGGGGAGAGTGTTAGTAAAGGGTCTGGAATGGTGAACCCGAGTAAAAGGGGACGAAAACTGAGATGCATTTGAAAACGTTTGCCGGTCCCTCGGTGCACCATACTGTCGGTTTCCCATGCATGTTTTAGCTCAAGGAAGAATTCGTTAAACCTGGAGAGATGGGACCCATGGAATGGGTACCATGCAGTATGACTTCAAAGGGTCTGCATTTGCTCATCGAACCTTAGCAATGCTATCAGCCCGAAGTGCCCAACCTTATGTCTCAGTCAGCTCTGGGTGTAGATGTGGTAAATCTAGGTTGCATCACAAGCCCTGAATGAATTATTTAAGAATTGCTCTCTATTTCACTGTCCTTGTGTTTTGTTTTTGTAATTCATTTTGATAATGGGGTTTATCGGATTTTCTCTGCTGCATTCATGCCTCTGTACACAGGCTTCATTCTCTTACGGAGACATATAAATCCATGGGTTTGAAGATTCTTACTAGTCAGGTGTATTCCTAGTCGTTGAATATGGGGTGTTTAGTCCATTTAGTTGAGCCAGGGGTAGGTCTTGACTATTGCATATTTGGCTTATGGAAAGGTATCTGTGCTAATTTCTATCTCTGGTTTTATGCAGCACCCCAACTCACCTTTCCCCTTAAGCAAGCACAAGTTGGTTTTCTACATTTGAGACCCTGTTCTGTTTTGTAATTCAGTTCATGTGTAGCCATGTTTTCTTTCCGTGTATTAGTGATATCTTATGATATTTCATTTCCTGTGTGAATTATTTCACTTAGAATCATCGTACCTGAATCCACTCATTATGCCCCGATGGGCCTGATGACATAGATTTCATTGCTGAGTGATATTCCATTGTACGTATGTACCACAACTTCTTTATCCATTTTTCTCATTCTGGGATATTTAACTTGTACGGTAGGTGAGGTTCTTGTAAACAGAGCCATCTGAAACTTTTGGGGTGGCTGTGTGTTTCTGATTTTAATTTCCCTAAGCTATAGGACTATAAGTGGAAGTGCCGTAGGCTCTGTTGCTTTGTTTTTTAGGTGTTTCAGGAAACAGCATACACTTCTCCAGAGTGGCTACGGGCCTGATGACATAGATTTCATTGCTGAGTGATATTCCATTGTACGTACGTACCACAACTTCTTTATCTATTTTTCACTCTGTGGGATATTTAACTTGTACCGTAGACGAGGTTCTTGTAAACAGAGCTATTCCAAATTTTGGGTTGGCTGTGTGGTTTTGATTTTAATTTCCCTAAGCTATAGGACCGTAAGTGGAAGTGCCATAGGCTGTGTTGCTTTGTTTCATACGTGTTTCAGGAAACACCATACACTTTTCCAGAGTGGCTGTTGACAATTCAAATCCCGCCCAGCAGCATAACAATGCTCCCTGTTCTCCATGGCCAGTCCTGCCTTTCTGGATTTTACACATTTTTCAGATGGCCCTTTTGACCATGGGGAAGTGAGACTTCATTGTAGTGCAGATTTCCTTTACAGGCTTGTTTGGTTGGACCAAAAGGGCGTATGCGTTTTTTCCTGAATATATTCAGGAAAAAACGCATACGCCCTTTTTGGCCAAGTGCATCATTGTTGCCGTCCTGCCTCTTTTCCTATGCTTTAAGTGCAATTCCAGTCCACCCCCTGAAATCGTTTTCCTGAATTTCTGCCCCTCTTTCAAGTCCTCTTCGCAGACTTACTTCAATATATTTTTGGACGATAGCTGTCATTTATAACTCTGCAGGTTTGTGAATTACAGTGCCCCTGAGCTCCTTTCTTCAACTCGCTTTCTTGTGAGCTGGCCGCAAAACCGCAGGATTGCTTCAGGCCCTAATCTGGTTCCGGTACGGCATGCTGAGCCTTTGGTTAATTCCTCTTCTTGGTGGGAAATGAGTGTTACATTTGCCCGTGCAGACACCTACAGCTAGTCTCTTATTGCTTCTCCCTATTCCTGTTCATCTTGCGCAGAAATTGCGAACTGTGCCAAACAGGAGTTTAAAGGCACTGACTCTCCAAGTGAGGAGAGTGTTAGTTAAGCGTCTGGAATGGTGAACCCTAGTATAAAGGGACGAAAACTGAGATGCATTTGAAAACGTTTCCCAATCACATGGTGGACCATACTCTGGGTTTCCCATACATGATTTAGTGGAAGGAAGAATCCCTTAAACCTGGAGAGTTGGGACCCATGGAATGGGTACCATGAAGTATGACTTCAAAGGGTCTGCATTTACTCACCGAACCTCACCAATGCTATCAGGCCGAAGTGTCCGGCCTTATGTCTCCCCAACTCTGGGTGTAGATGTGGTAAATCCAGGTTGCATTAGAAGCCCTGAGTGAATTATTTAAGAATTGCTCTCTATTTCACTGTCATTGTGTTTGTTTTTGAAATTTATTTTGATAATGGGATTTATCGGATTTTCACTCCTGCGTTTAGGCCACTGAACACACGCTTGATTCTCTTATGGAGACATATAAATCCATGGGTTTTAAGATTCTTACAAGGCAGGTATATTCCTAGGCGTTGAATATGTGGTGTTGAGTCCATTTCGTTGAGCAAGGTGTAGGTTTTGTCTATTACATATTTGTCTTATGGAACTGTATCTGTGTGAATTTCTATCTCGGTTTTTATGCAGCACCGCAACTCACCTTTCCCAAAAAGGAAGCATAAGTTGGTTTTCTAAATTTGAGGCCCTGTTCTGTTTTGTAATTCAGTTCATGTGTAGCCAAGTTTACATTCCGTGTATTAGTGATATCTTATGATGTTTCTTTTTCTGTGTGACTTATTTCACTTAGAATCATCGTACCTGAATCCACTCATTATGCCGCGATGGGCCTGATGACATAGATTTCATTGCTGAGTGATATTCCATTGTACGTATGTACCACAACTTCTTTCGTCATTTTTCACGTTCTGGGATATTAAACTTGTACCGTAGATGAGGTTCTTGTAAACAGAGCCGTCCGAAACTTTGGGGTGGCTGTGTGTTTTTGATTTTAATTTCCCTAAGCTATAGGACTATAAGTGGAAGTGCCGTAGGCTCCGTTGCTTTGTTTTTTAGCTGTTCCAGGAAACACCATACACTTCTCCAGAGTGGCTGTTGGCAATTTACATCCCGCCCATCAGCATAACAATGCTCCCTGTTCTCCATGGCCTGTGCTGCCTTTCTGGATTTTACACTTTTTTCAGATGGCCCTTTTGACCGGGGGGCAGTGAGACTTCAATGTAGTGCAGATTTCTTTAACATGCTTGCTTGGTTGGCCAAAAAGGGCGTATGCGTTTTTTCCTGAATATATTCAGGAAAAAACGCATACGCCCTTTGTGGCCAAGAGCATCATTGTCGACGTTCTGCCTCTTTTCCTATGCTTTAAATGCAATTCCCGTCTACCTCCTGAAATCGTTATCCTGCAATTCTGCCCCACATTACAAGTCCTCTTCGCAGCCTTCCTTCAATATATTTTTGGACGATAGCTGTCATTTATAACTCTGCAGGTTTGTGAGTTACAGTGCCCCTGAGCTCCTTTCTTCAACTCACTATCTTGTGAGCTGGCCGCAAACACGCAGGATTGCTTCAGGCCCTAATCTGGTTCCGGCACGGCATGCTGAGCCTTTGGTTAATTCCTCTTCCTGGTGGGAAATGAGCGTTACATTTGCCCGTGCAGACACCTAAAGCTAGTCTCTCATTGGTTCTCCCTATTCCTGTTCATCTTGCGCAGAAATTGCAAACTGTGCCAAACAGGAGGTTAAAGGCACTGACTCTCCAAGTGGGGAGAGTGTTAGTAAAGGGTCTGGAATGGTGAACCCGAGTAAAAGGGGACGAAAACTGAGATGCATTTGAAAACGTTTGCCGGTCCCTCGGTGCACCATACTGTCGGTTTCCCATGCATGTTTTAGCTCAAGGAAGAATTCGTTAAACCTGGAGAGATGGGACCCGTGGAATGGGTACCATGCAGTATGACTTCAAAGGGTCTGCATTTGCTCATCGAACCTTAGCAATGCTATCAGCCCGAAGTGCCCAACCTTATGTCTCAGTCAGCTCTGGGTGTAGATGTGGTAAATCTAGGTTGCATCACAAGCCCTGAATGAATTATTTAAGAATTGCTCTCTATTTCACTGTCCTTGTGTTTTGTTTTTGTAATTCATTTTGATAATGGGGTTTATCGGATTTTCTCTGCTGCATTCATGCCTCTGTACACAGGCTTCATTCTCTTACGGAGACATATAAATCCATGGGTTTGAAGATTCTTACTAGTCAGGTGTATTCCTAGTCGTTGAATATGGGGTGTTTAGTCCATTTAGTTGAGCCAGGGGTAGGTCTTGACTATTGCATATTTGGCTTATGGAAAGGTATCTGTGCTAATTTCTATCTCTGGTTTTATGCAGCACCCCAACTCACCTTTCCCCTTAAGCAAGCACAAGTTGGTTTTCTACATTTGAGACCCTGTTCTGTTTTGTAATTCAGTTCATGTGTAGCCATGTTTTCTTTCCGTGTATTAGTGATATCTTATGATATTTCATTTCCTGTGTGAATTATTTCACTTAGAATCATCGTACCTGAATCCACTCATTATGCCCCGATGGGCCTGATGACATAGATTTCATTGCTGAGTGATATTCCATTGTACGTATGTACCACAACTTCTTTATCCATTTTTCTCATTCTGGGATATTTAACTTGTACGGTAGGTGAGGTTCTTGTAAACAGAGCCATCTGAAACTTTTGGGGTGGCTGTGTGTTTCTGATTTTAATTTCCCTAAGCTATAGGACTATAAGTGGAAGTGCCGTAGGCTCTGTTGCTTTGTTTTTTAGGTGTTTCAGGAAACAGCATACACTTCTCCAGAGTGGCTACGGGCCTGATGACATAGATTTCATTGCTGAGTGATATTCCATTGTACGTACGTACCACAACTTCTTTATCTATTTTTCACTCTGTGGGATATTTAACTTGTACCGTAGACGAGGTTCTTGTAAACAGAGCTATTCCAAATTTTGGGTTGGCTGTGTGGTTTTGATTTTAATTTCCCTAAGCTATAGGACCGTAAGTGGAAGTGCCATAGGCTGTGTTGCTTTGTTTCATACGTGTTTCAGGAAACACCATACACTTTTCCAGAGTGGCTGTTGACAATTCAAATCCCGCCCAGCAGCATAACAATGCTCCCTGTTCTCCATGGCCAGTCCTGCCTTTCTGGATTTTACACATTTTTCAGATGGCCCTTTTGACCATGGGGAAGTGAGACTTCATTGTAGTGCAGATTTCCTTTACAGGCTTGTTTGGTTGGACCAAAAGGGCGTATGCGTTTTTTCCTGAATATATTCAGGAAAAAACGCATACGCCCTTTTTGGCCAAGTGCATCATTGTTGCCGTCCTGCCTCTTTTCCTATGCTTTAAGTGCAATTCCAGTCCACCCCCTGAAATCGTTTTCCTGAATTTCTGCCCCTCTTTCAAGTCCTCTTCGCAGACTTACTTCAATATATTTTTGGACGATAGCTGTCATTTATAACTCTGCAGGTTTGTGAATTACAGTGCCCCTGAGCTCCTTTCTTCAACTCGCTTTCTTGTGAGCTGGCCGCAAAACCGCAGGATTGCTTCAGGCCCTAATCTGGTTCCGGTACGGCATGCTGAGCCTTTGGTTAATTCCTCTTCTTGGTGGGAAATGAGTGTTACATTTGCCCGTGCAGACACCTACAGCTAGTCTCTTATTGCTTCTCCCTATTCCTGTTCATCTTGCGCAGAAATTGCGAACTGTGCCAAACAGGAGTTTAAAGGCACTGACTCTCCAAGTGAGGAGAGTGTTAGTTAAGCGTCTGGAATGGTGAACCCTAGTATAAAGGGACGAAAACTGAGATGCATTTGAAAACGTTTCCCAATCACACGGTTGACCATACTCTGGGTTTCCCCTGCATGTTTTAGCTGAAGGAAGAATCCCTTAAACCTGGAGAGTTGGGACCCATGGAATGGCTACCATGCAGTATGACTTCAAAGGGTCTGCGTTTGCTCACCGAACCTCACCAATGCTATCAGCCCGAAGTGTCCAGCCTTATGTCTCAACCAGCTCTGGGTGTAGATGTGGTAAATCCAGGTTACATCACAAGCCCTGAATGAATTATTTAAGATTTGCTCTCTATTTCACTGTCATTGTGTTTTTTGTTTTTGAAATTTATTTTGATAATGGGATTTATCGGATTTTCACTGCTGCGTTTAGGCCGCTGTACACACGCTTGATTTCCTTATGGAGACATATAAATCCATGGGTCTTAAGATTCTTACTTGTCAGGTGTATTCCCAGGCTTTGAATATGGGGTGTTGAGTCCATTTCGTTGAGCAGGGAGTAGGTCTTGTCTATTATATATTTGGCTTATGGAACGGTATCTGTGCTAATTTCAATCTCTGGTTTTATGCAGCACCCCAACTCACCTTTCCCCATAAGCAAGCATAAGTTGGTTTTCTAAATTTGAGACCCTGTTCTGTTTTGTAATTCAGTTCATGTGTAGCGAAGTTTACGTTCCGTGTATTAGTGATATCTTATGATGTTTCTTTTTCTGTGTGACTTATTTCTCGTAGAATCGTCGTACCTGAATCCACTAATTATGCCGCTACGGGCCTGATGACGTAGATCTCATTGCTGAGTGATATTCCATTGTATGTACGTACCACAACTTCTTTATCCATTTTTTGCCTTCTTGGGTATTTAACTTGTACCGTAGACGAGGTTCTTGTAAACAGAGCCGTCCGAAACTTTGCGGTGGCTATGTGTTTTTGATTTTAATTTCCCTAAGCTATAGGACCCTAAGTGGAAGTGCCATAGGCTGTGTTGCTTTTTTCCTATGTGTTTCAGGAAACACCATACACTTCTCCAGAGTGGCTGTTGGCAATTTACATCCCGCCCATCAGCATAACAAGGCTCCGTGTTCCCCATGACCTGTCCTGCCTTTCTGGATTTTACACTTGTTTCAGATGGCCCTTTTGACCGGGGGCAGTGAGACTTCATTGTAGTGCAGATTTCATTTACACGCTTGCTTGGTTGGCCAAAAAGGGCATATGCATTTTTTCCTGAATATATTCAGGAAAAAACGCATATGCCCTTTTTGGCCAAGTGCATCATTGTGGACATTATGACTCTTTCCTATGCTTTAAGTGCAATTCCAGTCTACCCCCTAAAATCGTTTTCCTGAAATTCTTCCCTGCTTTCAAGTCCTCTTCGAAGACTTACTTCATTACATTTTTGGACGATAGCTGTCATTCATAACTCTGCAAGTTTGTGAATTACAGTGCCCCTGAGCTCCTTTCTTCAGCTCGCTTTCTTATGAGCTGGCTTCAAAACCGCAGGATTGCTTCAGGCCAGAATCTGGTTCTGGCAGGGCATGCTGAGCCTTTGGTTAATTCCTCTTCCTGGTGGGAAATGAGCGTTCCATTTGCCCGTGCAGACACCTACAGCTAGTCTCTCATTGGTTCTCCCTATTCCTGTTCATCTTGCGCAGAAATTGCAAACTGTGCCAAACAGGAGGTTAAAGGCACTGACTCTCCAAGTGGGGAGAGTGTTAGTAAAGCGTCTGGAATGGTGAACCCGAGTACCAGGGGACGAAACCTGAGATGCATTTGAAAACGTTTCCCAATCACACGGTGGATCATACTCTGGGTTTCCCATGCATGTTTTAGCTGAAGGAAGAATCCCTTAAACCTGGAGAGTTGGGACCCATGGAATGGCTACCATGCAGTATGACTTCAAAGGGTCTGCGTTTGCTCACCGAACCTCACCAATGCTATCAGCCCGAAGTGTCCAGCCTTATGTCGCACCCAGCTCTGGGTGTAGATGTGGTAAATCCAGGTTGCATCACAAGCCCTGAATGAATTATTTAAGAATTGCTCTCTATTTCACTGTCATTGTGTTTTGTTTTTGAAATTTATTTTGATAATGGGATTTATCGGATTTTCACTGCTGCATTTAGGCCGCTGTACACACGCTTGATTTCCTTATGGAGACATGTAAATCCATGGGTCTTACGATTCTTACTTGTCAGTTATATTTCCAGGCGTTGAATATGGGGTGTTGAGTCCATTTCGTTGAGCAAGGAGTAGGTCTTGTCTATTATATATTTGGCTTATGGAACGGTATCTGTGCTAATTTCAATCTCTGGTTTGATGCAGCACCCCAACTCACCTTTCCCCATAAGCAAGCATATGTTGGTTTTCTAAATTTGAGACCCTGTTCTGTTTTGTAATTCAGTTCATGTGTAGACAAGTTTACGTTCCGTGTATTAGTGATATCTTATGATGTTCCTTTTTCTGTGTGACTTATTTCTCGTAGAATCGTCGTACCTGAATGCACTCATTATGCCGCTACGGGCCTGATGACGTAGATCTCATTGCTGAGTGATATTCCATTGTACGTACGTACCACAACTACTTTATCCATTTTTTGCTTTCTCGGATATTTAACTTGTACCGTAGACGAGGTTCTAGTAAAGAGAGCCGTCCCAAACTTTGGGGTGGCTGTGTGTTTTTGATTTTAATTTCCCTAAGCTATAGGACCCTAAGTGGAAGTGCCATAGGCTGTGTTGCTTTGTTTCCTACTTGTTTCAGGAAACACCATACACTTCTCCAGAGTGGCTGTTGGCAATTTACATCCCGCCCATCAGCATAACAAGGCTCCCTGTTCTCCATGACCTGTCCTGCCTTTCTGGATTTTACACTTGTTTCAGATGGCCCTTTTCACCGGGGGGCAGTGAGACTTCATTGTAGTGCAGATTTCCTTTACACGCTTGCTTGGTTGGTCAAAAAGAGCGTATGCGTTTTTTCCTGAATATATTCAGGAAAAAACGCATACGCCCTTTCTGGCCAAGTGCTTCATTGTCGACATTCTGCCTCTTTTCCTATGCTTTAAGTGCAATTCCAGTCTACCCCCTGAAATCGTTTTCCTGAAATTCTGCCCCGCTTTCAAGTCCTCTTTGAAGACTTATTTCAATACATTTTTGGACGATAGCTGTCATTCATAACTCTGCAGGTTTGTGAATTACAGTGCCCCTGAGCTCCTTTCTTCAACTCGCTTTCTTGTGAGCTGGCCGCAAACCCGCAGGATTGCTTCAGGCCCTAATCTGGTTCCAGCAGGGCACGCTGAGCTTTTGGTTAATCCCTCTTGCTGGTGGGATATGTGCGTTCCATTTGCCCGTGCAGACACCTACAGCTAGCCTCTCATTGGTTCTCCCTATTTCTGTACATCTTGTGCAGAAATTGCGAACTGTGCCAAACAGGAGGTTAAAGGCACTGACTCTCCAAGTGGGGAGAGTGTTAGTAAAGCGCCGGGAACGGTGAACCCGAGTACCAGGGGACGAAACCTGAGATGCATTTGAAAACGTTTCCCAATCACACGGTGGACCATACTCTGGGTTTCCCATGCATGTTTTAGCTGAAGGAAGAATCCCTTAAACCTGGAGAGTTGGGACCCATGGAATGGCTGCCATGCAGTATGACTTCAAAGGGTCTGCGTTTTCTCACCGAACCTCACCAATGCTATCAGCCCGAAGTGTCCAGCCTTATGTCTCACCCAGCTCTGGGTGTAGATGTGGTAAATCCAGGTTGCATCACAAGCCCTGAATGAATTATTTAAGAATTGCTCTCTATTTCACTGTCATTGTGTTTTGTTTGTGAAATTTATTTTGATAATGGGATTTATCGGATTTTCACTGCTGCGTTTCGGCCGCTGTACACACGCTTGATTTCCTTATGGAGACATATAAATCGATGAGTCTTAAGATTCTTACTTGTCAGGTATATTCCCAGGAGTTGAATATGGGGTGTTGAGTCCATTTCGTTGAGCAAGGAGTAGTTCTTGTCTATTATATATTTGGCTTATGGAATGGTATCTGTGCTAATTTCAATCTCTGGTTTGATGCAGCAAACCAATTCACCTTTCCCCATAAGCAAGCATAAGTTGGTTTTCTAAATTTGAGACCCTGTTCTGTTTTGTAATTCAGTTCATGTGTAGCCAAGTTTACGTTCCGTGTATTAGTGATATCTTATGATGTTTCTTTTTCTGAGTGACTTATTTCTCGTAGAATCGTCGTACCTGAATTCACTCATTATGCCGCTACGGGCCTGATGACGTAGATCTCATTGCTGAGTGATATTCCATTGTACGTACGTACCACAATTTCTTATCCATTTTTTGCTTTCTCGGATATTTACCTTGCACCGTAGACGAGGTTCTTGTAAACAGAGCCGTCCCAAATTTTGGGGTGGCTGTGTGTTTTTGATTTTAATTTCCCTAAGCTATAGGACCATAAGTGGAAGTGCCATAGGCTGTGTTGCTTTGTTTCCTACATGATTCAGGAAACACCATACACTTCTCCAGAGTGGCTGTTGGCAATTTACATCCCGCCCATCAGCATAACAAGGCTCCCTGTTCTCCATGACCTGTCCTGCCTTTCTGGATTTTACACTTCTTTCAGATGGCCGTTTGTGCCAGGCGGCAGTGAGACTTCATTGTAGTGCAGATTTCCTTTACACGCTTGCTTGTTTGGCCAAAAAGGGCGTATGCCTTTTTTCATGAATATATTCAGGAAAAAACGCATACGCCCTTTCTGGCCAAGTGCATCATTGTCGAAATTCTGCCTCATTTCCTATGCTTTAATTGCGAATCCAGTCTACCCCCTGAAATCGTTTTCCTGAAATTCTGCCCCACTTTCAAGTCCTCTTCGAAGACTTACTTCAATACATTTTTGGACGATAGCTGTCATTCATAACTCTGCAGGTTTGTGAATTACAGTGCCCCTGAGCTCCTTTCTTCAACTCGCTTTCTTGTGAGCTGGCCGCAAATCCACAAGATTGCTTCAGGCCCTAATCTGGTTCCGGCAGGGCACGCTGAGCCTTTGGTTAATTCCTCTTCCTGGTGGGAAATGAGCGTTCCATCTGCCCTGCAGAAACCTACAGCTAGTCTCTCATTGGTTCTCCCTATTCCTGTTCATCTTGCGCAGAAATTGTAAACTGTGCCAAACAGGAGGTTAAAGGCACTGACTCTCCAAGGGGGGAGAGTGTTAGTAAAGCGTCTGGAACGGTACACCCGCTTACCAGGGGACGAAACCTGAGATGCATTTGAAAACGTTTCCCAATCACAGGATGGACCATACTCTGGGTTTCCCATGCATGTTTTAGCTGAAGGAAGAATCCCTAAACCCTGGAGAGTTGGGACCCATGGAATGGCTACTATGCAGTATGACTTCAAAGGGTCTGCGTTTGCTCACCGAACCTCACCTATGCTTTCAACCCGAAGTGTCCAGCCTTATGTCTCACCCAGCTCTGGGTGTAGATGTGGTAAATCCAGGTTGCCTCACAAGCCCTGAATGAATTATTTAAGAATTGCTCTCTATTTCACTGTCATTGTGTTTTGTTTTTGAAATTTATTTTGATAATGGGATTTATCGGATTTTCACTGCTGCGTTTAGGGCGCTGTACACACGCTTGATTTCCTTATGGAGACATATAAATCCATTGGTCTTAAGATTCTTACTTGTCATGTATATTCCCAGGCGTTGAATATTGGGTGTTGAGTCCATTTCGTTGAGCAAGGAGTAGGTCTTGTCTATTATATATTTGGCTTATGGAACGGTATCTGTGCTAATTTCAATGTCTGGTTTGATGCAGCACTCCAACTCACCTTTCCCCATAAGCAAGCATAAGTTGGTTTTCTAAATTTGAGAACCTGTTCTGTTTTGTAATTCAGTTCATGTGTAGACAAGTTTACGTTCCGTGAATTAGTGATACCTTATGATGTTTCTTTTTCTGTGTGACTTATTTCTCGTAGAATCGTCGTACCTGAATCCACTCATTATGCCGCTACGGGCCTGATGACGTAGATTTCATTGCTGAGTGATATTCCATTGTACGTACGTACCACAACTTCTTTATCCATTTTTTGCTTTCTCGGATATATAACTTGTACCGTAGACGAGGTTCTTGTAAACAGAGCCGTCCCGAACTTTGGGGTGGCTGTGTGTTTTTGATTTTAATTTCCCTAAGCTATAGGACCATAAGTGGAAGTGCCATAGGCTGTGTTGCTTTGTTTCCTACGTGTTTCAGGAAACACCATACACTTCTCCAGAGTGTCTGTTGGCCATTTACATCCCGCCCATCAGCATAACAAGGCTCCCTGTTCTCCATGACCTGTCCTGCCTTTCTGGATTTTACACTTGTTTCAGATGGCCCTTTTCACCGGGGGGCAGTGAGACTTCATTGTAGTGCAGATTTCCTTTACACGCTTGCTTGGTTGGTCAAAAAGGGCGTATGCGTTTTTTCCTGAATATATTCAGGAAAAAACGCATACGCCCTTTCTGGCCAAGTGCTTCATTGTCGACATTCTGCCTCTTTTCCTATGCTTTAAGTGCAATTGCAGTCTACCCCCTGAAATCGTTTTCCTGAAATTCTGCCCCGCTTTCAAGTCCTCTTTGAAGACTTATTTCAATACATTTTTGGACGATAGCTGTCATTCATAACTCTGCAGGTTTGTGAATTACAGTGCCCCTGAGCTCCTTTCTTCAACTCGCTTTCTTGTGAGCTGGCCGCAAAACCGCAGGATTGCTTCAGGCCCTAATCTGGTTCCAGCAGGGCACGCTGAGCTTTTGGTTAATCCCTCTTGCTGGTGGGATATGTGCGTTCCATTTGCCCGTGCAGACACCTACAGCTAGCCTCTCATTGGTTCTCCCTATTTCTGTACATCTTGTGCAGAAATTGCGAACTGTGCCAAACAGGAGGTTAAAGGCACTGACTCTCCAAGTGGGGAGAGTGTTAGTAAAGCGCCGGGAACGGTGAACCCGAGTACCAGGGGACAAAACGTGAGATGCATTTGAAAACGTTTCCCAATCACACGGTGGACCATACTCTGGGTTTCCCATGCATGTTTTAGCTGAAGGAAGAATCCCTTAAACCTGGAGAGTTGGGACCCATGGAATGGCTACCATGCAGTATGACTTCAAAGGGTCTGCGTTTGCTCACCGAACCTCACCAATGCTATCAGCCCGAAGTGTCCAGCCTTATGTCTCACCCAGCTCTGGGTGTAGATGTGGTAAATCCAGGTTGCATCACAAGCCCTGAATGAATTATTTAAGAATTGCTCTCTATTTCACTGTCATTGTGTTTTGTTTGTGAAATTTATTTTGATAATGGGATTTATCGGATTTTCACTGCTGCGTTTCGGCCGCTGTACACACGCTTGATTTCCTTATGGAGACATATAAATCGATGGGTCTTAAGATTCTTACTTGTCAGGTATATTCCCAGGAGTTGAATATGGGGTGTTGAGTCCATTTCGTTGAGCAAGGAGTAGTTCTTGTCTATTATATATTTGGCTTATGGAATGGTATCTGTGCTAATTTCAATCTCTGGTTTGATGCAGCAAACCAATTCACCTTTCCCCATAAGCAAGCATAAGTTGGTTTTCTAAATTTGAGACCCTGTTCTGTTTTGTAATTCAGTTCATGTGTAGCCAAGTTTACGTTCCGTGTATTAGTGATATCTTATGATGTTTCTTTTTCTGAGTGACTTATTTCTCGTGGAATCGTCGTACCTGAATTCACTCATTATGCCGCTACGGGCCTGATGACGTAGATCTCATTCCTGAGTGATATTCCATTGTACGTACGTACCACAATTTCTTATCCATTTTTTGCTTTCTCGGATATTTACCTTGCACCGTAGACGAGGTTCTTGTAAACAGAGCCGTCCCAAACTTTGGGGTGGCTGTGTGTTTTTGATTTTAATTTCCCTAAGCTATAGGACCATAAGTGGAAGTGCCATAGGCTGTGTTGCTTTGTTTCCTACATGATTCAGGAAACACCATACACTTCTCCAGAGTGGCTGTTGGCAATTTACATCCCGCCCATCAGCATAACAAGGCTCCCTGTTCTCCATGACCTGTCCTGCCTTTCTGGATTTTACACTTCTTTCAGATGGCCGTTTGTGCCAGGCAGCAGTGAGACTTCATTGTAGTGCAGATTTCCTTTACACGCTTGCTTGTTTGGCCAAAAAGGGCGTATGCCTTTTTTCATGAATATATTCAGGAAAAAACTCGTACGCCCTTTCTGGCCAAGTGCATCATTGTCGACATTCTGCCTCTTTTCCTATGCTTTAAGTGCAATTCCTGTCTGCTCCCTGAAATCGTTTTCCTGAAATTCTGCCCCGCTTTCAAGTCCTCTTCGAAGACTTACTTCAATACATTTTTGGACGATAGCTGTCATTCATAACTCTGCAGGTTTGTGAATTACAGTACCCCTGAGCTCCTTTCTTCAACTCGCTTTCTTGTGAGCTGGCCGCAAAACCGCAGGATTGCTTCAGGCCCTAATCTGGTTCCGGCAGGGCATGCTGAGCCTTTGGTTAATTCCTCTTCCTGGTGGGAAATGAGGGTTCCATTTGCCCGTGCACACACCTACAGCTAGTCTCACATTGGTTCTCCCTATTCCTGTTCATCTTGCGCAGAAATTGCATACTGTGCCAAACACGAGGTTAAAGGCAGTGACTCTCCAAGTGGGGAGAGTGTTAGTAAAGCGCCTGGAACGGTGAACCGGAGTACCAGGGGACGAAACCTGAGATGCATTTGAAAACGTTTCCCAATCACACGGTGGACCATACTCTGGGTTTCCCATGCATGTTTTAGCTGAAGGAAGAATCCCTTAAACCTGGAGAGTTGGGACCCATGGAATGGCTACCATGCAGTATGGCTTCAAAGGGTCTGCCTTTGCTCAACGAACCTCACCAATGCGATCAGCCCGAAGTGTCCAGCCTTATGTCTCAACCAGCTTTGGGTGTAGATGTGGTAAATCCAGGTTGCATCACAAGCCCTGAATGAATTATTTAAGAATTGCTCTCTATTTCACTGTCCTTGTGTTGTGTTTTTGAAATTTATTTTGATAATTGGTTTTATCAGATTTTCACTGATGGCTTAGGCCGCTGTACACACGCTTGATTTCCTTATGGAGACATATAAATCCATGGGTCTTAAGATTCTTACTTGTCAGGTATATTCCCAGGCGTTGAATATGGGGTGTTGAGTCCATTTCGTTGAGCAAGGAGTAGGTCTTGTCTATTATATATTTGGCTTATGGAACGGTATCTGTGCTAATTTCAATCTCTGGTTTGATGCAGCACCCCAACTCACCTTTCCCCATAAGCAATCATAAGTTGGTTTTCTAAATTTGAGACCCTGTTCTGTTTTGTAATTCAGTTCATGTGTAGACAAGTTTACGTTCCGTGTATTAGTGATATCTTAAGATGTTTCTTTTTCTGTGTGACTTATTTCTCGTAGAATCGACGTACCTGAATCCACTCACTATGCCGCTATGGGCCTGATGACGTAGATTTCATAGCTGAGTGATATTCCATTGTACGTACGTACCACAATTTCTTTATCCATTTTTTGCTTTCTCGGATATTTAACTTGTACCGTAGACGAGGTTCTTGTAAACAGAGCCGTCCCAAACTTTGGAGTGGCTGTGTGCTTTTGATTTTAATTTCCCTAAGCTATAGGACCCTAAGTGGAAGTGCCATAGGCTGTGTTGCTTTGTATCCTACGTGTTTCAGGAAACACCATACACTTCTCCAGAATGGCTGTTGGCAATATACATCCCGCCCATCAGCATAACAAGGCTCCCTGTTCTCCATGACCTGTCCTGCCTTTCTGGATTTTACACTTGTTTCAGATGGCCCTTTGGACCGGGGGGCAGTGAGACTTCATTGTAGTGCAGATTTCCTTTACATGCTTGCTTGGTTGGCCAAAAAGGGCGTATGCGTTTTTTCCTGAATATATTCAGGAAAAAACGCATACGCCCTTTTTGGCCAACTGCATCATTGTCGACATTCTGCCTCTTTTCCTATGCTTTAAGTGCAATTGCAGTCTACCCCCTGAAATCGTTTTCCTGAAATTCTGCCCCGCTTTCAAGTCCTCTTCGAAGACTTACTTCAATATATTTTTGGACGATAGCTGTCAATCATAACTCTGCAGGTTTGTGAATTACAGTGCCCCTGAGCTCCTTTCTTCAACTCGCTTTCTTGTGAGCTGGCCGCAAAACCGCAGGATTGCTTCAGGCCCTAATCTGGTTCCGGCAGGGCACGCTGAGCCTTTGGTTAATTCCTCTTCCTGGTGGGAAATGTGCGTTCCATTTCCCCGTGCAGACACCTACAGCTAGTCTCTCATTGGTTCTTCCTATTCCTGTTCATCTTGCGCAGAAATTGCAAACTGTGCCAAACAGGAGGTTAAAGGCACTGACTCTCCAAGGGGGGAGAGTGCTAGTAAAGCGTCTGGAACGGTGAACCCGAGTACCAGGGGACGAAACCTGAGATGCATTTGAAAACGTTTCCCAATCACACGGTGGACCATACTCTGGGTTTCCCATTCATGTTTTAGCTGAAGGAAGAATCCCTTAAACCTGGAGAGTTGGGACCCATGGAATGGGTACCATGCAGTTTGACTTCAAAGGGTCTGCCTTTGCTCACCGAACCTCACCAATGCTATCAGCCCGAAGTGTCCAGCCTTATGTCTCACCCAGATCTGGGTGTAGATGTGGTAAATCCAGGTTGCATCACAAGCCCTGAATGAATTATCTAAAAATTGCTCTGTATTTCACTGTCAATGTGTTGTGTTTGTGAAATTTATTTTGATAATGGGATTTATCGGATTTTCACTGCTGCGTTTAGGCCGCTGTACACACGCTTGATTTCCTTATGGAGACATATAAATCCATGGGTCTTAAGATTCTTACTTGTCAGGTATATTCCCAGGCGTTGAATATGGGGTGTTGAGTCCATTTCGTTGAGCAAGGAGTAGGTCTTGTCTATTATATATTTGGCTTATGGAACAGTATCTGTGCTAATTTCAATCTCTGGTTTTATGCAGCACCCAAACACACCTTTCCCCATAAGCAAGCATAAGTTGGTTATCTAAATTTGAGACTCTGTTCTGTTTTGTAATTCAGTTCATGTGTAGCCAAGTTTACGTTCCGTGTATTAGTGATATCTTATGAAGTTTCTTTTTCTGTGTGTCTTATTTCTCATAGAATCGTCGTACCTGAATCCACTCATTATGCCGGTATGTTCTGATGACGTAGATTGAATTGCTGAGTGATATTCCATTGTACGTACGTACCACAATTTCTTTATCCATTTTTTGCTTTCTCGGATATTTAACTTGTACCGTAGACGAGGTTCTTGTAAACAGAGGCGTCCCAAACATTGGGTTGGCTGTGTGTTTTTGATTTTAATTTCCCTAAGCTTTAGGACCCTAAGTGGAAGTGCCATAGGCTGTGTTGCATTGTTTCCTACCTGTTTCAGGAAACACCATACACTTCTCCAGATTGGCTGTTGGCAATTTACATCCTGCCCTTCTGCATAACAAAGCTCCCTGTTCTCCATGACCTGTCCAGCCTTTCTGGATTTTACACTTGTTTCAGATGGCCCTTTTGACCGGGGGCAGTGAGACTTCATTGTAGTGCAGAATTCATTTACACGCTTGCTTGGTTGGCCAAAAAGGGCTATGCGTTTTTTCCTGAATATATTCAGGAAAAAACGCATATGCACTTTTTGGCCAACTGCATCATTGTCGACATTCTGCGTCTTTTCCTATGCTTTAAGTGCAATTCCAGTCTACCCCCTGAAATCGTTTTCCTTACATTCTGCCCCGCTTTCAAGTCCTCTTCGAAGACTTACTTCAATACATTTTTGGACGATAGCTGTCATTCATAACTCTGCAGGTTTGTGAATTACAGTGCCCCTGAGCTCCTTTCTTCAACTCGCTTTCTTGTGAGCTGGCCGCAAAACCGCAGGATTGCTTCAGGCACTAATCTTGTTCCGGCAGTGCACGCTGAGCCTTTGGTTAATTCCTCTTCCTGGTGGGAAATGAGCGTTCCATTTGCCCGTGCAGACACCTACAGCTAGTCTCTCATTGGTTCTCCCTATTCCTGTTCATCTTGCGCAGAAATTGCAAACTGTGCCAAACAGGAGGTTAAAGGCACTGACTCTCCAAGTGGGGAGAGTGTTAGTAAAGCGTCTGGAACGGTGCACCCGAGTCCCAGGGGTCGAAACCTGATATGCATTTGAAAACGATTCCCAATCACACGGTGGACCATGCTCTGGGTTTCGCATGCATGTTTTAGTTGAAGGTAGAATCCCTTAAACCTGGAGAGTTGGGACCCATGGAATGGGTACCATGCAGTATGACTTGAAAGGGTCTGCCTTTGCTCACAGAACCTCACCAATGCTATCAGCCCGAAGTGTCCAGCCTTATGTCTCACCCAGCACTGGGTTTAGATGTGGTAAATCCAGGTTGTATCACAAGCCCTGGATAAATTATCTAAGAATTGCTCTCTATTTCACTGTCATTGTGTTTTGTTTTTGAAATTTATTTTGATAATGGGATTTATCGGATTTTCACTGCTGCGTTTAGGCCGCTGTACACATGCTTGAGTTCCTTATTGAGACATATAAATCCATGGCTCTTAAGATTCTTACTTGTCAGGTATATTCCCAGGCGTTGAATATGGGGTGTTGAGTCCATTTCGTTGAGAAAGAAGTAGGTCTTGTCTATTATATATTTGGCTTATGGAACGGTATCTGTGCTAATTTCAATCTCTGATTTTATGCATCACCTCAACTCACCTTTCCCGATAAGCAAGCATAAGTTTGTTTTCTAAATTTGAGACCCTGTTCTGTTTTGTAATTCAGTTCATGTGTAGCCAAGTTTACGTTCCGTGTATTAGTGATATCTTAGGATGTTTCTTTTTCTGTGTGACTTATTTCTCGTAGAATCGTCGTACCTGAATCCACTCATTATGCGGCTATTGGCCTGATGACGTAGATTTCATTGCTGAGTGATATTCCATTGTACGTACGTACCACAATTTCTTTATCCATTTTTTGCTTTCTCGGATATTTAACTTATACCGTAGACGAGGTTCTTGTAAACAGAGCCGTCCCAAACTTTGGGGTGGCTGTGTGTTTTTGATTTTAATTTCCCTAAGCTATAGGACCCTAAGTGGAAGTGCCATAGGCTGTGTTGTTTTGTTTCCTAAGTGTTTCAGGAAACACCATACACTTCTCCAGATTGGCTGTTGGCGGTTTACATCCCGCCAAGCACCATAACAAGGCTCCCTGTTCTCCATGACCTTTCCTGCCTTTCTGGATTTTACACTTGTTTCAGATGGCCCTTTTGACCGGGGGGCAGTGAGACTTCATTGTAGTGCAGATTTCCTTTACACGCTTGCTTGGTTGGCCAAAAAGTGCATATGCGTTTTTTCCTGAATATATTCAGGAAAAGAAGCATACGCCCTTTTTGGCCAAGTGCATCATTGTGGACATTCTGCCCCTTTTCCTATGCTTTAAGTGTAATTCCTGTCTACCCCCTGAAATCGTTTTCCTGAAATTCTGCCCCGCTTTCAAGTCCTATTCGAAGACTAACTTCAATACATTTTTGGACGATAGCTGTCGATCATAACTCTGCAGGTTTGTGAATGACAGTGCCCCTGAGCTCCTTTCTTCAACTCGCTTTCTTGTGAGCTGGCCGCAAACCCGCAGGATTGCTTCAGGCCCTAATCTGGTTCCGGCAGGGCATGCTGAGCCTTTGGTTAATTCCTCTTCCTGGTGGGAATTGAGGATTCCATTTGCCCGTGCAGACACCTACAGCTAGTCTCTCATTGGTTCTCCCTATTCCTGTTCATCTTGCGCAGAATTTGCAAACTGTGACAAACAGGAGTTTAAAGGCACTGACTCTCCAAGTGGGGAGAGTGTTAGTAAAGCCTCTGGAACGGTTAACCCAAGTATCAGGGGACGAAACCTGAGATGCATATGAAAACGTTTCCCAATAACACGGTGGACCATACGCTCGGTTTCCCATGCATGTTTTAGCTGAAGGAAGAATCCCTTAAACCTGGAGAGTTGGGACCCATGGAATGGGTACCATGCAGTATGACTTCAAATTCTATGCCTTTGGTCACCGAACCTCACCAATGCTATCAGCCCGATATGTCCAGCCTTATGTCTCACCCAGCTCTGGGTGTAGATGTGGTAAATCCAGGTTGCATCACAAGCCCTGAATGAATTATTTAAGAATTGCTCTCTATTTCACTGTCATTGTGTTTTGTTTTTGAAATTTATTTTGATAATGGGATTTATTGGATTTTCACTGCTGAGTTTTGGCCGCTGTAAACACGCTTGATTTCCTTATGGAGACATATAAATCCATGGGTCTTAAGATTCTTACTTGTCAGGTATATTCCCAGGCGTTGAATATGGTGTGTTGAGTCCATTTCGTTGAGCAAGGAGTAAGTCTTTTCTATTATATATTTGGCTTATGGAACGGTATCTGTGCTAATTTCAATCTCTGGTTTGATGCAGCACCCCTACTCACCATTCCCCATTAGCAAGCATAAGTTGGCTTTCTAAATTTGAGACCCTGTTCTGTTTTGTAATTCAGTTCATGTGTAGCCAAGTTTACGTTCCGTGTATTAGTGATACCTTATGATGTTCTTTTTCTGTGTGACTTATTTCTCGTAGAATCGTCGTACCTGAATCCACTCATTATGCCGCTACGGGCCTGATGACGTAGATCTCATTGCTGAGTGATATTCCATTGTACGTACGTACCACAACTTCTTTATCCATTTTTTGCTTTCTCGGATATGTAACTTGTGCCGTAGACGAGGTTCCTGTAAACAGAGACTTCCCAAACTTTGGGGTGGCTGTGTGTTTTTGATTTTAATTTCCCTAAGCTATAGGACCCTAAGTGGAAGTGCCATAGGCCGTGTTGCTTTGTTTCCTACGTGTTTCAGGAAACACCATACACTTCTCCAGAGTGGCTGTTGGCAATTTACATCCCGCCCATCAGCATAACAAGGCTCCCTGTTCTCCATGACCTGTCCTGCCTTTCTGGATTTTACACTTGTTTCAGATGGCCGTTTGGACCGGGGGGCAGTGAGACTTCATTGTAGTGCAGATTTCCTTTACAGGCTTGCTTGGTTGGCCAAAAAGTGCGTATGCGTTTTATTCTGAATATATTCAGGAAAAAACGCATACGCCCTTTTTGGCCAAGTGCATCATTGTGGACATTCTGCCTCTTTTCCTATGCTTTAAGTGTAATTCCAGTCTACCCCCTGAAATCGTTTTCCTGAAATTCTGCCCCGCTTTCAAGTCCTCTTTGAAGACTTACTTCAATACATTTTTGGACGATAGCTGTCATTCATAACTCTCAGTTTTGTGAATTACAGTGCCCCTGAGCTCCTTTCTTCAACTCGCTTTCTTGTGAGCTGGCCGCAGAACCGCAAGATTGCTTCAGGCCCTCATATGGTTTTGGCAGGGCATGCTGAGCCTTTGGCTAATTCCTCTTCCTGGTGGGAAATGAGCGTTACATTTGCCCGTGCAGACACCTGCAGCTAGTCTCTCATTGGTTCTCCCTATTCCTGTTCATCTTGCGCAGAAATTGCAAACTGTGCCAAACAGAAGGTTAAAGGCACTGACTCTCCAAGTGGGGAGAGTGTTAGTAAAGCGTCTGGAAAGGTGAACCCGAGTACCAGGGGACGAAACCTGAGATGCATTTGAAAACGTTTCCCAATCACACGGTGGACCATACTCTGGGATTCCCATGCATGTTTTAGTTGAAGGAAGAATCCCTTAAACCTGGAGAGTTGGGACCCATGGAATGGGTACCATGCAGTATGACTTGAAAGGGTCTGCCTTTGCTCACCGAACCTCACGAAAGCTATCAGACCGAAGTGTCCAGCCTTATGTCTCACCCAGCTCTGGGTGTAGATGTGGTAAATCCAGGTTGCATCACAAGCCCTGAATGAATTATCTAAGAATTGCTCTCTATTCCACTGTCATTCTGTTGTGATTGTGAAATTTATTTTGATAATGGGATTTATCGGATTTTCACTGCTGCGTTTTGGCCGCTGTTCACACGCCTGATTTCCTTATGGAGACATATAAATCCATGGGTCTTAAGATTATTACTTGTCAGGTATATTCCCAGGCGTTGAGTCCATTTCGTTGAGCAAGGAGTAGGTCTTGTCTATTATATATTTGGCTTATGGAACGGTATCTGTGCTAATTTCAATCTCTGGTTTGATGCAGCACCTCAAGTCACCTTTCCCAATAAGCAAGCATAAGTTGGTTTTCTAAATTTGAGACCCAGTTCTGTTTTGTAATTCAGTTCATTTGTAGCCAAGTTTACGTTCCGTGTATTAGTGATATCTTATGATGTTTCTTTTTCTGTGTGACTTATTTCTCATAGAATCGTCGTACCTGAATCCACTCATTATGCTGCTATGGGCCTGATGACGTAGATCTCATTGCTGAGTGATATTCCATTGTACGTACGTACCACAACTTCTTTATCCATTTTTTGCTTTCTCGGATATTTAACTTGTACCGTAGACGAGGTTCTTGTAAACAGAGGGGTCCCAAACTTTGGGGTGGCTGTGTGTTTTTGATTTTAAATTCCCTAAGCTATAGGATCATAAGTGGAAGTGCCATAGGCTGTGTTGCTTTGTTTCCTACGTGTTTCAGGAAACACCATACACTTCTCCAGAGTGGCTGTTGGCAATTTACATCCCGCCCATCAGCATAACAAGGCTCCCTATTCTCCATGACCTGTCCTGTCTTTCTGGATTTTACACTTTTTTCAGATGGCCCTTTTCACTGGGGGGCAGTGAGACTTCATTGTAGTGCAGATTTCCTTTACACGCTTGCTTGGTTTGCCAAAAAGGACGTATGAGTTTTTTCCTGAATATATTCAGGAAAAAACGCATACGTCCTTTTTGGCCAAGTGCATCATTGTGGACAATCTGCCTCTTTTCCTATGCTTTAAGTGCAATTCCAGTCTACCCCCTGAAATCGTTTTCCTGAAATTCTGCCCCGATTTCAAGTCCTCTTCGAAGACTTACTTCAATACATTTTTGGACGATAGCTGTCATTCATAACTCTGGAGGTTTGTGAATTACAGTGCCCCTGAGCTCCTTTCTTCAACTCGCTTTCTTGTGAGCTGGCCGCAAAACCGCAGGATTGCTTCAGGCCCTAATCTGGTTCCGGCAGGGCACGCTGACCCTTTGGTTAATTCCTCTTGCTGGTGGGAAATGAACGTTCCATTTGCCCGTGCAGATAGCTACAGCTAGTCTCTCATTGGTTCTCCCTATTCCTGTTCATCTTGTGCAGAAAGTGCAAACTGTGCCAAACAGGAGGTTAAAGGCACTGACTTTCCAAGTGGGGAGAGTGTTAGTAAAGCGTCTGGAACGGTGCACCCGAGTATCAGGTGTCGAAAACAGAGATGCATTTGAAAACGTTTCCCAATCACACGGTGGACCATACTCTGGGTTTCCCATGCATGTTTTAGTTGAAGGAAGAATCCCTTAAACCTGGAGAGTTGGGACCCATGGAATGGGTACCATGCAGTATGACTTGAAAGAGTCTGCCTTTGCTCACCGAACCTCACCAATGCTATCAGCCCGAAGTGTCCAGCCTTATGTCTCACCCAGCTCTGGGTGTAGATGTGGTATATCCAGATTGCATCACAAGACCTGAATGAATTATTTAAGAATTGCTCTCTATTCCACTGTCATTGTGTTGTGTTTGTGAAATTTATTTTGATAATGGGATTTATCGGATTTTCACTGCTGCGTTTAGGCCGCTGTACACACGCTTGATTTCTTTTTGGAGACATATAAATCCATGGGTCTTAAGATTCTTACTTGTCAGGTATATTCCCAGGCGTTGAATATGGGGTGTTGAGTCCATTTCGTTGAGCAAGGAGTAGGTCTTGTCTATTATATATTTGGCTTATGGAACGGTATCTGTGCTAATTTCAATCTCTGGTTTGATGCAGCACCCCAACTCACCTTTCCCCATAAGCAAGCATAAGTTGGTTTTCTAAATTTGAGATCCTGTTCTGTTTTGTAATTCAGTTCATGTGTAGCCAAGTTTACGTTCCGTGTATGAGTGATATCTTATGATGTTTCTTTTTCTGTGTGACTTATTTCTCATAGAATCGTCGTACCTGAATCCACTCATTATGCCGCTACGGGCCTGATGTAGTAGATTTCATAGCTGAGTGATATTCCATTGTACGTGCGTACCACAACTTCTTTATCCATTTTTTGCTTTCTCGGATATTTAACTTGTACCGTAGACAAGGTTCTTGTAAACACAACCATCCCAAACATTGGGGTGGCTGTGTGATTTTCATTTTAATTTCCCTAAGCTATAGGACCATAAGTGGAAGTGCCATAGGCTGTGTTGCTTTGTTTCCTACGTGTTTCAGGAAACACCATACATTTCTCCAGAGTGGCTGTTGGGAATTTACATCCTGCACATCAGCATAACAAGGCTCCCTGTTCTCCATGACCTGTCCTGCCTTTGTGGATTTTACACTTTTTTCAGATAGCCCTTTTGACTGGGGGGCAGTGAGACTTCATTGTAGTGCAGATTTCCTTTACACGCTTGCTTGGTTGGCAAAAAAGTGCGTATGCGTTTTTTCCTGAACATATTCAGGAAAAAACGCATACGCCCTTTTTGGCCAAGTGCATCATTGTCGACATTCTGCCTCTTTTCCTATGCTTTAAGTGCAATTCCAGTCTACCCCCTGAAATCGTTTTCCTGAAATTCTGCCCCACTTTCAAGTCCTCTTCGAATACTTACTTCAGTACATTTTTGGACGATAGCTGTCATTCATAACACTGCAGGTTTGTGAATTACAGTGCCCCTGAGCTCCTTTCTTCAACTCGCTTTCTTGTGAGCTGGCCGCAAAACCGCATGATTTCTTCAGGCCCTTATCTGTTTCCAGCAGGGCACGCTGAGCCTTTGGTTAATTCCTCTTCCTGGTGGGAAATGAGCGTTCCATTTGCCCGTGCAGACAACTACAGCTAGCCTCTCATTGGTTCTCTCTTTCCTGTTCATCTTGCGCAGAAATTGCAAACTGTGCCAAACAGGACGTTAAAGGCACTGACTCTCCAAGTGGGGAGAGTATTAGTAAAGCGTCTGGAATGGTGAACCCGAGTACCAGGTTTCGAAAACTGAGATGCATTTGAAAACTTTTCCCAATCACACCGTGGACCATACTCTGGGTTTCCCATGCATGTTTTAGCTGAAGGAAGAATCCCTTAAACCTGGAGAGTTGGGACCCATGGAATGGGTACCATGCAGTATGACTTCAAAGGGTCTGCATTTGCTCATCGAACCTCACCAATGCTACCAGTCCGAAGTGTCCAGCCTTATGTCTCACTGAGCTCTGGGTGTAGATGTGGTAAATCCAGGTTGCATCACAAGCCCTGAATGAATTATTTAAGAATTGCTCTCTATTTCACTGTCATTGTGTTTGTTTTGTAAATAATTTTGATAATGGATTTTATCGGATTTTCTCTGCTGCATTCATGGCTCTGTACACACACTTGAGTCTCTTACGGAGACATATAAATCCATGGGTTTGAAGATTCTTACTAGTCATGTGTAATCCTAGGCCTTGAATATGGGGTGTTTAGTCCATTTCGTTGAGCAAGGGCTAGGTCTTGACTATTACATATTTGGCTTGTGGAAAGGTATCTGTGCTAATTTCTATCTCTGGTTTTATGCAGCACCCCAACTCACCTTTCCCCTTAAGCAAGCATAAGTTGGTTTTCTAAATTTGAGACGCTGTTCTGTTTAGTAATTCAGTTCATGTGTAGCCAAGTTTACATTCCGTGTATTAGTGATATCTTATGATGTTTCATTTTCTGTGTGACTTATTTCACTTAGAATCATCGTACCTGAATCCACTCATTATGCCGCGACGGGCCTGATGACATAGATATCATTGCTGAGTGAGATTCCATTTTACGTACGTACCACAACTTCTTTATCCATTTTTCACATTCTGGGATATTTAACTTGTACCGTAGACGAGGTTCTTGTAAACAGAGCCGTCCAAAACTTTGGGGTGGCTGTGTGTTTTTGATTTTAATTTCCCTAAGCTATAGGACCATAAGTGGAAGTGCTATAGGCTCCGTTGCTTTGTTTTTTAGGTGTTTCAGGAAACACAGTACACTTCTCCAGAGTGGCTATTGGCAATTTACATCTTGCCCATCAGCATAACAAGGCTCCATGTTCTCCATCGCCTGTGCTTTCTTTCTGGATTTTACACTTTTTTCAGATTGCGCTTTTGACCGGGGGGCATTAAGACTTCATTGTAGTGCAGATTTCTTTAACATGCTTGCTTGGTTGGCCAAAAAGGGCGTATGCGTTTTTTCCTGAATTCAGGATAATTTCCTGTATTCAGGAAAAAACACATACGCCCTTTTTGGCCAACTGAATCATTGTCGACGTTCTGCCTCTTTTCCTATGCTTTAAATGCAATTCCAGTCTACCCCCTGAAATCGTTTTCCTGCAATTCTGCCCCTCTTTCAAGTCCTCTTCACAGCCTTCCTTCAATATATTTTTGGATGATAGCTGTCATTTATAACTCTGCAGGTTTTTGAATTACAGTGCCCCTGAGCTCCTTTCTTCAACTCGCTTTCTTGTGAGCTGGCCGCAAACCCACAGGATTGCTTCAGGCCCTAATCTGTTTCCGGCACGGCATGCTGAGCCTTTGGTTAATTCCTCTTCCTGGTGGGAAATGAGCATTAAATTTGCCCGTGCAGACACCTTCACACGAGTCGTCATGGTGCCCCTTTGCCCCGGTTATCTCTATGGAGGTTGGAGTTGGAGGGCCTGCTCACTCAAGGTCAGTGTCCCCACGGAGCCAACCCTGCAACTTCAGGGCATGGTTGGGTGTTAGGATCACCACGTGGGGTCCTTTTCCCTTAGGATGGAGGTGGCCTTTTGGGCTGCTGATTTCCAGGTTTTCAGATACTGCCAGTATCTTGGCCAGATGTGGCGGTGGGCGAAGCCCCTTGGTGACCGTAGTTTATCCTACCTGGATCGCATTCTTGCATTGTTCCATTTCAAGTGGTCCCAGGTTTTGCACTAATACTCCAATGGCGATTCACCGTTCACCAGGAATGTAAAGGTCAAAGGGTTTAGCTAAATTAGGGAGTTCCGGGGCAAGGGTCTGAATTGACTGCTCTTTCCATTCGTGAAAGGCCACTTCTGCATTCTATTCAATAGGATCATCATCTTTTCCTTTCAGTGTTTCATATAGAGGCCCAGCTAGTAGGCTGTAGTTAGGGATCCAGAAGCAGCAAACCCTGGCCTCCCCAGGAACCCCTAAGCTGTCTTCTAGTTTCAGAAATGGGTAAGGCTGTAAATTGTTTCTTCCCTTTCCTGGGATGGGCTTCTCCGACCTTCTGTGAGAATGAAGCCCAGGCAGGTCATTGTAGTCTGTGATATTTGAGCTTTTTCTTGGACAACTTGTATCCTTTATTGGCTTGGTAGTTCAGAGGTCTCCTTAGTAGGGCTGGCGATCAGAATGTCATCTGCATATTGAAGGAGTGTTTCCTTTTCCAGAGGTAGAACTTTTAGTTCTTTAGCTGAGCTTTCCCCAAAGATGGTGTGGGAATTTTTGAACCCTTGGGGCAACACGGTCCGGAAGTATTGTTTTAGTTGTATGTTGAGTCCTGCCACTCACAAGCCAAAATTTCTTGTGACTCTGGGACTAATAGAATACAAAAGAAGGCATCATTGAAGACTAATACAGAATACCATGTCCCGGTGGTTGGTAGAATGACCAGCAGGGTGTAGGATTTAGGAACTACTGGAGGTATATCCTCGGTGGCTTCACTGACTGTCCTGACATCCTTTACCAGGACTCCAGCAGCCCATGGGGCTCTCGAGGTCAGGCCAATCCCAGGATATGGAGCTCACCTGGGCAGGTACCCCACCCCCATCCCAGCCCACGGGTCTCTCGTGTTCAGGCCCCTCCCAGGATATGGGGTTCCCTGGGCAGGTTCCCCTGCAGCCCATGGGGCTCCCGTGGTCAGGCCCCTCCCAGGATACAGAGCTACCCTTGCAGGTACCATGGCAGGGCTGGGAACACAGGAACCGTGCATATCGCCCTCATTGCAGAGCACTCCCAACTCACCTGTCACTCAGATCTGACACAGAGCACCTCAGAGCAGGACTTGAACTAACAAACAGCAGCTCCGACAGGTCTGTGACCCTGGGCATCACTCTGTGTGGCCTCCCTCCACCTGGTCTTCCAGAGACTTCCACTGCACCCGGGGCACCAGGCCTCTGTCTCCACCCACCAGCCACCCCTCCTCTCCCTGACTCCTGGGTTCCTCTCATTAGGAGAGGGTTTTCTTGAAGTTGTCTCCCACTCATGGGCCAGATAATATAATTAGAAAACAAGCCAGAGCTGCAGCCCCTTGTCTATCCTGACTCTCAGGAGCCCACACCTGTTCCTTGGACCTGGCCGATTCAGCAAGTTCCAGTTTCTGCAACTGTGAGCCCCTGAGGGGTGATTATTGGCTGGCCTGGGAAGCCCGACCGTGCCGGCCAGACGTCCCCAGGTGTGCCTGGGTTCAGATCAATATAAACACTGCTCCAGGCAGCAAGAGCCCCTGCAGCTGTGCCTGACGCCATTTTCTCTGCCCTGTCAGCAGTCTTGGGGCTGGAATGGTGGGAGGGAGTGAGAGGCCACGGCTTTGTGGGTGGCCCAGTGTGAGTGGGGCTCTGCTGGACTTTCTGCAGCAGTTACCAAGATGCCACCTGCTAAAGAAGAGGATGTGTCACCCATAACTGCCGCTGGAATTTCTCCCTGGGCAGAGGTGAGTGAGGAAGAAAGCAGTGGGGGCCCGGACAGCAGGGGTATCTCAGGCAGGGAAATGGAAAGCTTCCAGAAGAGCACCCAGGGCCAGGACCATCCTGGCTGGCCTGCAGGCACCAAGTCGGGTGGCATGCTGTCACTCATGTGGCTCCATGGCCCTTCCTCTAGGCTTTCAAGTCCTTGTACATATTCAGGTGTTTTACCTGGGAAGGGTGGGAACATTTCAGCAGCAGCTGGCCTGGGGCTCAGCCCACGTTTACTCACAGATGCCTCGGCACAGTCCCCCAGCTTTGCAATGAGGACGCTTGTTGCGTGGGGCCTGCTGGCTGAATGGGAGATGATTCCCCACCACTGACCAACTTCAGAATTGTTTACAACTGGAGCAAGTGCCCTGATACGGTTTTCCTCTCTGTAACTGGTGGGTTCTGTTTTTTTTTCTTTTTTTCGTTTTTGGTTCAAGGTATATTTTATTCCTCTTTTTTGTATTTACAGATATAAGCATGGAAATAATTTATTCATATAAATACATGTATGTGAAGGGAAGAATATTTTTTCTGTTTTACTTTTTGTAATTTGAATTTTATTTTATTTTTTTATACAGCAGTTTCTTTTTGGTTATCTATTTTATACATATAAATGTATACATGCCAATCCCAATCTCTCAACTCCTCCCACCACCACCCCCCAACAGCTTTCCCCCCTTGGTGTCCATACGTTTGTTGTCTACATCTGTTGCTCTATTTCTGCCTTGCAAAACGGTTCATCTGTACAATTTTTCTAGGTTCCACATATATGCATTAATAGACAAGATTTGTTTTTCTCTTTCTGACTTACTTCACTCTGTATGACAGTCTCTAGATCCATCAACGTCTCTACAAATGACCCAATTTCATTCCTTTTTATGGCTTAGTAATATTCCATTTTATATATGTACCACATCTTTATGCATTCGTCTGTCTGTGGGCATTTAGGTTGCTTCCATTACCTGGATATTGTAAATAGTGATGCAATGAACATTGCGGTGAATGTCTCTTTTTGATTTATGGTTTTGTCTGGGTATATGCCCAGTAGTGGGATTGCTGTATCATATGGTAATTCTATTCTTAGTTTTATAAGAAACTCCATAATGTTCTCCACAGTGACTGTATCAATTTACATTCCCAACAATAGTGGAAGAGGGTTCCTTATCTCCACACCCTTTCCAGCATTTGTTGTTTGTAGATTTTCTGATGATGCCCATTCTAACAGGTGTGAGGTGATACACCATGGATGAGTCTATTTCGTTGAGCAAAGAGTAGGTCTTGTCTAGTACATATTTGGCTTATGGAAAGGTATCTGTGCTAATTTCTATCTCTGGTTTTATACAGCACCCCAACTCAACTTTCCCCTTAAGCAAGCATAAGTTTTTATCTAAATGTGAGACTCTGTTCGGTTTTGGAATTCAGTTTATGTGTAGCCAAGTTTACACTCTCTCTATTAGTGATATCTTATGATAATTATCTTTCTCTGTGTGACCTATTTCTCTTAGAATCATCATACTTAAATCCACTCAATTTGCTGCTACAGGCCTGATGACATTGATTTCATTGCTGAGTGATATTCCGTTGTACGTAAGTAGCACAACTCCTTTATCCATTTTTTTCTTTCTGGGATATTTAATTTGTACTGGACTCAAGGTTCTTGTAAACACAGCAGCCCTAAATTTTGTGTTGGCTATGTCTTGTTGATTTTAATTTTCCTAAGCTATAGGGCCAAAAGTGCCCTAGGGTCTGTAGCTTTGTTTTTCAGATGTTTCAGGATACACCATAAACATCTCCAGAGTGTCTGTTGGCAATTTACATCCCGCCCGTCAGCATAACAAGGCTCCCTGTTCTCCATGGCCTGTCCTGTGTTTCTGGGTTTTACACTTTTTTCAGATGGCCCTTTTGACGAATGGGAAATGAGACTTCATTGTAGTGTGGATTTCCATTGCTCGAGTGCTTGGTTGGCCAAAAAGGGCATATGTGTTTTTTCCTGAATATATTCAGGAAAAAATGTTTACGCACTTTTGTCCAAGTGCATCACTGTCAAAGATCTGCCGCTTTTCACATGCTTTAAATGCAATTCCAATCTACCTCCTGAAATATGATTCCTGCAATTCTGCCTCGTTTTCAAGTCCTCTTTGCAGACTTACTTCCATATATTTTTGCCAATAGCTGTCATTTATAACTCTGCAGGTTTGTGAATTACAGTGCCCGTGATTTCCTTTCTTAACTCGTTTCCTTGAAAACTGGCCACAGAACCGCAGGTTTGCTTCAGGCCGTAATCAGGGTCCGGCACGGCACTCTGAGACTTTGGTTCATTCCATTTCCTGGTGGGAAATTAGAGTGAAATGTGCCCCTCCAGACACCTGCCTCACTCCTAGCCCTTTGGTGATGTGTGTCCTCTGGTTTGAGGCCACATGTGCTGGGTTCCTCACCTTTGGCTGATGTGGCCCCACTGGTGTGAGGACACTCCTGCCTGGTTCCCATCCCCTTGGTGATGTGGGCCCTCCGGTGAGAGTCTGATCCTGGTTGGGTTCCTCACACTTCTGTTAGGTGGGCCCTCTTCTCTGAGGTCACTCCTGCCTGGCTGGCACACCCCGCCTTGGCGACGTCGGCCCTCTGGTGGGATTTGGTGCCTGCTGGGTATCTCCTCCCCTCGGTAATGAGGGCCCTCTGGCGTCAGGCCCTAACTCCTGGGCTCCCAATATTTTCTGATATGTGCCCTGTGGTTCGAGTACACTCCTGCCAGGTTCCCAACCCCATGGGAATGTGGGCCTTCTGCTCTGAGGTCTCAACCGTGGGTTGTTCAGTTTCATGATGAGGGCCCTCTGGTGTGAGTTCTCTCCGGCCTGGATCCCATAGCCTCGCTGCTCCTGGCCACCTGCGGGGAGGTTACAACTGCGGGGTTCCTCACCTTTTTTCTTCTATGGGCCCTCTGTTTTGAGACTCCTCCTGCCTGCCTCACTCCCAGCCCCTTGGTGATGTGTGTCCTCTGGTTTGAGGCCACGTATGCTGGGTCCCTCGCCTTTCGATGATGTGGCCCCACTGGTGTGAGGACACTCCTGCCTGGTTCCTATCCCCTTGATGATGTGGGCCCTCTGGTGAGAGTCTGATCCTGGCTGGGTTCCTCACCCTTCTGTGAGGTGGGCGCTCTGCTGTGACGTCACTCCTGCCTGGCTGGCACACCCCACCTGGGCAACATCGGCCCTCTTGTGGCAGTTGGAGCCTGCTGGGAACCTCCCCTCGGTGATGGTGGCCCTCTTGCATCAGGCCCTAACTGCTGGGTACCCACATTTTCTGATACGTGCTTAGTGGTGCGAGGACACTCCTGCGAGATTCCCATCCCCATGGGCATGTGGGCCTTCTGCTCTAAGGTCCCAACACCTGTGTTGTTCACCGTTTCATGATGTTGGCTCTCTGGTGTTAGTTCACTCAGGCCTAGATCCCATAGACTCTGTGCTCTGAGCGGCCTGCTGGGAGGTTCCTACTGCTGGATTCCTTACCTTTTTTATTCTTTGGGTCCTGTGTTTTCATGCTCCTACTTCCTGACTCACTCCCAGCCCATTTGTGATGGAGGTCCTCTGGTTTAAGGCCACATGTACCGGTTTCCTCACCTTTATTGATGTGGCCCCACTGGTGTGAGGACACTCCTGCCTGGTTCCCATCCCCTTGGTGATGGGGGCCCTCTGGTGAGAGTCTGATCCTGTCTGGATTGCTCACACTTCTGGGAGGTGGGCCCTCTGCTGTGAGGTCACTCCTGCCTGGCTGGCACACGTCACCTTGGCGATGTGGGCCCTCAGTTGGGAGTTGGTGCCTGCTGGGAGTCTCCTCCCCTCGGTAATGAGGGCCCTCTGGCGTCAGGCCCTAACTCATGGGCTCCCAAAATTTTCTGATGTGTGCCCTGTCGTGCGAGTACACTCCAGCCAGGGTCCCATCCCCATGGGGATGTGGGCTTTCTGCTCTGAGGTCCCAACGGCTGGGTTGCTCACAGTGTCAGAATGTGGGCCCTCTGCTGTGAGTTCACTCCGGCATGGATCCCATAGCCTCGGTGCTCTGGGCCACCTGCTTGGAGCTTCCAACTGCGGGGTTCCTCACCTTTTTTATTCTATGGGCGCTCTGTTGTGAGTCTCCTCCTGCATGCCTCACTCCCAGCCCTTTCGTGATGTGTGTCCCCTTGTTTGAGGCCACATGTGCTGTGTTCCTCACCTTTCGCTGATGTGGCCCCACTGGTGTGAGGACACTCCTGCCTGGTTTCCATCCCCTTGGTGATGTGGGCGCTCTGGTTAGAGTCTGATCCTGTTTGGGCTCCTCACACTTCTGTGAGGTGGGCCCTCTGCTGTGAGGTAACTCCTGCCTGGCTTGCTCCTGTTCCATTGGTGACGTCGGCCCTCTGGTGGCATTTGGAGCCTGCTGGTAGCCTCCTCTCCTCCGTGATGAGGGCCCTCTGGCGTCAGGCCATAACTGCTGGGTTCCCACATTTTCTGATACGTGCTAAGTTGTGCGAGGACACTCCTGCGAGGTTCCCATCCCCATGGGGATGTGGGCCTTCTGCTCTGAGGTCCCACTGGCTGGGTTGCTCACAGTTTCATGATGTGGGCCCTCTGCTGTGAGTTCACTGTGGTCTGGATCCCATAGACTCCATGCTCTGGGCCACCTGCTGGGAGGTTCAAACTGCTGGATTCCTCACATTTTTTATTCTCTGGGCCCTGTGTTGTGAGGCTACTCCTGCCTGCCTCACTCCGAGCCCCTTAGAGATCTGGATCCTCTGGTTTAGGCCACATGTGCTGGGTTCCTCACCTTTCTATGATGTGGCCACCGTGGTGTGAAGACAGTCCTGCCTGGTTCTGATGCCCTTGGTGATGTGGGCCCTCTGGTGAGAGTCTTAACCTGGCTGAGTTCCTCACCATTCTGTGAGGTAAGCCCTCAGCTGTGAGGTCACTCCTGCCTGGCTGTTGCACGTCACCTTGGCGACATTGGCCCTCAGTTGGGAGATGGTGCCTGCTTGGGGTCTCCTCCCCTTGGTAATGAGGGCTCTCTGGCGTCAGGCCCTAACTTCTGGGCTCCCAAAATTCTCTGATGTGCGCCCTGTGGTGCGAGTACACTTCTGCCAGGTTCCCAACCACATGGGAATGTGGGCCTTCTGCTCTAAGGTCCCAACGGCTGGGTTGCTCACAGTTTCATGATGAGGGCCCTCTGTTTTGAGTTCAGTCAGGCCTGGATCCCATAGCCTCGCTGCTCCTGGCCACCTGCTGGGAGGTTCCAACTGCGGGACTCCTCACCTTTTTTACGCTATAGGCCCTCTGTTTGGAGGCTCCTCCTGCCTGCCTCACTCCCAGCCCCTTGGTGATGTGTGTCCTGTAGTTTGAGGCCACGTGTGCTGGGTCCGTCACATTTCGGTGATGTGGCCCCACTGGTGTGAGGACACTCCTGCCTGGTTTCCATTCCCTTGGTGATGTGGGCCCTCTGGTGAGAGTCTGATCCTCTTTGGGTTCCTCACACTTTTGTGTGGTTGGCCCTCTGCTCTGAGGTCACTCCTGCCTTGCTGGCACACCCCGCATTGGCGACGTCGGCCTTCTGGTAGCAGTTGGAGCTTGCTGGGAGCCTCCTCTCCTCAGTGATGAGGGCCCTCTGGCGTCCGGCCCTAACTGCTGGGCTCCCCACATTTTCTGATGTGTGCCCACTGGTGCGATGACACTCCTGCTTGGTTCCCTTCCCCATGGGGATGTGGGCCTTGTGCTCTGAGGTCACAACGGCTGGGTTGCTTACAGTATCACGATGAGAGCCCTCTGTTGTGAGTTCATCACTGCCTGGATCCCATAGCCTCGGTGCTCTGGGCCGCCTGCTGGGATGTTCCAACTGCTGGATTCCTCACCTTTTTTATACAATGGGCCATGTGTTTTGAGGTTAATCCTGCCTGCCTCGCTCCGAGACCCATGGTGATGTGGGTCCTCTGGTTTGAGGCCACATGTGCTGGGTACCTCAACTTTCGATGATGTGGCCCCACGGGTGTGAGGACACTCCTGCCTGGTTCCCAGCCCCTTGCTTATGTGGGCACTCTGGTGAGAGTCTGATCCTGACTGGGTTCCTTACCCTTCTGTGAGGTGGGCCCTCTGATGTGAGGTCACTCCTGCCTGGATGGCTCATGTCGCCTTGGCGACGTAGGCCCTCTGTTGGCCACTGAAGCATGCTGGGAGCCTCCTACCCTCTTTAATAAGGGCCCTGGAAGAAACGCATATGCCCTTTTTGACCAAGTGCAATATTGTCGAGGTTCTGCCTCTTCTCCTATACTTTCAGAGGACTTCCCGTCTGCCTCCTGAAATCGTATTCCTGGAATTCTGCCCCGCGTTCAAGTCCTCTTTGCAGCCTTACTTCAATATATTTTTGGACGATAGCTGTCATTTATAACTCTGCAGGTTTGTGAATTACAGTGCCCCTGAGCTCCTTTCTTCAACTCGCTTTCTTGTGAGCTGGCCAAAAAACCGCAGGATTGCTTCAGGCCCGAATCTGGTTCCAGCACGGCATGCTGAGCCTTTGGCTAATTCCTCTTTCTGGTGGGAAATGAGCGTTACATTTGTTCGTGCAGACACCTACAGCTAATCTCTCATTGGTTCTCCCTATTCCTGTTCATCTTGCGCAGAAATTCCAAACTGTGCCAAACAGGAGGGTTAAGGCACTGACTCTCCAGTGGGGAGAGTTTTAGTAAAGCGTCTGGAATGGTAAAACCGAGTACGAGGGGACGAAAACTGAGATGCATTTAAAAAGGTTTCCCGGTCACACGGTGGACCATATTCTGGGTTGCCCATGCATGTTTTAGCTGAAGGAAGAATCCCTTAAACCTGCAGAGTTGGGACCCATGGAATGGGTACCGTGCAGTATGACTTCAAAGGGTTGCCTTTGCTCACCGAACGTCACCAATGCTTTCAGCCCGAAGTGTCCAGCCTTATGTCTCACTCAGCTCGGGGTGTAGATGTGGTAAATCCAGGTTGCATCACAAGCCTTGAATGAATGATTTAAGAATTGCTCTCTATTTCACTGTCATTGTGTTTTGTTTTTGTAATTTATTTTGATAATGGGATTTATCGGATTTTCACTGCTGCGTTTATGCCGCTGTACACATGATTGATTCTTTTATGGAGACATATAAATCCATGGGTGTTCAGATTCTTACTAGTCAGGTATATTCCTAGGCATAGAATATGGGGTGTTGAGTCGATTTCGTGGAGCAAGGAGAGGTCCTGACTATTACATATTTGCTTATGGAAAGATATCTGTTCTAATTTCAATCTCTGGTTTTATGCAGCACCACAACTCACCTTTCCCCTTAAGCAAGCATAAGTTGGTTTTCTAAATTTGGGACCCTTTGCTGTTTTGTAATTGAGTTCATGTGCAGCCATGTTTACATTCCGTGTATTTGAGATATCTTATGGTGTTTCTTTTTCTGTGTGACTTAGTTAACTTAGAATCATCGTACCTGAATCCACTCATTATGCCACGACGGGCCTCATGACATAGATTTCATTGCTGAGTGATATTCCATTGTACGTACGTACAACAACTTCTTTATCCATTTTTCGCTTTCTGGGATATTTCACTTGTACCGTAAACGAGGTTCTTGTAAGCAGAGCCGTCCAAAATTTATGGGTGGCTGTGTCTTTTTGATTTTAATTTCCCTAAGCTATAGGACCATAAGTGGAAATGTCATAGGCTGTGTTGCTTTGTTTCCTACGTGTTTCAGGAAACACCATAAACATCTACAGAGTGGCTGTTGGCCATTTACATCCGCCCATCAGCATAACAAGGCTCCCTGTTCTCCATAAACTGTCCTGCCTTTCTGGATTTTACACTTTTTTCAGATGGCCCTTTTGACCGGGGGGCAGTGAGACTTCATTGTAGTGCAGATTTCCTTTACACGCTTGCTTGGTAGGCCAAAAATTGCGTATGCGTTTTTTCCTGAATATATTCAGGAAAAAACGCATATACCCTTTTTGGCCAAGTGCATCATTGTCGACATTCTGCCTCTTTTCCTATGCTTTAAGTGCAATTCCAGTCTACCCCTTGAAATCGTTTTCCTGAAATTCTGCCCCGCTTTCAAGTCCTCTTCGAAGACTTACTTCAATATATTTTTGGACGACAGCTGTCATTCATAACTCTGCAGGTTTGTGAATTACAGTGCCCCTGAGCTCCTTTCTTCAACTCGCTTTCTTGTGAGCTGGCCGCAAAACCGCAGGATTGCTTGAGGTCCTAATCTCTTTCCAGCAGGGCACGCGGAGCCTTTGGTTAATTCCTCTTCCTGGGGTGAAATGAGCGTTGCATTTGCCCGTGCAAACACCTACATCTAGTCTCTCATTCGTTCTCCCTATTCCTATTCATCTGGCGCAGAAATTGCAAACTGTGCCAAACAGGAGGTTAAAGGCACTGACTCTCCAAGTGGGGAGAGTGGTAGTAAAGCGTCTGGAATGGTGAACCCGAGTACAAGCGGACGAAACCTGAAATGCATCTGAAAACGTTTCCCAATCACACGGTGGACCATACTCTGGGTTTCCCATGCATGTTTTAGCTGAAGGAAGAATCCCTTAAACCTGGAGAGTAGGGACCCATGGAATGGGTACCATGCAGTATGACTTCAAAGGGTCTGCGTTTGCTCACTGAACCTCACCAATTCTATCAGCCTGAAGTGTCCAGCCTTATGTCTCACCCAGCTCTGGGTGTAGATGTGGTAAATCCAGGTTGCATCACGAATTCTGAATGAATTATTTAAGCATTGCTCTCTATTTCACTGTCATTGTGTTTTGTTTTTGAAATTTATTTTGATAATGGGATTTATTGGATTTTCACTGCTGCATTTAGGCCGCTGTACACATGCTTGAGATCCTTACGGAGATATATAAATCCATGGGTTTTAAGATTCTTACTTGTCAGGTATCTTCCCAGGCGTTGAATATGGGGTGTTGAGTCCATTTCATTGAGCAAGGAGTAGGTCTTGTGTATTATATATTTGGCTTATGGAACGGTATCTGTGCTAATTTCAATGTCTGCTTTTATGCAGCATCCCAACTCACCTTTCCCCGTAAGCAAGCATAAGTTGGTTTTCTAAATTTGAGACCCTGTTCTGTTTCGTAATTCAGTTCATGTGTAGCGAAGTTTACATTCCGTGTATTAGTGATATCTTATGATGTTTCTTTTTCTGTGTGACTTATTTCTCGTAGAATCATCGTACCTGAATCCACTCATTATGCCGCTAGGGACCTGATGACGTAGATTTCATTGCTGAGTGATATTCCATTTTACGTGCGTACGACAACTTCTTTATCCATTTTTTGCTTTCTCGGATATTTAACTTGTACCGTAGACGAGGTTCTTGTAAACAGAGCCGTCCCAAACTTTGGGGTGGCTGTGTCTTTCTGATTTTAATTTCCCTAAGCTATAGGACCGTAAGTGGAAGTGCCATAGGCTGTGTTGCTTTGTTTCCTACGTGTTTCAGGAAACACCATACACTTCTCCAGAGTGGCTGTTGGCAATTTATATCCCACTCATCAGCATAACAAGGCTCCCTGTTCTCCATGACCTGTCCTGCCTTTCTGGATTTTACACTTTTTTCAGATGGCCCTTTTGACCGGCAGGCAGTGAGACTTCATTGTAGTGCAGATTTCCTTTACACGCTTTCTTGGTTGGCCAAAAAGGGCGTATGCGTTTTTTCCTGAATATATTCAGGAAAAAACGCATACTCCCTTTTTGGACAAGTGCATCATTGTCGACATTCTGCCTCTTTTCCTATGCTTTAAGTGCAATTCCAGTCTACCCCCTGAAATCGTTTTCCTGAAATTCAGCCCCGCTTTCAAGTCCTCTTCGAAGACTTACTTCAATACATTTTTGGACGATAGCTGTCATTCATAACTCTGCAGGTTTGTGAATTACAGTGCCCCTGAGCTCCTTTCTTCAACTCGCTTTCTTGTGAGCTGGCCGCAAAACCGCAGGATTGCTTCAGGCCATAATCTGTTTCCAGCAGGGCACGCTGAGCCTTTGGTTAATTCCTCTTCCTGGTGGGAAATGAGCGTTCCATTTGCCCGTGCAGACACCTACAGCTAGTCTCTCATTGGTTCTCCCTATTCCTGTTCATCTTGCGCAGAAATTGCAAACTGTGCCAAACAGGAGGTTAAAGGCACTGACTCTCCAAGTGGGGAGAGTGTTAGTAAAGCGTCTGGAATGGTGAACCCGAGTACCAGGGTAGGAAAACTGAGATGCATTTGAAAACGTTTCCCGGTCACACAGTGCACTGTAATGTGGGTTTCCCATGCATGTTTTAGCTGAAGGAAGAATCCCTTAAACTTGGAGAGTTGGGACCCATGGAATGGGTACCATGCGGTATGACTTCAAATGGTCTGCGTTTGCTCAGCGAACCTCACCAATGCTATCAGCCTGAAGTGTCCAGCCTTATGTCTCACCCAGCTCTGGGTGTAGATGTGGTAAATCCAAGTTGCATCACAAGCCCTGAATGAATTATTTAAGAATTGCTCTCTATTTCACTGTCATTGTGTTTTTTTTTGAAATTTATTTTGATAATGGGATTTATCGGATGTTCACTGCTGCGTTTAGGCCGCTGTACACACGCTTGATTTCCTTATGGAGACATATAAATCAATGGGTTTTAAGATTCTTACTTGTCATGTATATTGCCAGGCATTGAATATGGGGTGTTGAGTCAATTTCGTTGAACAGGGAGTAGGTTTTGTCTATTATATATTTGGCTTATTGAACGGTATCTGTGCTGATTTCAATCTCTGGTTTTATGCAGCACCCCAACTCACCTTTCCCCATAAGCAAGCATAAGTTGGTTTTCTCAATTTGAGACCCTGTTCTGTTTTGTAATTCAGTTCATGTGTAGCCAAGTTTACATTCCGTGTATTAGTGATATCTTATGATGTTTCTTTTTCTGTGTGACTTATTTCTCGTAGAATCTTCGTACCTGAATCCACTCATTATGCCGCTATGGGCCTGATGACGTAGATTTCATTGCTGAGTGATATTCCATTGTACGTGCGTACCACAGCTTCTTTATCCATTTTTTGCTTTCTCGGATATTTAACTTGTACCGTAGACGAGGTTCTTGTAAACAGAGCCGTCCGAAACTTTGGGGTGGCTGTGTGTTTTTTATTTTAATTTCCCTAAGTTATAGGACCATAAGTGGAAGTGCCATAGGCTGTGTTGCTTTGTTTCCTATGTGTTTCAGGATACACCATACACTTCTCCAGAGTGGCTGTTGGCAATTTACATCCCGCCCATCTGCGTAACAAGGCTCCCTGTTCTCCATGACCTGTCCTGCCTTTCTGGATTTTGCACTTTTTTCAGATGGCCCTTTTGACCGGGGGGCAGTGAGACTTCATTGTAGTGCAGATTTCCTTTACACGCTTGCTTGGTTGGCCAAAAAGGGCGTATGCGTTTTTTCCTGAATATATTCAGGAAGAAACGCATACGCCCATTTTGGCCAAGTGCATCATTGTCTACATTCTGCATCTTTTCCTATGCTTTAAGTGCAATAACAGTCTACCCCCTGAAATCGTTTTCCTGAAATTCTGCCCCACTTTCAAGTCCTCTTCGAAGACTTACTTCAATATATTTTTGGACGATAGCTGTCATTCATAACTCTGCAGGTTTGTGAATTACAGTGCCCCTGAGCTCCTTTCTTCAACTAGTTTTCTTGTGAGCTGGCCGAAAAACCGCAGGATTGCTTCAGGCCCTAATCTGTTTCCAGTAGGGCTCGCTGAGCCTTTGGTTAATTCCTCTTCCTGGTGGGAAATGAGCGTTCCATTTGCCCGTGCAGACACCTACAGCTAGTCTCTCATTGGTTCTCCCTATTCCTGTTCATCTTGCGCAGAAATTGCAAACTGTGCCAAACAAGAGTTTAAAGGCACTGACTCTCCAAGTGGGGAGAGTTTTAGTAAACCGTGTGGAATGGTGCACCCGAGTACCAGGGGACGAAATCTGAGATGCATTTGAAAACGTTTCCCAATCACATGGTGGACCATTCTCTGGGTTTCCCATACATGATTTAGCGGAAGGCAGAATCCCTTAAACCTGGAGAGATGGGACACATGGAATGGGTACCATGCAGTATGACTTCAAAGGGTCTGCATTTGCACATTGAACCTCACCAATGCTATCAGCCCGAAGTGCCCAACCTTATGTCTCACTCAGCTCTGGGTGTAGATGTGGTAAATCCAGGTTGCATCACAAGCCCTGAATGAATTATTTAAGAATTGCTCTCTATTTCACTGTCCTTGTGTTTTGTTTTTGTAATTCATTTTGATAATGGGATTTATCGGATTTTCTCTGCTGCATTCATGCCTCTGTACACACGCTTCATTCTCTTACGGAGACATATAAATCCATGGGTTTGAAGATTCTTACTAGTCAGGTGTATTCCTAGTCGTTGAATATGGGGTGTTTAGTCCATTTCGTTGAGCAAGGTGTAGGTCTTGACAATTACATATTTGGCTTATGGAAAGGTATCTGTGCTAATTTCTATCTCTGGTTTTATGCAGCACCCCAACTCACCTTTCCCCTTAAGCAAGCATAAGTTGGTTTTCTAAATTTGAGACCCTGTTCTGTTTTGTAATTCAGTTCATGTGTAGCCAAGTTTACATTCCTTGTATTAGTGATATCTTATGATGTTTCATTTTCTGTGTGACTCATTTCACTTAGAATCATCGTACCTGAATCCACTCATTATGCCGCGACGGGCCTGATGACATAGATTTCATTGCTGAGTGATATTCCATTGTACGTACGTACCACAACTTCTTTATCCATTTTTCACGTTCTGGGATATTTAACTTGTACCGTAGACGAGGTTCTTGTAAACAGAGCCGTCCGAAACTTTGGGGTGGCTGTGTGTTTTTGATTTTAATTTCCCTAAGCTATAGGACCATAAGTGGAAGTGCCGTAGGCTCCGTTGCTTTGTTTTTTAGCTGTTCCAGGAAACACCATACACTTCTCCAGAGTGGCTGTTGGCAATTTACATCCCGCCCATCAGCATGACAAGGCTCCCTGTTCTCCATGGCCTGTGCTGCCTTTCTGGATTTTACACTTTTTTCACATGGCCCTTTTGACCGGGGGGCAGTGAGACTTCATTGTAGTGCAGATTTCTTTAACATGCTTGCTTGGTTGGCCAAAAAGGGCGTATGCGTTTTTTCCTGAATATATTCAGGAAAAAACGCATACGCCCTTTTTGGCCAAGAGCATCATTGTCGACGTTCTGCCTCTTTTCCTATGCTTTAAATGCAATTCCCGTCTACCTCCTGAAATCGTTATCCTGCAATTCTGCCCCACTTACAAGTCCTCTTCGCAGCCTTCCTTCAATATATTTTTGGACGATAGCTGTCATTTATAACTCTGCAGGTTTGTGAGTTACAGTGCCCCTGAGCTCCTTTCTTCAACTCGCTATCTTGTGAGCTGGCCGCAAACCCGCAGGATTGCTTCAGGCCCTAATCTGGTTCCGGCACGGCATGCTGAGCCTTTGGTTAATTCCTCTTCCTGGTGGGAAATGAGCGTTACATTTGCCCGTGCAGACACCTAAAGCTAGTCTCTCATTGTTTCTCCCTATTCCTGTTCATCTTGCGCAGAAATTGCAAACTGTGCCAAACAGGAGGTTAAATGCACTGACGCTCCAAGTGGGGAGAGTGTTAGTAAAGGGTCTGGAATGGTGAATCCTAGTAAAAGGGGACGAAAACTGAGATGCATTTGAAAACGTTTGCCGGTCCCTCGGTGCACCATACTGTGGGTTTCCCACGCATGTTTTAGCTGAAGGAAGAATTCGTTAAACCTGGAGAGATGGGACCCATGGAATGGGTACTATGCAGTATGACTTCAAAGGGTCTGCATTTGCTCATCGAACCTCACCAATGCTATCAGCCCGAAGTGCCCAACCTTATGTCTCAGTCAGCTCTGGGTGTAGATGTGGTAAATCCAGGTTACATCACAAGCCCTGAATGAATTATTTAAGAATTGCTCTCTATTTCACTGTCCTTGTGTTTTGTTTTTGTAATTCATTTTGATAATGGGATTTATCGGATTTTCTCTGCTGCATTCATGCCTCTGTACACACGCTTCATTCTCTTACGGAGACATATATATCTATGGGTTTGAAGATTTTTACTAGTCAGGTGTATTCCTAGTCGTTCAATATGGGGTGTTTAGTCCATTTCGTTGAGCAAGGGGTAGGTCTTGGCAATTACATATTTGGCTTATGGAAAGGTATCTGTGCTAATTTCTATCTCTGGTTTTATGCAGCACCCCAACTCACCTTTCCCGTTAAGCAAGCCTAAGTTGGTTTTCTAAATTTGAGACCCTGTTCTGTTTTGTAATTCAGTTCATGTGTAGCCAAGTTTACATTCCTTGTATTAGTGATATCTTATGATGTTTCATTTTCTGTGTGACTTATTTCACTTAGAATCATCGTACCTGAATCCACTCATTATGCCGCGACGGGCCTGATTACATAGATTTCATTGCTGAGTGATATTCCATTGTACGTACGTACCACAACTTCTTTATCCATTTTTCCCGTTCTGGGATATTTAATTTGTACCGTAGACGAGGTTCTTGTAAACAGAGCCTTCCGAAACTTTGGGGTGGCTGTGTGTTTTTGATTTTAATTTCCCTAAGCTATAGGACCATAAGTGGAAGTGCCGTAGGCTCCGTTGCTTTGTTTTTTAGCTGTTCCAGGAAACACCATACACTTCTCCAGAGTGGCTGTTGGCAATTTACATCCCGCCCATCAGCATAACAAGGCTCCCTGTTCTCCATGGCCTGTGCTGTCTTTCTGGATTTTACACTTTTTTCACATGGCCCTTTTGACCGGGGGGCAGTGAGACTTCATTGTAGTGCAGATTTCTTTAACATGCTTGCTTGGTTGGCCAAAAAGGGCGTATGCGTTTTTTCCTGAATATATTCAGGAAAAAACGCATACGCCCTTTTTGGCCAAGAGCATCATTGTCGACGTTCTGCCTCTTTTCCTATGCTTTAAATGCAATTCCCGTCTACCTCCTGAAATCGTTATCCTGCAATTCTGCCCCACTTACAAGTCCTCTTCACAGCCTTCCTTCAATATATTTTTGGACGATAGCTGTCATTTATAACTCTGCAGGTTTGTGAGTTACAGTGCCCCTGAGCTCCTTTCTTCAACTCGCTATCTTGTGAGCTGGCCGCAAACCCGCAGGATTGCTCCAGGCCCTAATCTGGTTCCGGCACGGCATGCTGAGCCTTTGGTTAATTCCTCTTCCTGGTGGGAAATGAGCGTTACATTTGCCCGTGCGGACACCTAAAGCTAGTCTCTCATTGGTTCTCCCTATTCCTGTTCATCTTGCGCAGAAAATGCAAACTGTGCCAAACAGGAGGTTAAAGGCACTGACGCTCCAAGTGGGGAGAGTGTTAGTAAAGGGTCTGGAATGGTGAACCCGAGTAAAAGGGGACGAAAACTGAGATGCATTTGAAAACGTTTGCCGGTCCCTCGGTGCACCATACTGTGGGTTTCCCACGCATGTTTTAGCTGAAGGAAGAATTCGTTAAACCTGGAGAGATGGGACCCATGGAATGGGTACTATGCAGTATGACTTCAAAGGGTCTGCATTTGCTCATTGAACCTCACCAATGCTATCAGCCCGAAGTGCCCAACCTTATGTCTCAGTCAGCTCTGGGTGTAGATGTGGTAAATCCAGGTTACATCACAAGCCCTGAATGAATTATTTAAGAATTGCTCTCTATTTCACTGTCCTTGTGTTTTGTTTTTGTAATTTGTTTTGATAATGGGATTTATCGGATTTTCTCTGCTGCATTCATGCCTCTGTACACACGCTTCATTCTCTTTCGGAGACATATAAATCCATGGGTTTGAAGATTCTTACTAGTCAGGTGTATTCCTAGTCGTTGAATATGGGGTGTTTAGTCCATTTCGTTGAGCAAGGGGTAGGTCATGGCAATTACATATTTGGCTTATGGAAAGGTATCTGTGCTAATTTCTATCTCTGGTTTTATGCAGCACCCCAACTCACCTTTCCCATTAAGCAAGCCTAAGTTGGTTTTCTAAATTTGAGACCCTGTTCTGTTTTGTAATTCAGTTCATGTGTAGCCAAGTTTACATTCCTTGTATTAGTGATATCTTATGATGTTTCATTTTCTGTGTGACTCATTTCACTTAGAATCATCGTACCTGAATCCACTCATTATGCCGCGACGGGCCTGATGACATAGATTTCATTGCTGAGTGATATTCCATTGTACGTACGTACCACAACTTCTTTATCCATTTTTCACGTTCTGGGATATTTAACTTGTACCGTAGACGAGGTTCTTGTAAACAGAGCCTTCCGAAACTTTGGGGTGGCTGTGTGTTTTTGATTTTAATTTCCCTAAGCTATAGGACCATAAGTGGAAGTGCCGTAGGCTCCGTTGCTTTGTTTTTTAGCTGTTCCAGGAAACACCATACACTTCTCCAGAGTGGCTGTTGGCAATTTACATCCCGCCCATCAGCATGACAAGGCTCCCTGTTCTCCATGGCCTGTGCTGCCTTTCTGGATTTTACACTTTTTTCACATGGCCCTTTTGACCGGGGGGCAGTGAGACTTCATTGTAGTGCAGATTTCTTTAACATGCTTGCTTGGTTGGCCAAAAAGGGCGTATGCGTTTTTTCCTGAATATATTCAGGAAAAAACGCATACGCCCTTTTTGGCCAAGAGCATCATTGTCGACGTTCTGCCTCTTTTCCTATGCTTTAAATGCAATTCCCGTCTACCTCCTGAAATCGTTATCCTGCAATTCTGCCCCACTTACAAGTCCTCTTCGCAGCCTTCCTTCAATATATTTTTGGACGATAGCTGTCATTTATAACTCTGCAGGTTTGTGAGTTACAGTGCCCCTGAGCTCCTTTCTTCAACTCGCTATCTTGTGAGCTGGCCGCAAACCCGCAGGATTGCTTCAGGCCCTAATCTGGTTCTGGCACGGCATGCTGAGCCTTTGGTTAATTCCTCTTCCTGGTGGGAAATGAGCGTTACATTTGCCCGTGCAGACACCTAAAGCTAGTCTCTCATTGTTTCTCCCTATTCCTGTTCATCTTGCGCAGAAATTGCAAACTGTGCCAAACAGGAGGTTAAAGGCACTGACGCTCCAAGTGGGGAGAGTGTTAGTAAAGGGTCTGGAATGGTGAACCCGAGTAAAAGGGGACGAAAACTGAGATGCATTTGAAAACGTTTGCCGGTCCCTCGGTGCACCATACTGTGGGTTTCCCACGCATGTTTTAGCTGAAGGAAGAATTCGTTAAACCTGGAGAGATGGGACCCATGGAATGGGTACTATGCAGTATGACTTCAAAGGGTCTGCATTTGCTCATTGAACCTCACCAATGCTATCAGCCCGAAGTGCCCAACCTTATGTCTCAGTCAGCTCTGGGTGTAGATGTGGTAAATCCAGGTTACATCACAAGCCCTGAATGAATTATTTAAGAATTGCTCTCTGTTTCACTGTCCTTGTGTTTTGTTTTTGTAATTCATTTTGATAATGGGATTTATCGGATTTTCTCTGCTGCATTCATGCCTCTGTACACACGCTTCATTCTCTTACGGAGACATATAAATCCATGGGTTTGAAGATTCTTACTAGTTAGGTGTATTCCTAGTCGTTGAATATGGGGTGTTTAGTCCATTTCGTTGAGCAAGGGGTAGGTCATGGCAATTACATATTTGGCTTATGGAAAGGTATCTGTGCTAATTTCTATCTCTGGTTTTATGCAGCACCCCAACTCACCTTTCCCGTTAAGCAAGCCTAAGTTGGTTTTCTAAATTTGAGACCCTGTTCTGTTTTGTAATTCAGTTCATGTGTAGCCAAGTTTACATTCCTTGTATTAGTGATATCTTATGATGTTTCATTTTCTGTGTGACTTATTTCACGTAGAATCATCGTACCTGAATCCACTCATTATGCCGCGAAGGGCCTGATGATATAGATTTCATTGCAGAGTGATATTCCATTGGACGTACGTACCACAACTTCTTTATCCATTTTTCCCGTTCTGGGATATTTAACTTGTACCGTAGACGAGGTTCTTGTAAACAGAGCCGTCCGAAACTTTGGGGTGGCTGTGTGTTTTTGATTTTAATTTCCCTAAGCTATAGGACCATAAGTGGAAGTGCCGTAGGCTCCGTTGCTTTGTTTTTTAGCTGTTCCAGGAAACACCATACACTTCTCCAGAGTGGCTGTTGGCAATTTACATCCCGCTCATCAGCATAACAAGGCTCCCTGTTCTCCATGGCCTGTGCTGCCTTTCTGGATTTTACACTTTTTTCATATGGCCCTTTTGACCGGGGGGCAGTGAGACTTCATTGTAGTGCAGATTTCTTTAACATGTTTGCTTGGTTGGCCAAAAAGGGCGTATGCGTTTTTTCCTGAATATATTCAGGAAAAAACGCATACGCCCTTTTTGGCCAAGAGCATCATTGTCGACGTTCTGCCTCTTTTCCTATGCTTTAAATGCAATTCCCGTCTACCTCCTGAAATCGTTATCCTGCAATTCTGCCCCACTTACAAGTCCTCTTCGCAGCCTTCCTTCAATATATTTTTGGACGATAGCTGTCATTTATAACTCTGCAGGTTTGTGAGTTACAGTGCCCCTGAGCTCCTTTCTTCAACTCGCTATCTTGTGAGCTGGCCGCAAACCCGCAGGATTGCTTCAGGCCCTAATCTGGTTCCGGCACGGCATGCTGAGCCTGTGGTTAATTCCTCTTCCTGGTGGGAAATGAGCGTTACATTTGCCCGTGCAGACACCTAAAGCTAGTCTCTCATTGGTTCTCCCTATTCCTGTTCATCTTGCGCAGAAATTGCAAACTGTGCCAAACAGGAGGTTAAAGGCACTGACTCTCCAAGTGGGGAGAGTGTTAGTAAAGGGTCTGGAATGGTGAACCCGAGTAAAAGGGGACGAAAACTGAGATGCATTTGAAAACGTTTGCCGGTCCCTCGGTGCACCATACTGTGGGTTTCCCACGCATGTTTTAGCTGAAGGAAGATTTCGTTAAACCTGGAGAGTTGGGACCCATGGAATGGGTACCATGCAGTATGACTTCAAAGGGTCTGCATTTGCTCATCGAACCTCAGCAATGCTATCAGCCCGAAGTGCCCAACCTTATGTCTCACTCAGCTCTGGGTGTAGATGTGGTAAATCCAGGTTGCATCACAAGCCCTGAATGAATTATTTAAGAATTGCTCTCTATTTCACTGTCCTTGTGTTTTGTTTTTGTAATTCATTTTGATAATGGGTTTTATCGGACTTTCTCTGCTGCATTCATGCCTCTGTACACACGCTTCATTCTCTTACGGAGACATATAAATCCATGGGTTTGAAGATTCTTACTAGTCAGGTGTATTCCTAGTCGTAGAATATGGGGTGTTTAGTCCATTTAGTTGAGCAAGGGGTAGGTCTTGACAATTACATATTTGGCTTATGGAAAGGTATCTGTGCTAATTTCTATCTCTGGTTTTATGCAGCGCCCCAACTCACCTTTCCCCTTAAGCAAGCATAAGTTGGTTTTCTAAATTTGAGACCCTGTTCTGTTTTGTAATTCAGTTCATGTGTAGCCAAGTTTACATTCCTTGTATTAGTGATATCTTATGATGTTTCATTTTCTGTGTGACTTATTTCACTTAGAATCATCGTACCTGAATCCACTCATTATGCTGCGAAGGGCCTGATGACATAGATTTCATTGCCGAGTGATATTCCATTGTACGTACGTACCACAACTTCTTTATCCATTTTTCACGTTCTGGGATATTTTACTTGTACCGTAGACGAGGTTCTTGTAAACAGAGCCGTCCGAAACTTTGGGGTGGCTGTGTGTTTTTGATTTTAATTTCCCTAAGCTATAGGACCATAAGTGGAAGTGCCGTAGGCTCCGTTGCTTTGTTTTTTAGCTGTTCCAGGAAACACCATACACTTCTCCAGAGTGGCTGTTGGCAATTTACATCCCGCCCATCAGCATAACAAGGCTCCCTGTTCTCCATGGCCTGTGCTGCCTTTCTGGATTTTACACTTTTTTCACATGGCCCTTTTGACCGGGGTGCAGTGAGACTTCATTGTAGTGCAGATTTATTAACATGCTTGCTTGGTTGGACAAAAAGGGCGTATGCGTTTTTTCCTGAATATATTCAGGAAAAAACGCATACGCCCTTTTTGGCCAAGAGCATCATTGTCGACGTTCTGCCTCTTTTCCTATGCTTTAAATGCAATTCCCTTCTACCTCCTGAAATCGTTATCCTGCAATTCTGCCCCACTTACAAGTCCTCTTCGCAGCCTTCCTTCAATATATTTTTGGACGATAGCTGTCATTTATAACTCTGCAGGTTTGTGAGTTACAGTGCCCCTGAGCTCCTTTCTTCAACTCGCTATCTTGTGAGCTGGCAGCAAACCCGCAGGATTGCTTCAGGCCCTAATCTGGTTCCGGCACGGCATGCTGAGCCTGTGGTTAATTCCTCTTCCTGGTGGGAAATGAGCGTTACATTTGCCCGTGCAGACACCTAAAGCTAGTCTCTCATTGGTTCTCCCTATTCCTGTTCATCTTGCGCAGAAATTGCAAACTGTGCCAAACAGGAGGTTAAAGGCACTGACTCTCCAAGTGGGGAGAGTGTTAGTAAAGGGTCTGGAATGGTGAACCCGAGTAAAATGGGACGAAAACTGAGATGCATTTGAAAACGTTTGCCGGTCCCTCGGTGCACCATACTGTGGGTTTCCCACGCATGTTTTAGCTGAAGGAAGAATTCGTTAAACCTGGAGAGATGGGACACATGGAATGGGTACCATGCAGTATGACTTCAAAGGGTCTGCATTTGCTCATCGAACCTCACCAATGCTATCAGCCCGAAGTGCCCAACCTTATGTCTCACTCAGCTCTGGGTGTAGATGTGGTAAATCCAGGTTGCATCACAAGCCCTGAATGAATTATTTAAGAATTGCTCTCTATTTCACTGTCCTTGTGTTTTGTTTTTGTAATTCATTTTGATAATGGGTTTATCGGATTTTCTCTGCTGCATTCATGCCTCTGTACACACGCTTCATTCTCTTACGGAGACATATAAATCCATGGGTTTGAAGATTCTTACTAGTCAGGTGTATTCCTAGTCGTTGAATATGGGGTGTTTAGTCCATTTAGTTGAGCAAGGGGTAGGTCTTGACAATTACATATTTGGCTTATGGAAAGGTATCTGTGCTAATTTCTATCTCTGGTTTTATGCAGCACCCCAACTCACCTTTCCCCTTAAGCAAGCATAAGTTGGTTTTCTAAATTTGAGACCCTGTTCTGTTTTGTAATTCAGTTCATGTGTAGCCAAGTTTACATTCCTTGTATTAGTGATATCTTATGATGTTTCATTTTCTGTGTGACTTATTTCACTTAGAATCATCGTACCTGAATCCACTCATTATGCCGCGAAGGGCCTGATGACATAGATTTCATTGCTGAGTGATATTCCATTGTACGTACGTACCACAACTTCTTTATCCATTTTTCACGTTCTGGGATATTTAACTTGTACCGTAGACGAGGTTCTTGTAAACAGAGCCGTCCGAAACATTGGGGTGGCTGTGTGTTTTTGATTTTAATTTCCCTAAGCTATAGGACCATAAGTGGACGTGCCGTAGGCTCCGTTGCTTTGTTTTTTAGCTGTTCCAGGAAACACCATACACTTCTCCAGAGTGGCTGTTGGCAATTTACATCCCGCCCATCAGCATAACAAGGCTCCCTGTTCTCCATGGCCTGTGCTGCCTTTCTGGATTTTACACTTTTTTCACATGGCCCTTTTGACCGGGGGGCAGTGAGACTTCATTGTAGTGCAGATTTCTTTAACATGCTTGCTTGGTTGGCCAAAAAGGGCGTATGCGTTTTTTCCTGAATATATTCAGGGAAAAACGCATACGCCCTTTTTGGCCAAGAGCATCATTGTCAACGTTCTGCCTCTTTTCCTATGCTTTAAATGCAATTCCCGTCTACCTCCTGAAATCGTTATCCTGTAATTCTGCCCCACTTACAAGTCCTCTTCGCAGCCTTCCTTCAATATATTTTTGGACGATAGCTGTCATTTATAACTCTGCAGGTTTGTGAGTTACAGTGCCCCTGAGCTCCTTTCTTCAACTCGCTATCTTGTGAGCTGGCCGCAAACCCGCAGGATTGCTTCAGGCCCTAATCTGGTTCCGGCACGGCATGCTGAGCCTTTGGTTAATTCCTCTTCCTGGTGGGAAATGAGCGTTACTTTTGCCTGTGCAGACACCTAAAGCTAGTCTCTCATTGGTTCTCCCTATTCCTGTTCATCTTGCGCAGAAATTGCAAACTGTGCCAAACAGGAGGTTAAAGGCACTGACTCTCCAAGTGGGGAGAGTGTTAGTAAAGGGTCTGGAATGGTGAACCCGAGTAAAAGGGGACGAAAACTGAGATGCATTTGAAAACGTTTGCCGGTCCCTCGGTGCACCATACTGTGGGTTTCACACGCATGTTTTAGCTGAAGGAAGAATTCGTTAAACCTGGAGAGATGGGACCCATGGAATGGGTACCATGCAGTATGACTTCAAAGGGTCTGCATTTGCTCATCGAACCTCACCAATGCTAAGAGCCCGAAGTGCCCAAACTTATGTCTCACTCAGCTCTGGGTGTAGATTTGTTAAATCCAGGTTACATCTCAAGCCCTGAATGAATTATTTAAGAATTGCTCTCTATTTCACTGTCCTTGTGTTTTGTTTTTGTAATTCATTTTCATAATGGGATTTATCGGATTTTCTCTGCTGCATTCATGCCTCTATACACACGCTTCATTCTCTTATGGAGACATATAAATCCATGGGTTTGAAGATTCTTACTAGTCAGGTGTATTCCTAGTCGTTGAATATGGGGTGTTTAGTCCATTTCGTTGAGCAAGGGGTAGGTCTTGACAATTACATATTTGGCTTATGGAAAGGTACCTGTGCTAATTTCTATCTCTGGTTTTATGCAGCACCCCAACTCACCTTTCCCCTTAAGCAAGCATAAGTTGGTTTTCTAAATTTGAGACCCTGTTCTGTTTTGTAATTCAGTTCATGTGTAGCCAAGTTTACATTCCTTGTATTAGTGATATCTTATGATGTTTCATTTTCTGTGTGACTTATTTCACTTAGAATCATCGTACCTGAATCCACTCATTATGCCGCGACGGGCCTGATGACATAGATTTCATTGCTGAGTGATATTCCATTGTACGTACGTACCACAACTTCTTTATCCATTTTTCACGTTCTGGGATATTTAACTTGTACCGTAGACGAGGTTCTTGTAAACAGAGCCGTCCGAAACTTTGGGGTGGCTGTGTGCTTTTGATTTTAATTTCCCTAAGCTATAGGACCATAAGTGGAAGTGCCGTAGGCTCCGTTGCTTTGTTTTTTAGCTGTTCCAGGAAACACCATACACTTCTCCAGAGTGGCTGTTGGCAATTTACATCCCGCCCATCAGCATAACAAGGCTCCCTGTTCTCCATGGCCTGTGCTGTCTTTCTGGATTTTACACTTTTTTCACATGGCCCTTTTGACCGGGGGGCAGTGAGACTTCATTGTAGTGCAGATTTCTTTAACATGCTTGCTTGGTTGGCCAAAAAGGGCGTATGCGTTTTTTCCTGAATATATTCAGGAAAAAACGCATACGCCCTTTTTGGCCAAGAGCATCATTGTCGACGTTCTGCCTCTTTTCCTATGCTTTAAATGCAATTCCCGTCTACCTCCTGAAATCGTTATCCTGCAATTCTGCCCCACTTAGAAGTCCTCTTCGCAGCCTTCCTTCAATATATTTTTGGACGATAGCTGTCATTTATAACTCTGCAGGTTTGTGAGTTACAGTGCCCCTGAGCTCCTTTCTTCAACTCGCTATCTTGTGAGCTGGCCGCAAACCCGCAGGATTGCTTTAGGCCCTAATCTGGTTCCGGCACGGCATGCTGAGCCTTTGGTTAATTCCTCTTCCTGGTGGGAAATGAGCGTTACATTTGCCCGTGCAGACACCTAAAGCTAGTCTCTCATTGGTTCTCCCTATTCCTGTTCATCTTGCGCAGAAATTGCCAACTGTGCCAAACAGGAGGTTAAAGGCACTGACGCTCCAAGTGGGGAGAGTGTTAGTAAAGGGTCTGGAATGGTGAACCCGAGTAAAAGGGGACGAAAACTGAGATGCATTTGAAAACGTTTGCCGGTCCCTCGGTGCACCATACTGTGGGTTTCCCACGCATGTTTTAGCTGAAGGAAGAATTCGTTAAACCTGGAGAGATGGGACCCATGGAATGGGTACCATGCAGTATGACTTCAAAGGGTCTGCATTTGCTCATCGAACCTCACCAATGCTATCAGCCCGAAGTGCCCAACCTTATGTCTCACTCAGCTCTGGGTGTAGATGTGGTAAATCCAGGTTGCATCACAAGCCCTGAATGAATTATTTAAGAATTGCTCTCTATTTCACTGTCCTTGTGTTTTGTTTTTGTAATTCATTTTGATAATGGGATTTATCGGATTTTCTCTGCTGCATTCATGCCTCTGTACACACGCTTCATTCTCTTACGGAGACATATAAATCCATGGGTTTGAAGATTCTTACTAGTCAGGTGTATTCCTAGTCGTTGAATATGGGGTGTTTAGTCCATTTCGTTGAGCAAGGGGTAGGTCTTGACAATTACATATTTGGCTTATGGAAAGGTACCTGTGCTAATTTCTATCTCTGGTTTTATGCAGCACCCCAACTCACCTTTCCCCTTAAGCAAGCATAAGTTGGTTTTCTAAATTTGAGACCCTGTTCTGTTTTGTAATTCAGTTCATGTGTAGCCAAGTTTACATTCCTTGTATTAGTGATATCTTATGATGTTTCATTTTCTGTGTGACTTATTTCACTTAGAATCATCGTACCTGAATCCACTCATTATGCCGCGACGGGCCTGATGACATAGATTTCATTGCTGAGTGATATTCCATTGTACGTACGTACCACAACTTCTTTATCCATTTTTCACGTTCTGGGATATTTAACTTGTACCGTAGACGAGGTTCTTGTAAACAGAGCCGTCCGAAACTTTGGGGTGGCTGTGTGCTTTTGATTTTAATTTCCCTAAGCTATAGGACCATAAGTGGAAGTGCCGTAGGCTCCGTTGCTTTGTTTTTTAGCTGTTCCAGGAAACACCATACACTTCTCCAGAGTGGCTGTTGGCAATTTACATCCCGCCCATCAGCATAACAAGGCTCCCTGTTCTCCATGGCCTGTGCTGCCTTTCTGGATTTTACACTTTTTTCACATGGCCCTTTTGACCGGGGAGCAGTGAGACTTCATTTTAGTGCAGATTTCATTAACATGCTTGCTTGGTTGGCCAAAAAGGGCGTATGCGTTTTTTCCTGAATATATTCAGGAAAAAACGCATACGCCCTTTTTGGCCAAGAGCATCATTGTCGACGTTCTGCCTCTTTTCCTATGCTTTAAATGCAATTCCCGTCTACCTCCTGAAATCGTTATCCTGCAATTCTGCCCCACTTACAAGTCCTCTTCGCAGCCTTCCTTCAATATATTTTTGGACGATAAGTGTCATTTATAACTCTGCAGGTTTGTGAGTTACAGTGCCCCTGAGCTCCTTTCTTCAACTCGCTATCTTGTGAGCTGGCCGCAAACCCGCAGGATTGCTTCAGGCCCTAATCTGGTTCCGGCACCGCATGCTGAGCCTGTGGTTAATTCCTCTTCCTGGTGGGAAATGAGCGTTACATTTGCCCGTGCAGACACCTAAAGCTAGTCTCTCATTGGTTCTCCCTATTCCTGTTCATCTTGCGCAGAAATTGCAAACTGTGCCAAACAGGAGGTTAAAGGCACTGACTCTCCAAGTGGGGAGAGTGTTAGTAAAGGGTCTGGAGTGGTAAACCCGAGTAAAAGGGGACGAAAACTGAGATGCATTTGAAAACGTTTGCCGGTCCCTCAGTGCACCATACTGTGGGTTTCCCACGCATGTTTTAGCTGAAGGAAGAATTCGTTAAACCTGGAGAGATGGGACCCATGGAATGGGTACCATGCAGTATGACTTCAAAGGGTCTGCATTTGCTCATCGAACCTCACCAATGCTATCAGCCCGAAGTGCCCAACCTTATGTCTCACTCAGCTCTGGGTGTAGATGTGGTAAATCCAGGTTGCATCACAAGCCCTGAATGAATTATTTAAGAATTGCTCTCTATTTCACTGTCCTTGTGTTTTGTTTTTGTAATTCATTTTGATAATGGGATTTATCGGATTTTCTCTGCTGCATTCATGCCTCTGTACACACGCTTCATTCTCTTACGGAGACATATAAATCCATGGGTTTGAAGATTCTTACTAGTCAGGTGTATTCCTAGTCGTTGAATATGGGGTGTTTAGTCCATTTCGTTGAGCAAGAGGTAGGTCTTGACAATTACATATTTGGCTTATGGAAAGGCATCTGTGCTAATTTCTATCTCTGGTTTTATGCAGCACCCCAACTCACCTTTCCCCTTAAGCAAGCATAAGTTGGTTTTCTAAATTTGAGACCCTGTTCTGTTTTGTAATTCAGTTCATGTGTAGCCAAGTTTACATTCCTTGTATTAGTGATATCTTATGATGTTTCATTTTCTGTGTGACTCATTTCACTTAGAATCATTGTACCTGAATCCACTCATTATGCCGCGAGGGCCTGATGACATAGATTTCATTGCTGAGTGATATTCCATTGTACGTACGTACCACAACTTCTTTATCCATTTTTCACGTTCTGGGATATTTAACTTGTACCGTAGACGAGGTTCTTGTAAACAGAGCAGTCCGAAACTTTGGGGTGCCTGTGTGTTTTTGATTTTAATTTCCCTAAGCTATAGGACCATAAGTGGAAGTGCCGTAGGCTCCGTTGCTTTGTTTTTTAGCTGTTCCAGGAAACACCATACACTTCTCCAGAGTGGCTGTTGGCAATTTACATCCCGCCCATCAGCATAACAAGACTCCCTGTTCTCCATGGCCTGTGCTGCCTTTCTGGATTTTACACTTTTTTCACATGGCCCTTTTGACCGGGGGGCAGTGAGACTTCATTGTAGTGCAGATTTCTTTAACATGCTTGCTTGGTTGGCCAAAAAGGGCGTATGCGTTTTTTCCTGAATATATTCAGGAAAAAACGCATACGCCCTTTTTGGCCAAGAGCATCATTGTCGACGTTCTGCCTCTTTTCCTATGCTTTAAATGCAATTCCCGTCTACCTCCTGAAATCGTTATCCTGCAATTCTGCCCCACTTACAAGTCCTCTTCGCAGCCTTCCTTCAATATATTTTTGGACGATAGCTGTCATTTATAACTCTGCAGGTTTGTGAGTTACAGTGCCCCTGAGCTCCTTTCTTCAACTCGCTATCTTGTGAGCTGGCCGCAAACCCGCAGGATTGCTTCAGGCCCTAATCTGGTTCCGGCACGGCATGCTGAGCCTGTGGTTAATTCCTCTTCCTGGTGGGAAATGAGCGTTACATTTGCCCGTGCAGACACCTAAAGCTAGTCTCTCATTGGTTCTCCCTATTCCTGTTCATCTTGCGCAGAAATTGCAAACTGTGCCAAACAGGAGGTTAAAGGCACTGACTCTCCAAGTGGGGAGAGTGTTAGTAAAGGGTCTGGAATGGTGAACCCGAGTAAAAGGGGACGAAAACTGAGATGCATTTGAAAACGTTTGCCGGTCCCTCGGTGCACCATACTGTGGGTTTCCCACGCATGTTTTAGCTGAAGGAAGAATTCGTTAAACCTGGAGAGATGGGACCCATGGAATGGGTACCATGCAGTATGACTTCAAAGGGTCTGCATTTGCTCATCGAACCTCACCAATGCTATCAGCCCGAAGTGCCCAACCTTATGTCTCACTCACCTCTGGGTGTAGATGTGGTAAATCCAGGTTGCATCACAAGCCCTGAATGAATTATTTAAGAATTGCTCTCTATTTCACTGTCCTTGTGTTTTGTTTTTGTAATTCATTTTGATAATGGGATTTATCGGATTTTCTCTGCTGCATTCATGCCTCTGTACACACGCTTCATTCTCTTATGGAGACATATAAATCCATGGGTTTGAAGATTCTTACTAGTCAGGTGTATTCCTAGTCGTTGAATATGGGGTGTTTAGTCCATTTCGTTGAGCAAGGGGTAGGTCTTGACAATTACATATTTGGCTTATGGAAAGGCATCTGTGCTAATTTCTATCTCTGGTTTTATGCAGCACCCCAACTCACCTTTCCCCTTAAGCAAGCATAAGTTGGTTTTCTAAATTTGAGACCCTGTTCTGTTTTGTAATTCAGTTCATGTGTAGCCAAGTTTACATTCCTTGTATTAGTGATATCTTATGATGTTTCATTTTCTGTGTGACTCATTTCACTTAGAATCATTGTACCTGAATCCACTCATTATGCCGCGAGGGCCTGATGACATAGATTTCATTGCTGAGTGATATTCCATTGTACGTATGTACCCCAACTTCTTTATCCATTTTTCACGTTCTGGGATATTTAACTTGTACCGTAGACGAGGTTCTTGTAAACAGAGCAGTCCGAAACTTTGGGGTGGCTGTGTGTTTTTGATTTTAATTTCCCTAAGCTATAGGACCATAAGTGGAAGTGCCGTAGGCTCCGTTGCTTTGTTTTTTAGCTGTTCCAGGAAACACCATACACTTCTCCAGAGTGGCTGTTGGCAATTTACAGCCCGCCCATCAGCATAACAAGACTCCCTGTTCTCCATGGCCTGTGCTGCCTTTCTGGATTTTACACTTTTTTCACATGGCCCTTTTGACCGGGGGGCAGTGAGACTTCATTGTAGTGCAGATTTCTTTAACATGCTTGCTTGGTTGGCCAAAAAGGGCGAATGCGTTTTTTCCTGAATATATTCAGGAAAAAACGCATACGCCCTTTTTGGCCAAGAGCATCATTGTCGACGTTCTGCCTCTTTTCCTATGCTTTAAATGCAATTCCCGTCTACCTCCTGAAATCGTTATCCTGCAATTCTGCCCCACTTACAAGTCCTCTTCGCAGCCTTCCTTCAATATATTTTTGGACGATAGCTGTCATTTATAACTCTGCAGGTTTGTGAGTTACAGTGCCCCTGAGCTCCTTTCTTCAACTCGCTATCTTGTGAGCTGGCCGCAAACCCGCAGGATTGCTTCAGGCCCTAATCTGGTTCCGGCACGGCATGCTGAGCCTGTGGTTAATTCCTCTTCCTGGTGGGAAATGAGCGTTACATTTGCCCGTGCAGACACCTAAAGCTAGTCTCTCATTGGTTCTCCCTATTCCTGTTCATCTTGCGCAGAAATTGCAAACTGTGCCAAACAGGAGGTTAAAGGCACTGACTCTCCAAGTGGGGAGAGTGTTAGTAAAGGGTCTGGAATGGTGAACCCGAGTAAAAGGGGACGAAAACTGAGATACATTTGAAAACGTTTGCCGGTCCCTCGGTGCACCATACTGTGGGTTTCCCACGCATGTTTTAGCTGAAGGAAGAATTCGTTAAACCTGGAGAGATGGGACCCATGGAATGGGTACCATGCAGTATGACTTCAAAGGGTCTGCATTTGCTCATCGAACCTCACCAATGCTATCAGCCCGAAGTGCCCAACCTTATGTCTCACTCACCTCTGGGTGTAGATGTGGTAAATCCAGGTTGCATCACAAGCCCTGAATGAATTATTTAAGAATTGCTCTCTATTTCACTGTCCTTGTGTTTTGTTTTTGTAATTCATTTTGATAATGGGATTTATCGGATTTTCTCTGCTGCATTCATGCCTCTGTACACACGCTTCATTCTCTTATGGAGACATATAAATCCATGGGTTTGAAGATTCTTACTAGTCAGGTGTATTCCTAGTCGTTGAATATGGGGTGTTTAGTCCATTTCGTTGAGCAAGGGGTAGGTCTTGACAATTACATATTTGGCTTATGGAAAGGTATCTGTGCTAATTTCTATCTCTGGTTTTATGCAGCACCCCAACTCACCTTTCCCCTTAAGCAAGCATAAGTTGGTTTTCTAAATTTGAGACCCTGTTCTGTTTTGTAATTCAGTTCATGTGTAGCCAAGTTTACATTCCTTGTATTAGTGATATCTTATGATGTTTCATTTTCTGTGTGACTCATTTCACTTAGAATCATCGTACCTGAATCCACTCATTATGCCGCGACGGGCCTGATGACATAGATTTCATTGCTGAGTGATATTCCATTGTACGTACGTACCACAACTTCTTTATCCATTTTTCACGTTCTGGGATATTTAACTTGTACCGTAGACGAGGTTCCTGTAAACAGAGCCGTCCGAAACCTTGGGGTGGCTGTGTGTTTTTGATTTTAATTTCCCTAAGCTATAGGACCATAAGTGGAAGTGCCGTAGGCTCCGTTGCTTTGTTTTTTAGCTGTTCCAGGAAACACCATACACTTCTCCAGAGTGGCTGTTGGCAATTTACATCCCGCCCATCAGCATAACAAGGCTCCCTGTTCTCCATGGCCTGTGATGCCTTTCTGGATTTTACACTTTTTTCACATGGCCCTTTTGACCGGGGGGCAGTGAGACTTCATTGTAGTGCAAATTTCTTTAACATGCTTGCTTGGTTGGCCAAAAAGGGCGTTTGCGTTTTTTCCTGAATATATTCAGGAAAAAACGCATACGCCCTTTTTGGCCAAGAGCATCATTGTCGACGTTCTGCCTCTTTTCCTATGCTTTAAATGCAATTCCCGTCTACCTCCTGAAATCGTTATCCTGCAATTCTGCCCCACTTACAAGTCCTCTTCGCAGCCTTCCTTCAATATATTTTTGGACGATAGCTGTCATTTATAACTCTGCAGGTTTGTGAGTTACAGTGCCCCTGAGCTCCTTTCTTCAACTCGCTATCTTGTGAGCTGGCCGCAAACCCGCAGGATTGCTTCAGGCCCTAATCTGGTTCCGGCACGGCATGCTGAGCCTGTGGTTAATTCCTCTTCCTGGTGGGAAATGAGCGTTACATTTGCCCGTGCAGACACCTAAAGCTAGTCTCTCATTGGTTCTCCCTATTCCTGTTCATCTTGCGCAGAAATTGCAAACTGTGCCAAACAGGAGGTTAAAGGCACTGACTCTCCAAGTGGGGAGAGTGTTAGTAAAGGGTCTGGAATGGTGAACCCGAGTAAAAGGGGACGAAAACTGAGATGCATTTGAAAACGTTTGCCGGTCCCTCGGTGCACCATACTGTGGGTTTCCCACGCATGTTTTAGCTGAAGGAAGAATTCGTTAAACCTGGAGAGATGGGAACCATGGAATGGGTACCATGCAGTATGACTTCAAAGGGTCTGCATTTGCTCATCGAACCTCACCAATGCTATCAGCCCGAAGTGCCCAACCTTATGTCTCACTCACCTCTGGGTGTAGATGTGGTAAATCCAGGTTGCATCACAAGCCCTGAATGAATTATTTAAGAATTGCTCTCTATTTCACTGTCCTTGTGTTTTGTTTTTGTAATTCATTTTGATAATGGGATTTATCGGATTTTCTCTGCTGCATTCATGCCTCTGTACACACGCTTCATTCTCTTATGGAGACATATAAATCCATGGGTTTGAAGATTCTTACTAGTCAGGTGTATTCCTAGTCGTTGAATATGGGGTGTTTAGTCCATTTCGTTGAGCAAGGGGTAGGTCTTGACAATTACATATTTGGCTTATGGAAAGGCATCTGTGCTAATTTCTATCTCTGGTTTTATGCAGCACCCCAACTCACCTTTCCCCTTAAGCAAGCATAAGTTGGTTTTCTAAATTTGAGACCCTGTTCTGTTTTGTAATTCAGTTCATGTGTAGCCAAGTTTACATTCCTTGTATTAGTGATATCTTATGATGTTTCATTTTCTGTGTGACTCATTTCACTTAGAATCATCGTACCTGAATCCACTCATTATGCCGCGACGGGCCTGATGACATAGATTTCATTGCTGAGTGATATTCCATTGTACGTACGTACCACAACTTCTTTATCCATTTTTCACGTTCTGGGATATTTAACTTGTACCGTAGACGAGGTTCCTGTAAACAGAGCCGTCCGAAACTTTGGGGTGGCTGTGTGTTTTTGATTTTAATTTCCCTAAGCTATAGGACCATAAGTGGAAGTGCCGTAGGCTCCGTTGCTTTGTTTTTTAGCTGTTCCAGGAAACACCATACACTTCTCCAGAGTGGCTGTTGGCAATTTACATCCCGCCCATCAGCATAACAAGGCTCCCTGTTCTCCATGGCCTGTGATGCCTTTCTGGATTTTACACTTTTTTCACATGGCCCTTTTGACCGGGGGGCAGTGAGACTTCATTGTAGTGCAAATTTCTTTAACATGCTTGCTTGGTTGGCCAAAAAGGGCATATGCGTTTTTTCCTGAATATATTCAGGAAAAAACGCATACGCACTTTTTGGCCAAGAGCATCATTGTCGACGTTCTGCCTCTTTTCCTATGCTTTAAATGCAATTCCCGTCTACCTCCTGAAATCGTTATCCTGCAATTCTGCCCCACTTACAAGTCCTCTTCGCAGCCTTCCTTCAATATATTTTTGGACGATAGCTGTCATTTATAACTCTGCAGGTTTGTGAGTTACAGTGCCCCTGAGCTCCTTTCTTCAACTCGCTATCTTGTGAGCTGGCCGCAAACCCGCAGGATTGCTTCAGGCCCTAATCTGGTTCCGGCACGGCATGCTGAGCCTGTGGTTATTTCCTCTTCCTGGTGGGAAATGAGCGTTACATTTCCCCGTGCAGACACCTAAAGCTAGTCTCTCATTGGTTCTCCCTATTCCTGTTCATCTTGCGCAGAAATTGCAAACTGTGCCAAACAGGAGGTTAAAGGCACTGACTCTCCAAGCGGGGAGAGTGTTAGTAAAGGGTCTGGAATGGTGAACCCGAGTAAAAGGGGACGAAAACTGAGATGCATTTGAAAACGTTTGCCGGTCCCTCGGTGCACCATACTGTGGGTTTCCCACGCATGTTTTAGCTGAAGGAAGAATTCGTTAAACCTGGAGAGATGGGACCCATGGAATGGGTACCATGCAGTATGACTTCAAAGGGTCTGCATTTGCTCATCGAACCTCACCAATGCTATCAGCCCGAAGTGCCCAACCTTATGTCTCACTCAGCTCTGGGTGTAGATGTGGTAAATCCAGGTTGCATCACAAGCCCTGAATGAATTATTTAAGAATTGCTCTCTATTTCACTGTCCTTGTGTTTTGTTTTTGTAATTCATTTTGATAATGGGATTTATCGGATTTTCTCTGCTGCATTCATGCCTCTGTACACACGCTTCATTCTCTTATGGAGACATATAAATCCATGGGTTTGAAGATTCTTACTAGTCAGGTGTATTCCTAGTCGTTGAATATGGGGTGTTTAGTCCATTTCGTTGAGCAAGGGGTAGGTCTTGACAATTACATATTTGGCTTATGGAAAGGCATCTGTGCTAATTTCTATCTCTGGTTTTATGCAGCACCCCAACTCACCTTTCCCCTTAAGCAAGCATAAGTTGGTTTTCTAAATTTGAGACCCTGTTCTGTTTTGTAATTCAGTTCATGTGTAGCCAAGTTTACATTCCTTGTATTAGTGATATCTTATGATGTTTCATTTTCTGTGTGACTCATTTCACTTAGAATCATTGTACCTGAATCCACTCATTATGCCGCGAGGGCCTGATGACATAGATTTCATTGCTGAGTGATATTCCATTGTACGTACTTACCACAACTTCTTTATCCATTTTTCACGTTCTGGGATATTTAACTTGTACCGTAGACGAGGTTCTTGTAAACAGAGCAGTCCGAAACTTTGGGGTGGCTGTGTGTTTTTGATTTTAATTTCCCTAAGCTATAGGACCATAAGTGGAAGTGCCGTAGGCTCCGTTGCTTTGTTTTTTAGCTGTTCCAGGAAACACCATACACTTCTCCAGAGTGGCTGTTGGCAATTTACATCCCGCCCATCAGCATAACAAGACTCCCTGTTCTCCATGGCCTGTGCTGCCTTTCTGGATTTTACACTTTTTTCACATGGCCCTTTTGACCGGGGGGCAGTGAGACTTCATTGTAGTGCAGATTTCTTTAACATGCTTGCTTGGTTGGCCAAAAAGGGCGTATGCGTTTTTTCCTGAATATATTCAGGAAAAAACGCATACGCCCTTTTTGGCCAAGAGCATCATTGTCGACGTTCTGCCTCTTTTCCTATGCTTTAAATGCAATTCCCGTCTACCTCCTGAAATTGTTATCCTGCAATTCTGCCCCACTTACAAGTCCTCTTCGCAGCCTTCCTTCAATATATTTTTGGACGATAGCTGTCATTTATAACTCTGCAGGTTTGTGAGTTACAGTGCCCCTGAGCTCCTTTCTTCAACTCGCTATCTTGTGAGCTGGACGCAAACCCGCAGGATTGCTTCAGGCCCTAATCTGGTTCCGTCACGGCATGCTGAGCCTGTGGTTAATTCCTCTTCCTGGTGGGAAATGAGCGTTACATTTGCCCGTGCAGACACCTAAAGCTAGTCTCTCATTGGTTCTCCCTATTCCTGTTCATCTTGCGCAGAAATTGCAAACTGTGCCAAACAGGAGGTTAAAGGCACTGACTCTCCAAGTGGGGAGAGTGTTAGTAAAGGGTCTGGAATGGTGAACCCGAGTAAAAGGGGACGAAAACTGAGATGCATTTGAAAACGTTTGCCGGTCCCTCGGTGCACCATACTGTGGGTTTCCCACGCATGTTTTAGCTGAAGGAAGAATTCGTTAAACCTGGAGAGATGGGACCCATGGAATGGGTACCATGCAGTATGACTTCAAAGGGTCTGCCTTTGCTCATCGAACCTCACCAATGCTATCAGCCCGAAGTGCCCAACCTTATGTCTCACTCAGCTCTGGGTGTAGATGTGGTAAATCCAGGTTGCATCACAAGCCCTGAATGAATTATTTAAGAATTGCTCTCTATTTCACTGTCCTTGTGTTTTGTTTTTGTAATTCATTTTGATAATGGGATTTATCGGATTTTCTCTGCTGCATTCATGCCTCTGTACACACGCTTCATTCTCTTATGGAGACATATAAATCCATGGGTTTGAAGATTCTTACTAGTCAGGTGTATTCCTAGTCGTTGAATATGGGGTGTTTAGTCCATTTCGTTGAGCAAGGGGTAGGTCTTGACAATTACATATTTGGCTTATGGAAAGGTATCTGTGCTAATTTCTATCTCTGGTTTTATGCAGCACCCCAACTCACCTTTCCCCTTAAGCAAGCATAAGTTGGTTTTCTAAATTTGAGACCCTGTTCTGTTTTGTAATTCAGTTCATGTGTAGCCAAGTTTACATTCCTTGTATTAGTGATATCTTATGATGTTTCATTTTCTGTGTGACTCATTTCACTTAGAATCATCGTACCTGAATCCACTCATTATGCCGCGACGGGCCTGATGACATAGATTTCATTGCTGAGTGATATTCCATTGTACGTACGTACCACAACTTCTTTATCCATTTTTCACGTTCTGGGATATTTAACTTGTACCGTAGACGAGGTTCCTGTAAACAGAGCCGTCCGAAACCTTGGGGTGGCTGTGTGTTTTTGATTTTAATTTCCCTAAGCTATAGGACCATAAGTGGAAGTGCCGTAGGCTCCGTTGCTTTGTTTTTTAGCTGTTCCAGGAAACACCATACACTTCTCCAGAGTGGCTGTTGGCAATTTACATCCCGCCCATCAGCATAACAAGGCTCCCTGTTCTCCATGGCCTGTGATGCCTTTCTGGATTTTACACTTTTTTCACATGGCCCTTTTGACCGGGGGGCAGTGAGACTTCATTGTAGTGCAGATTTCTTTAACATGCTTGCTTGGTTGGCCAAAAAGGGCGTTTGCGTTTTTTCCTGAATATATTCAGGAAAAAACGCATACGCACTTTTTGGCCAAGAGCATCATTGTCGACGTTCTGCCTCTTTTCCTATGCTTTAAATGCAATTCCCGTCTACCTCCTGAAATCGTTATCCTGCAATTCTGCCCCACTTACAAGTCCTCTTCGCAGCCTTCCTTCAATATATTTTTGGACGATAGCTGTCATTTATAACTCTGCAGGTTTGTGAGTTACAGTGCCCCTGAGCTCCTTTCTTCAACTCGCTATCTTGTGAGCTGGCCGCAAACCCGCAGGATTGCTTCAGGCCCTAATCTGGTTCCGGCACGGCATGCTGAGCCTGTGGTTAATTCCTCTTCCTGGTGGGAAATGAGCGTTACATTTGCCCGTGCAGACACCTAAAGCTAGTCTCTCATTGGTTCTCCCTATTCCTGTTCATCTTGCGCAGAAATTGCAAACTGTGCCAAACAGGAGGTTAAAGGCACTGACTCTCCAAGTGGGGAGAGTGTTAGTAAAGGGTCTGGAATGGTGAACCCGAGTAAAAGGGGACGAAAACTGAGATGCATTTGAAAACGTTTGCCGGTCCCTCGGTGCACCATACTGTGGGTTTCCCACGCATGTTTTAGCTGAAGGAAGAATTCGTTAAACCTGGAGAGATGGGACCCATGGAATGGGTACCATGCAGTATGACTTCAAAGGGTCTGCATTTGCTCATCGAACCTCACCAATGCTATCAGCCCGAAGTGCCCAACCTTATGTCTCACTCACCTCTGGGTGTAGATGTGGTAAATCCAGGTTGCATCACAAGCCCTGAATGAATTATTTAAGAATTGCTCTCTATTTCACTGTCCTTGTGTTTTGTTTTTGTAATTCATTTTGATAATGGGATTTATCGGATTTTCTCTGCTGCATTCATGCCTCTGTACACACGCTTCATTCTCTTATGGAGACATATAAATCCATGGGTTTGAAGATTCTTACTAGTCAGGTGTATTCCTAGTCGTTGAATATGGGGTGTTTAGTCCATTTCGTTGAGCAAGGGGTAGGTCTTGACAATTACATATTTGGCTTATGGAAAGGCATCTGTGCTAATTTCTATCTCTGGTTTTATGCAGCACCCCAACTCACCTTTCCCCTTAAGCAAGCATAAGTTGGTTTTCTAAATTTGAGACCCTGTTCTGTTTTGTAATTCAGTTCATGTGTAGCCAAGTTTACATTCCTTGTATTAGTGATATCTTATGATGTTTCATTTTCTGTGTGACTCATTTCACTTAGAATCATCGTACCTGAATCCACTCATTATGCCGCGAGGGCCTGATGACATAGATTTCATTGCTGAGTGATATTCCATTGTATGTACGTACCACAACTTCTTTATCCATTTTTCACATTCTGGGATATTTAACTTGTACCTTAGACGAGGTTCTTGTAAACAGAGCCGTCCGAAATTTTGGGGTGGCTGTGTGTTTTTGATTTTAATTTCCCTAAGCTATAGGACCATAAGTGGACGTGCCGTAGGCTCCGTTGCTTTGTTTTTTAGCTGTTCCAGGAAACACCATACACTTCTCCAGAGTGGCTGTTGGCAGTTTACATCCCGCCCATCAGCATAAAAAGGCTCCCTGTTCTCCATGGCCTGTGATGCCTTTCTGGATTTTACACTTTTTTCACATGGCCCTTTTGACCGGGGGGCAGTGAGACTTCATTGTAGTGCAGATTTCTTTAACATGCTTGCTTGGTTGGCCAAAAAGGGCGTATGCGTTTTTTCCTGAATATATTCAGGAAAAAACGCATACGCCCTTTTTGGCCAAGAGCATCATTGTCGACGTTCTGCCTCTTTTCCTATGCTTTAAATGCAATTCCCGTCTACCTCCTGAAATCGTTATCCTGCAATTCTGCCCCACTTACAAGTCCTCTTCGCAGCCTTCCTTCAATATATTTTTGGACGATAGCTGTCATTTATAACTCTGCAGGTTTGTGAGTTACAGTGCCCCTGAGCTCCTTTCTTCAACTCGCTATCTTGTGAGCTGGCCGCAAACCCACAGGATTGCTTCAGGCCCTAATCTGGTTCTGGCACGGCATGCTGAGCCTGTGGTTAATTCCTCTTCCTGGTGGGAAATGAGCGTTACATTTGCCCGTGCAGACACCTAAAGCTAGTCTCTCATTGGTTCTCCCTATTCCTGTTCATCTTGCGCAGAAATTGCAAACTGTGCCAAACAGGAGGTTAAAGGCACTGACTCTCCAAGTGGGGAGAGTGTTAGTAAAGGGTCTGGAATGGTGAACCCGAGTAAAAGGGGACGAAAACTGAGATGCATTTGAAAACGTTTGCCGGTCCCTCGGTGCACCATACTGTGGGTTTCCCACGCATGTTTTAGCTGAAGGAAGAATTCGTTAAACCTGGAGAGATGGGACCCATGGAATGGGTACCATGCAGTATGACTTCAAAGGGTCTGCATTGGCTCATCGAACCTCACCAATGCTATCAGCCCGAAGTGCCCAACCTTATGTCTCACTCAGCTCTGGGTGTAGATGTGGTAAATCCAGGTTGCATCACAAGCCCTGAATGAATTATTTAAGAATTGCTCTCTATTTCACTGTCCTTGTGTTTTGTTTTTGTAATTCATTTTGATAATGGGATTTATCGGATTTTCTCTGCTGCATTCATGCCTCTGTACACACGCTTCATTCTCTTATGGAGAAATATAAATCCATGGGTTTGCAGATACTAGTCAGGTGTATTCCTAGTTGTTGAATATGGGGTGTTTAGTCCATTTCGTTGAGCAAGGGGTAGGTCTTGACAATTACATATTTGGCTTATGGAACGGTATCTGTGCTAATTTCTATCTCTGGTTTTATGCAGCACCCCAACTCACCTTTCCCCTTAAGCAAGCATAAGTTGGTTTTCTAAATTTGAGACCCTGTTCTGTTTTGTAATTCAGTTCATGTGTAGCCAAGTTTACATTCCTTGTATTAGTGATATCTTATGATGTTTCATTTTCTGTGTGACTCATTTCACTTAGAATCATCGTACCTGAATCCACTCATTATGCCGCGACGGGCCTGATGACATAGATTTCATTGCTGAGTGATATTCCATTGTACGTACGTACCACAACTTCTTTATCCATTTTTCACGTTCTGGGATATTTATCTTGTACCGTAGACGAGGTTCTTGTAAACAGAGCCGTCCGAAACTTTGGGGTGGCTGTGTGTTTTTGATTTTAATTTCCCTAAGCTATAGGACCATAAGTGGAAGTGCCATAGGCTCTGTTGCTTTGTTTTTTAGCTGTTCCAGGAAACACCATACACTTCTCCAGAGTGGCTGTTGGCAATTTACATCCCGCCCATCAGCATAACAAGGCTCCCTGTTCTCCATGGCCTGTGCTGCGTTTCTGGATTTTACACTTTTTTCACATGGCCCTTTTGACCGGGGGGCAGTGAGACTTCATTGTAGTGCAGATTTCTTTAACATGCTTGCTTGGTTGGCCAAAAAGGGCGTATGCGTTTTTTCCTGAATATATTCAGGAAAAAACGCATACGCCCTTTTTGGCCAAGAGCATCATTGTCGACGTTCTGCCTCTCTTCCTATGCTTTAAATGCAATTCCCGTCTACCTCCTGAAATCGTTATCCTGCAATTCTGCCCCACTTACAAGTCCTCTTCGCAGCCTTCCTTCAATATATTTTTGGACGATAGCTGTCATTTATAACTCTGCAGGTTTGTGAGTTACAGTGCCCCTGAGCTCCTTTCTTCAACTCGCTATCTTGTGAGCTGGCCGCAAACCCGCAGGATTGCTTCAGGCCCTAATCTGGTTCCGGCACGGCATGCTGAGCCTTTGGTTAATTCCTCTTCCTGGTGGGAAATGAGCGTTACATTTGCCCGTGCAGACACCTAAAGCTAGTCTCTCATTGGTTCTCCCTATTCCTGTTCATCTTGCGCAGAAATTGCAAACTGTGCCAAACAGGAGGTTAAAGGCACTGACTCTCCAAGTGGGGAGAGTGTTAGTAAAGGGTCTGGAATGGTGAACCCGAGTAAAAGGGGACGAAAACTGAGATGCATTTGAAAACGTTTGCCGGTCCCTCGGTGCACCATACTGTGGGTTTCCCACGCATGTTTTAGCTGAAGGAAGAATTCGTTAAACCTGGAGAGATGGGACCCATGGAATGGGTACCATGCAGTATGACTTCAAAGGGTCTGCCTTTGCTCATCGAACCTCACCAATGCTATCAGCCCGAAGTGCCCAACCTTATGTCTCACCCAGCTCTGGGTGTAGATGTGGTAAATCCAGGTTGCATCACAAGCCCTGAATGAATTATTTAAGAATTGCTCTCTATTTCACTGTCCTTGTGTTTTGTTTTTGTAATTCATTTTGATAATGGGATTTATCGGATTTTCTCTGCTTCATTCATGCCTCTGTACACACGCTTCATTCTCTTACGGAGACATATAAATCCATGGGTTTGAAGATTCTTACTAGTCAGGTGTATTCCTAGTCGTTGAATATGGGGTGTTTAGTCCATTTCGTTGAGCAAGAGGTAGGTCTTGACAATTACATATTTGGCTTATGGAAAGGCATCTGTGCTAATTTCTATCTCTGGTTTTATGCAGCACCCCAACTCACCTTTCCCCTTAAGCAAGCATAAGTTGGTTTTCTAAATTTGAGACCCTGTTCTGTTTTGTAATTCAGTTCATGTGTAGCCAAGTTTACATTCCTTGTATTAGTGATATCTTATGATGTTTCATTTTCTGTGTGACTTATTTCACTTAGAATCATCGTACCTGAATCCACTCATTATGCCGCGACGGGCCTGATGACATAGATTTCATTGCTGAGTGATATTCCATTGTACGTACGTACCACAACTTCTTTATCCATTTTTCACGTTCTGGAATATTTAACTTGTTATGTAGACGAGGTTCTTGTAAACAGAGCCGTCTGAAACTTTGGGGTGGCTGTGTGTTTTTGATTTTAATTTCCCTAAGCTATAGGACCATAAGTGGAAGTGCCGTAGGCTCCGTTGCTTTGCTTTTTAGGTGTTCCAGGAAACACCATACACTTCTCCAGAGTGGCTGTTGGCAATTTACATCCCGCCCATCAGCATAACAAGGCTCCCTGTTCTCCATGGCCTGTGATGCCTTTCTAGATTTTACACTTTTTTCACATGGCCCTTTTGACCGGGGGGCAGTGAGACTTCATTGTAGTGCAGATTTCTTTAACATGCTTGCTTGGTTGGCCAAAAAGGGCGTATGCGTTTTTTCCTGAATATATTCAGGAAAAAACGCATACGCACTTTTTGTCCAAGAGCATCATTGTCGACGTTCTGCCTCTTTTCCTATGCTTTAAATGCAATTCCCGTCTACCTCCTGAAATCGTTATCCTGCAATTCTGCCCCACTTACAAGTCCTCTTCGCAGCCTTCCTTCAATATATTTTTGGACGATAGCTGTCATTTATAACTCTGCAGGTTTGTGAGTTACAGTGCCCCTGAGCTCCTTTCTTCAACTCGCTATCTTGTGAGCTGGCCGCAAACCCACAGGATTGCTTCAGGTCCTAATCTGGTTCTGGCACGGCATGCTGAGCCTTTGGTTAATTCCTCTTCCTGGTGGGAAATGAGCGTTACATTTGCCCGTGCAGACACCTAAAGCTAGTCTCTCATTGGTTCTCCCTATTCCTGTTCATCTTGAGCAGAAATTGCAAACTGTGCCAAACAGGAGGTTAAAGGCACTGACTCTCCAAGTGGGGAGAGTGTTAGTAAAGTGTCTGGAATGGTGAACCCGAGTAAAAGGGGATGAAAACTGAGATGCATTTGAAAACGTTTGCCGGTCCCTCGGTGCACCATACTGTGGGTTTCCCACGCATGTTTTTCCTGAAGGAAGAATTCGTTAAACCTGGAGAGATGGGACCCATGGAATGGGTACCATGCAGTATGACTTCAAAGGGTCTGCATTTGCTCATCGAACCTCACCAATGCTATCAGCCCGAAGTGCCCAACCTTATGTCTCACTCAGCTCTGGGTGTAGATGTGGTAAATCCAGGTTGCATCACAAGCCCTGAATGAATTATTTAAGAATTGCTCTCTATTTCACTGTCCTTGTGTTTTGTTTTTGTAATTCATTTTGATAATGGGATTTATCGGATTATCTCTGCTGCATTCATGCCTCTGTACACACGCTTCATTCTCTTACGGAGACATATAAATCCATGGGTTTGAAGATTCTTACTAGTCAGGTGTATTCCTAGTCGTTGAATATGGGGTGTTTAGTCCATTTCGTTGAGCAAGGTGTAGGTCTTGACAATTACATATTTGGCTTATGGAAAGGTATCTGTGCTAATTTCTATCTCTGGTTTTATGCAGCACCCCAACTCACCTTTCCCCTTAAGCAAGCATAAGTTGGTTTTCTAAATTTGAGACCCTGTTCTGTTTTGTAATTCAGTTCATGTGTAGCCAAGTTTACATTCCTTGTATTAGTGATATCTTATGATATTTCATTTTCTGTGTGACTCATTTCACTTAGAATCATCCTACCTGAATCCACTCATTATGCCGCGAGGGCCTGATGACATAGATTTCATTGCTGAGTGATATTCCATTGTACGTACGTACCACAACTTCTTTATCCATTTTTCACGTTCTGGGATATTTAACTTGTACCGTAGACGAGGTTCTTGTAAACAGAGCCGTCCGAAACTTTGGGGTGGCTGTGTGTTTTTGATTTTAATTTCCCTAAGCTATAGGACCATAAGTGGAAGTGCCGTAGGCTCCGTTGCTTTGTTTTTTAGCTGTTCCAGGAAACACCATACACTTCTCCAGAGTGGCTGTTGGCAATTTACATCCCGCCCATCAGCATAAAAAGGCTCCCTGTTCTCCATGGCCTGTGATGCCTTTCTGGATTTTACACTTTTTTCACATGGCCCTTTTGACCGGGGGACAGTGAGACTTCATTGTAGTGCAGATTTCTTTAACATGCTTGCTTGGTTGGCCAAAAAGAGCGTATGCGTTTTTCCCTGAATATATTCAGGAAAAAACGCATACGCCCTTTTTGGCCAAGAGCATCATTGTCGACGTTCTGCCTCTTTTCCTATGCTTTAAATGCAATTCCCGTCTACCTCCTGAAATCGTTATCCTGCAATTCTGCCCCACTTACAAGTCCTCTTCGCAGCCTTCCTTCAATATATTTTTGGACGATAGCTGTCATTTATAACTCTGCAGGTTTGTGAGTTACCGTGCCCCTGAGCTCCTTTCTTCAACTCGCTATCTTGTGAGCTGGCCGCAAACCCACAGGATTGCTTCAGGCCCTAATCTGGTTCCGGCACGGCATGCTGAGCCTTTGGTTAATTCCTCTTCCTGGTGGGAAATGAGCGTTACATTTGCCCGTGCAGACAGCTAAAGCTAGTCTCTCATTGGTTCTCCCTATTCCTGTTCATCTTGCGCAGAAATTGCAATCTGTGCCAAACAGGAGGTTAAAGGCACTGACTCTCCAAGTGGGGAGAGTTTTAGTAAAGGGTCTGGAATGGTGAACCCGAGTAAAAGGGGACGAAAACTGAGATGCATTTGAAAACGTTTTCCGGTCCCTCGGTGCACCATACTGTGGGTTTCCCACGCATGTTTTAGCTGAAGGAAGAATTCGTTAAACCTGGAGAGATGGGACCCATGGAATGGGTACCATGCAGTATGACTTCAAAGGGTCTGCCTTTGCTCATCGAACCTCACCAATGCTATCAGCCCGAAGTGCCCAACCTTATGTCTCACTCAGCTCTGGGTGTAGATGTGGTAAATCCAGGTTGCATCACAAGCCCTGAATGAATTATTTAAGAATTGCTCTCTATTTCACTGTCCTTGTGTTTTGTTTTTGTAATTCATTTTGATAATGGGATTTATCGGATTTTCTCTGCTGCATTCATGCCTCTGTACACACGCTTCATTCTCTTATGGAGACATATAAATCCATGGGTTTGAAGATTCTTACTAGTCAGGTGTATTCCTAGTCGTTGAATATGGGGTGTTTAGTCCATTTCGTTGAGCAAGGGGTAGGTCTTGACAATTACATATTTGGCTTATGGAAAGGTATCTGTGCTAATTTCTATCTCTGGTTTTATGCAGCACCCCAACTCACCTTTCCCCTTAAGCAAGCATAAGTTGGTTTTCTAAATTTGAGACCCTGTTCTGTTTTGTAATTCAGTTCATGTGTAGCCAAGTTTACATTCCTTGTATTAGTGATATCTTATGATGTTTCATTTTCTGTGTGACTCATTTCACTTAGAATCATCGTACCTGAATCCACTCATTATGCCGCGACGGGCCTGATGACATAGATTTCATTGCTGAGTGATATTCCATTGTACGTACGTACCACAACTTCTTTATCCATTTTTCACGTTCTGGGATATTTAACTTGTACCGTAGACGAGGTTCCTGTAAACAGAGCCGTCCGAAACCTTGGGGTGGCTGTGTGTTTTTGATTTTAATTTCCCTAAGCTATAGGACCATAAGTGGAAGTGCCGTAGGCTCCGTTGCTTTGTTTTTTAGCTGTTCCAGGAAACACCATACACTTCTCCAGAGTGGCTGTTGGCAATTTACATCCCGCCCATCAGCATAACAAGGCTCCCTGTTCTCCATGGCCTGTGATGCCTTTCTGGATTTTACACTTTTTTCACATGGCCCTTTTGACCGGGGGGCAGTGAGACTTCATTGTAGTGCAGATTTCTTTAACATGCTTGCTTGGTTGGCCAAAAAGGGCGTTTGCGTTTTTTCCTGAATATATTCAGGAAAAAACGCATACGCACTTTTTGGCCAAGAGCATCATTGTCGACGTTCTGCCTCTTTTCCTATGCTTTAAATGCAATTCCCGTCTACCTCCTGAAATCGTTATCCTGCAATTCTGCCCCACTTACAAGTCCTCTTCGCAGCCTTCCTTCAATATATTTTTGGACGATAGCTGTCATTTATAACTCTGCAGGTTTGTGAGTTACAGTGCCCCTGAGCTCCTTTCTTCAACTCGCTATCTTGTGAGCTGGCCGCAAACCCGCAGGATTGCTTCAGGCCCTAATCTGGTTCCGGCACGGCATGCTGAGCCTGTGGTTAATTCCTCTTCCTGGTGGGAAATGAGCGTTACATTTGCCCGTGCAGACACCTAAAGCTAGTCTCTCATTGGTTCTCCCTATTCCTGTTCATCTTGCGCAGAAATTGCAAACTGTGCCAAACAGGAGGTTAAAGGCACTGACTCTCCAAGTGGGGAGAGTGTTAGTAAAGGGTCTGGAATGGTGAACCCGAGTAAAAGGGGACGAAAACTGAGATGCATTTGAAAACGTTTGCCGGTCCCTCGGTGCACCATACTGTGGGTTTCCCACGCATGTTTTAGCTGAAGGAAGAATTCGTTAAACCTGGAGAGATGGGACCCATGGAATGGGTACCATGCAGTATGACTTCAAAGGGTCTGCATTTGCTCATCGAACCTCACCAATGCTATCAGCCCGAAGTGCCCAACCTTATGTCTCACTCAGCTCTGGGTGTAGATGTGGTAAATCCAGGTTGCATCACAAGCCCTGAATGAATTATTTAAGAATTGCTCTCTATTTCACTGTCCTTGTGTTTTGTTTTTGTAATTCATTTTGATAATGGGATTTATCGGATTTTCTCTGCTGCATTCATGCCTCTGTACACACGCTTCATTCTCTTATGGAGACATATAAATCCATGGGTTTGAAGATTCTTACTAGTCAGGTGTATTCCTAGTCGTTGAATATGGGGTGTTTAGTCCATTTCGTTGAGCAAGGGGTAGGTCTTGACAATTACATATTTGGCTTATGGAAAGGCATCTGTGCTAATTTCTATCTCTGGTTTTATGCAGCACCCCAACTCACCTTTCCCCTTAAGCAAGCATAAGTTGGTTTTCTAAATTTGAGACCCTGTTCTGTTTTGTAATTCAGTTCATGTGTAGCCAAGTTTACATTCCTTGTATTAGTGATATCTTATGATGTTTCATTTTCTGTGTGACTCATTTCACTTAGAATCATCGTACCTGAATCCACTCATTATGCCGCGAGGGCCTGATGACATAGATTTCATTGCTGAGTGATATTCCATTGTATGTACGTACCACAACTTCTTTATCCATTTTTCACATTCTGGGATATTTAACTTGTACCTTAGACGAGGTTCTTGTAAACAGAGCCGTCCGAAATTTTGGGGTGGCTGTGTGTTTTTGATTTTAATTTCCCTAAGCTATAGGACCATAAGTGGACGTGCCGTAGGCTCCGTTGCTTTGTTTTTTAGCTGTTCCAGGAAACACCATACACTTCTCCAGAGTGGCTGTTGGCAGTTTACATCCCGCCCATCAGCATAAAAAGGCTCCCTGTTCTCCATGGCCTGTGATGCCTTTCTGGATTTTACACTTTTTTCACATGGCCCTTTTGACCGGGGGGCAGTGAGACTTCATTGTAGTGCAGATTTCTTTAACATGCTTGCTTGGTTGGCCAAAAAGGGCGTATGCGTTTTTTCCTGAATATATTCAGGAAAAAACGCATACGCCCTTTTTGGCCAAGAGCATCATTGTCGACGTTCTGCCTCTTTTCCTATGCTTTAAATGCAATTCCCGTCTACCTCCTGAAATCGTTATCCTGCAATTCTGCCCCACTTACAAGTCCTCTTCGCAGCCTTCCTTCAATATATTTTTGGACGATAGCTGTCATTTATAACTCTGCAGGTTTGTGAGTTACAGTGCCCCTGAGCTCCTTTCTTCAACTCGCTATCTTGTGAGCTGGCCGCAAACCCACAGGATTGCTTCAGGCCCTAATCTGGTTCTGGCACGGCATGCTGAGCCTGTGGTTAATTCCTCTTCCTGGTGGGAAATGAGCGTTACATTTGCCCGTGCAGACACCTAAAGCTAGTCTCTCATTGGTTCTCCCTATTCCTGTTCATCTTGCGCAGAAATTGCAAACTGTGCCAAACAGGAGGTTAAAGGCACTGACTCTCCAAGTGGGGAGAGTGTTAGTAAAGGGTCTGGAATGGTGAACCCGAGTAAAAGGGGACGAAAACTGAGATGCATTTGAAAACGTTTGCCGGTCCCTCGGTGCACCATACTGTGGGTTTCCCACGCATGTTTTAGCTGAAGGAAGAATTCGTTAAACCTGGAGAGATGGGACCCATGGAATGGGTACCATGCAGTATGACTTCAAAGGGTCTGCATTGGCTCATCGAACCTCACCAATGCTATCAGCCCGAAGTGCCCAACCTTATGTCTCACTCAGCTCTGGGTGTAGATGTGGTAAATCCAGGTTGCATCACAAGCCCTGAATGAATTATTTAAGAATTGCTCTCTATTTCACTGTCCTTGTGTTTTGTTTTTGTAATTCATTTTGATAATGGGATTTATCGGATTTTCTCTGCTGCATTCATGCCTCTGTACACACGCTTCATTCTCTTATGGAGAAATATAAATCCATGGGTTTGCAGATACTAGTCAGGTGTATTCCTAGTTGTTGAATATGGGGTGTTTAGTCCATTTCGTTGAGCAAGGGGTAGGTCTTGACAATTACATATTTGGCTTATGGAACGGTATCTGTGCTAATTTCTATCTCTGGTTTTATGCAGCACCCCAACTCACCTTTCCCCTTAAGCAAGCATAAGTTGGTTTTCTAAATTTGAGACCCTGTTCTGTTTTGTAATTCAGTTCATGTGTAGCCAAGTTTACATTCCTTGTATTAGTGATATCTTATGATGTTTCATTTTCTGTGTGACTCATTTCACTTAGAATCATCGTACCTGAATCCACTCATTATGCCGCGACGGGCCTGATGACATAGATTTCATTGCTGAGTGATATTCCATTGTACGTACGTACCACAACTTCTTTATCCATTTTTCACGTTCTGGGATATTTATCTTGTACCGTAGACGAGGTTCTTGTAAACAGAGCCGTCCGAAACTTTGGGGTGGCTGTGTGTTTTTGATTTTAATTTCCCTAAGCTATAGGACCATAAGTGGAAGTGCCATAGGCTCTGTTGCTTTGTTTTTTAGCTGTTCCAGGAAACACCATACACTTCTCCAGAGTGGCTGTTGGCAATTTACATCCCGCCCATCAGCATAACAAGGCTCCCTGTTCTCCATGGCCTGTGCTGCGTTTCTGGATTTTACACTTTTTTCACATGGCCCTTTTGACCGGGGGGCAGTGAGACTTCATTGTAGTGCAGATTTCTTTAACATGCTTGCTTGGTTGGCCAAAAAGGGCGTATGCGTTTTTTCCTGAATATATTCAGGAAAAAACGCATACGCCCTTTTTGGCCAAGAGCATCATTGTCGACGTTCTGCCTCTCTTCCTATGCTTTAAATGCAATTCCCGTCTACCTCCTGAAATCGTTATCCTGCAATTCTGCCCCACTTACAAGTCCTCTTCGCAGCCTTCCTTCAATATATTTTTGGACGATAGCTGTCATTTATAACTCTGCAGGTTTGTGAGTTACAGTGCCCCTGAGCTCCTTTCTTCAACTCGCTATCTTGTGAGCTGCCCGCAAACCCGCAGGATTGCTTCAGGCCCTAATCTGGTTCCGGCACGGCATGCTGAGCCTTTGGTTAATTCCTCTTCCTGGTGGGAAATGAGCGTTACATTTGCCCGTGCAGACACCTAAAGCTAGTCTCTCATTGGTTCTCCCTATTCCTGTTCATCTTGCGCAGAAATTGCAAACTGTGCCAAACAGGAGGTTAAAGGCACTGACTCTCCAAGTGGGGAGAGTGTTAGTAAAGGGTCTGGAATGGTGAACCCGAGTAAAAGGGGACGAAAACTGAGATGCATTTGAAAACGTTTGCCGGTCCCTCGGTGCACCATACTGTGGGTTTCCCACGCATGTTTTAGCTGAAGGAAGAATTCGTTAAACCTGGAGAGATGGGACCCATGGAATGGGTACCATGCAGTATGACTTCAAAGGGTCTGCCTTTGCTCATCGAACCTCACCAATGCTATCAGCCCGAAGTGCCCAACCTTATGTCTCACCCAGCTCTGGGTGTAGATGTGGTAAATCCAGGTTGCATCACAAGCCCTGAATGAATTATTTAAGAATTGCTCTCTATTTCACTGTCCTTGTGTTTTGTTTTTGTAATTCATTTTGATAATGGGATTTATCGGATTTTCTCTGCTTCATTCATGCCTCTGTACACACGCTTCATTCTCTTACGGAGACATATAAATCCATGGGTTTGAAGATTCTTACTAGTCAGGTGTATTCCTAGTCGTTGAATATGGGGTGTTTAGTCCATTTCGTTGAGCAAGAGGTAGGTCTTGACAATTACATATTTGGCTTATGGAAAGGCATCTGTGCTAATTTCTATCTCTGGTTTTATGCAGCACCCCAACTCACCTTTCCCCTTAAGCAAGCATAAGTTGGTTTTCTAAATTTGAGACCCTGTTCTGTTTTGTAATTCAGTTCATGTGTAGCCAAGTTTACATTCCTTGTATTAGTGATATCTTATGATGTTTCATTTTCTGTGTGACTTATTTCACTTAGAATCATCGTACCTGAATCCACTCATTATGCCGCGACGGGCCTGATGACATAGATTTCATTGCTGAGTGATATTCCATTGTACGTACGTACCACAACTTCTTTATCCATTTTTCACGTTCTGGAATATTTAACTTGTTATGTAGACGAGGTTCTTGTAAACAGAGCCGTCTGAAACTTTGGGGTGGCTGTGTGTTTTTGATTTTAATTTCCCTAAGCTATAGGACCATAAGTGGAAGTGCCGTAGGCTCCGTTGCTTTGCTTTTTAGGTGTTCCAGGAAACACCATACACTTCTCCAGAGTGGCTGTTGGCAATTTACATCCCGCCCATCAGCATAACAAGGCTCCCTGTTCTCCATGGCCTGTGCTGCCTTTCTAGATTTTACACTTTTTTCACATGGCCCTTTTGACCGGGGGGCACTGAGACTTCATTGTAGTGCAGATTTCTTTAACATGCTTGCTTGGTTGGCCAAAAAGGGCGTATGCGTTTTTTCCTGAATATATTCAGGAAAAAACGCATACGCACTTTTTGTCCAAGAGCATCATTGTCGACGTTCTGCCTCTTTTCCTATGCTTTAAATGCAATTCCCGTCTACCTCCTGAAATCGTTATCCTGCAATTCTGCCCCACTTACAAGTCCTCTTCGCAGCCTTCCTTCAATATATTTTTGGACGATAGCTGTCATTTATAACTCTGCAGGTTTGTGAGTTACAGTGCCCCTGAGCTCCTTTCTTCAACTCGCTATCTTGTGAGCTGGCCGCAAACCCACAGGATTGCTTCAGGTCCTAATCTGGTTCTGGCACGGCATGCTGAGCCTTTGGTTAATTCCTCTTCCTGGTGGGAAATGAGCGTTACATTTGCCCGTGCAGACACCTAAAGCTAGTCTCTCATTGGTTCTCCCTATTCCTGTTCATCTTGAGCAGAAATTGCAAACTGTGCCAAACAGGAGGTTAAAGGCACTGACTCTCCAAGTGGGGAGAGTGTTAGTAAAGTGTCTGGAATGGTGAACCCGAGTAAAAGGGGATGAAAACTGAGATGCATTTGAAAACGTTTGCCGGTCCCTCGGTGCACCATACTGTGGGTTTCCCACGCATGTTTTTCCTGAAGGAAGAATTCGTTAAACCTGGAGAGATGGGACCCATGGAATGGGTACCATGCAGTATGACTTCAAAGGGTCTGCATTTGCTCATCGAACCTCACCAATGCTATCAGCCCGAAGTGCCCAACCTTATGTCTCACTCAGCTCTGGGTGTAGATGTGGTAAATCCAGGTTGCATCACAAGCCCTGAATGAATTATTTAAGAATTGCTCTCTATTTCACTGTCCTTGTGTTTTGTTTTTGTAATTCATTTTGATAATGGGATTTATCGGATTATCTCTGCTGCATTCATGCCTCTGTACACACGCTTCATTCTCTTACGGAGACATATAAATCCATGGGTTTGAAGATTCTTACTAGTCAGGTGTATTCCTAGTCGTTGAATATGGGGTGTTTAGTCCATTTCGTTGAGCAAGGGGTAGGTCTTGACAATTACATATTTGGCTTATGGAAAGGTATCTGTGCTAATTTCTATCTCTGGTTTTATGCAGCACCCCAACTCACCTTTCCCCTTAAGCAAGCATAAGTTGGTTTTCTAAATTTGAGACCCTGTTCTGTTTTGTAATTCAGTTCATGTGTAGCCAAGTTTACATTCCTTGTATTAGTGATATCTTATGATATTTCATTTTCTGTGTGACTCATTTCACTTAGAATCATCCTACCTGAATCCACTCATTATGCCGCGAGGGACTGATGACATAGATTTCATTGCTGAGTGATATTCCATTGTACGTACGTACCACAACTTCTTTATCCATTTTTCACGTTCTGGGATATTTAACTTGTACCGTAGACGAGGTTCTTGTAAACAGAGCCGTCCGAAACTTTGGGGTGGCTGTGTGTTTTTGATTTTAATTTCCCTAAGCTATAGGACCATAAGTGGAAGTGCCGTAGGCTCCGTTGCTTTGTTTTTTAGCTGTTCCAGGAAACACCATACACTTCTCCAGAGTGGCTGTTGGCAATTTACATCCCGCCCATCAGCATAAAAAGGCTCCCTGTTCTCCATGGCCTGTGATGCCTTTCTGGATTTTACACTTTTTTCACATGGCCCTTTTGACCGGGGGACAGTGAGACTTCATTGTAGTGCAGATTTCTTTAACATGCTTGCTTGGTTGGCCAAAAAGAGCGTATGCGTTTTTCCCTGAATATATTCAGGAAAAAACGCATACGCCCTTTTTGGCCAAGAGCATCATTGTCGACGTTCTGCCTCTTTTCCTATGCTTTAAATGCAATTCCCGTCTACCTCCTGAAATCGTTATCCTGCAATTCTGCCCCACTTACAAGTCCTCTTCGCAGCCTTCCTTCAATATATTTTTGGACGATAGCTGTCATTTATAACTCTGCAGGTTTGTGAGTTACCGTGCCCCTGAGCTCCTTTCTTCAACTCGCTATCTTGTGAGCTGGCCGCAAACCCACAGGATTGCTTCAGGCCCTAATCTGGTTCCGGCACGGCATGCTGAGCCTTTGGTTAATTCCTCTTCCTGGTGGGAAATGAGCGTTACATTTGCCCGTGCAGACAGCTAAAGCTAGTCTCTCATTGGTTCTCCCTATTCCTGTTCATCTTGCGCAGAAATTGCAATCTGTGCCAAACAGGAGGTTAAAGGCACTGACTCTCCAAGTGGGGAGAGTTTTAGTAAAGGGTCTGGAATGGTGAACCCGAGTAAAAGGGGACGAAAACTGAGATGCATTTGAAAACGTTTTCCGGTCCCTCGGTGCACCATACTGTGGGTTTCCCACGCATGTTTTAGCTGAAGGAAGAATTCGTTAAACCTGGAGAGATGGGACCCATGGAATGGGTACCATGCAGTATGACTTCAAAGGGTCTGCCTTTGCTCATCGAACCTCACCAATGCTATCAGCCCGAAGTGCCCAACCTTATGTCTCACTCAGCTCTGGGTGTAGATGTGGTAAATCCAGGTTGCATCACAAGCCCTGAATGAATTATTTAAGAATTGCTCTCTATTTCACTGTCCTTGTGTTTTGTTTTTGTAATTCATTTTGATAATGGGATTTATCGGATTTTCTCTGCTGCATTCATGCCTCTGTACACACGCTTCATTCTCTTATGGAGACATATAAATCCATGGGTTTGAAGATTCTTACTAGTCAGGTGTATTCCTAGTCGTTGAATATGGGGTGTTTAGTCCATTTCGTTGAGCAAGGGGTAGGTCTTGACAATTACATATTTGGCTTATGGAAAGGTATCTGTGCTAATTTCTATCTCTGGTTTTATGCAGCACCCCAACTCACCTTTCCCCTTAAGCAAGCATAAGTTGGTTTTCTAAATTTGAGACCCTGTTCTGTTTTGTAATTCAGTTCATGTGTAGCCAAGTTTACATTCCTTGTATTAGTGATATCTTATGATGTTTCATTTTCTGTGTGACTCATTTCACTTAGAATCATCGTACCTGAATCCACTCATTATGCCGCGACGGGCCTGATGACATAGATTTCATTGCTGAGTGATATTCCATTGTACGTACGTACCACAACTTCTTTATCCATTTTTCACGTTCTGGGATATTTAACTTGTACCGTAGACGAGGTTCCTGTAAACAGAGCCGTCCGAAACCTTGGGGTGGCTGTGTGTTTTTGATTTTAATTTCCCTAAGCTATAGGACCATAAGTGGAAGTGCCGTAGGCTCCGTTGCTTTGTTTTTTAGCTGTTCCAGGAAACACCATACACTTCTCCAGAGTGGCTGTTGGCAATTTACATCCCGCCCATCAGCATAACAAGGCTCCCTGTTCTCCATGGCCTGTGATGCCTTTCTGGATTTTACACTTTTTTCACATGGCCCTTTTGACCGGGGGGCAGTGAGACTTCATTGTAGTGCAGATTTCTTTAACATGCTTGCTTGGTTGGCCAAAAAGGGCGTTTGCGTTTTTTCCTGAATATATTCAGGAAAAAACGCATACGCACTTTTTGGCCAAGAGCATCATTGTCGACGTTCTGCCTCTTTTCCTATGCTTTAAATGCAATTCCCGTCTACCTCCTGAAATCGTTATCCTGCAATTCTGCCCCACTTACAAGTCCTCTTCGCAGCCTTCCTTCAATATATTTTTGGACGATAGCTGTCATTTATAACTCTGCAGGTTTGTGAGTTACAGTGCCCCTGAGCTCCTTTCTTCAACTCGCTATCTTGTGAGCTGGCCGCAAACCCGCAGGATTGCTTCAGGCCCTAATCTGGTTCCGGCACGGCATGCTGAGCCTGTGGTTAATTCCTCTTCCTGGTGGGAAATGAGCGTTACATTTGCCCGTGCAGACACCTAAAGCTAGTCTCTCATTGGTTCTCCCTATTCCTGTTCATCTTGCGCAGAAATTGCAAACTGTGCCAAACAGGAGGTTAAAGGCACTGACTCTCCAAGTGGGGAGAGTGTTAGTAAAGGGTCTGGAATGGTGAACCCGAGTAAAAGGGGACGAAAACTGAGATGCATTTGAAAACGTTTGCCGGTCCCTCGGTGCACCATACTGTGGGTTTCCCACGCATGTTTTAGCTGAAGGAAGAATTCGTTAAACCTGGAGAGATGGGACCCATGGAATGGGTACCATGCAGTATGACTTCAAAGGGTCTGCATTTGCTCATCGAACCTCACCAATGCTATCAGCCCGAAGTGCCCAACCTTATGTCTCACTCAGCTCTGGGTGTAGATGTGGTAAATCCAGGTTGCATCACAAGCCCTGAATGAATTATTTAAGAATTGCTCTCTATTTCACTGTCCTTGTGTTTTGTTTTTGTAATTCATTTTGATAATGGGATTTATCGGATTTTCTCTGCTGCATTCATGCCTCTGTACACACGCTTCATTCTCTTATGGAGACATATAAATCCATGGGTTTGAAGATTCTTACTAGTCAGGTGTATTCCTAGTCGTTGAATATGGGGTGTTTAGTCCATTTCGTTGAGCAAGGGGTAGGTCTTGACAATTACATATTTGGCTTATGGAAAGGCATCTGTGCTAATTTCTATCTCTGGTTTTATGCAGCACCCCAACTCACCTTTCCCCTTAAGCAAGCATAAGTTGGTTTTCTAAATTTGAGACCCTGTTCTGTTTTGTAATTCAGTTCATGTGTAGCCAAGTTTACATTCCTTGTATTAGTGATATCTTATGATGTTTCATTTTCTGTGTGACTCATTTCACTTAGAATCATCGTACCTGAATCCACTCATTATGCCGCGAGGGCCTGATGACATAGATTTCATTGCTGAGTGATATTCCATTGTATGTACGTACCACAACTTCTTTATCCATTTTTCACATTCTGGGATATTTAACTTGTACCTTAGACGAGGTTCTTGTAAACAGAGCCGTCCGAAATTTTGGGGTGGCTGTGTGTTTTTGATTTTAATTTCCCTAAGCTATAGGACCATAAGTGGACGTGCCGTAGGCTCCGTTGCTTTGTTTTTTAGCTGTTCCAGGAAACACCATACACTTCTCCAGAGTGGCTGTTGGCAGTTTACATCCCGCCCATCAGCATAAAAAGGCTCCCTGTTCTCCATGGCCTGTGATGCCTTTCTGGATTTTACACTTTTTTCACATGGCCCTTTTGACCGGGGGGCAGTGAGACTTCATTGTAGTGCAGATTTCTTTAACATGCTTGCTTGGTTGGCCAAAAAGGGCGTATGCGTTTTTTCCTGAATATATTCAGGAAAAAACGCATACGCCCTTTTTGGCCAAGAGCATCATTGTCGACGTTCTGCCTCTTTTCCTATGCTTTAAATGCAATTCCCGTCTACCTCCTGAAATCGTTATCCTGCAATTCTGCCCCACTTACAAGTCCTCTTCGCAGCCTTCCTTCAATATATTTTTGGACGATAGCTGTCATTTATAACTCTGCAGGTTTGTGAGTTACAGTGCCCCTGAGCTCCTTTCTTCAACTCGCTATCTTGTGAGCTGGCCGCAAACCCACAGGATTGCTTCAGGCCCTAATCTGGTTCTGGCACGGCATGCTGAGCCTGTGGTTAATTCCTCTTCCTGGTGGGAAATGAGCGTTACATTTGCCCGTGCAGACACCTAAAGCTAGTCTCTCATTGGTTCTCCCTATTCCTGTTCATCTTGCGCAGAAATTGCAAACTGTGCCAAACAGGAGGTTAAAGGCACTGACTCTCCAAGTGGGGAGAGTGTTAGTAAAGGGTCTGGAATGGTGAACCCGAGTAAAAGGGGACGAAAACTGAGATGCATTTGAAAACGTTTGCCGGTCCCTCGGTGCACCATACTGTGGGTTTCCCACGCATGTTTTAGCTGAAGGAAGAATTCGTTAAACCTGGAGAGATGGGACCCATGGAATGGGTACCATGCAGTATGACTTCAAAGGGTCTGCATTGGCTCATCGAACCTCACCAATGCTATCAGCCCGAAGTGCCCAACCTTATGTCTCACTCAGCTCTGGGTGTAGATGTGGTAAATCCAGGTTGCATCACAAGCCCTGAATGAATTATTTAAGAATTGCTCTCTATTTCACTGTCCTTGTGTTTTGTTTTTGTAATTCATTTTGATAATGGGATTTATCGGATTTTCTCTGCTGCATTCATGCCTCTGTACACACGCTTCATTCTCTTATGGAGAAATATAAATCCATGGGTTTGCAGATACTAGTCAGGTGTATTCCTAGTTGTTGAATATGGGGTGTTTAGTCCATTTCGTTGAGCAAGGGGTAGGTCTTGACAATTACATATTTGGCTTATGGAACGGTATCTGTGCTAATTTCTATCTCTGGTTTTATGCAGCACCCCAACTCACCTTTCCCCTTAAGCAAGCATAAGTTGGTTTTCTAAATTTGAGACCCTGTTCTGTTTTGTAATTCAGTTCATGTGTAGCCAAGTTTACATTCCTTGTATTAGTGATATCTTATGATGTTTCATTTTCTGTGTGACTCATTTCACTTAGAATCATCGTACCTGAATCCACTCATTATGCCGCGACGGGCCTGATGACATAGATTTCATTGCTGAGTGATATTCCATTGTACGTACGTACCACAACTTCTTTATCCATTTTTCACGTTCTGGGATATTTATCTTGTACCGTAGACGAGGTTCTTGTAAACAGAGCCGTCCGAAACTTTGGGGTGGCTGTGTGTTTTTGATTTTAATTTCCCTAAGCTATAGGACCATAAGTGGAAGTGCCATAGGCTCTGTTGCTTTGTTTTTTAGCTGTTCCAGGAAACACCATACACTTCTCCAGAGTGGCTGTTGGCAATTTACATCCCGCCCATCAGCATAACAAGGCTCCCTGTTCTCCATGGCCTGTGCTGCGTTTCTGGATTTTACACTTTTTTCACATGGCCCTTTTGACCGGGGGGCAGTGAGACTTCATTGTAGTGCAGATTTCTTTAACATGCTTGCTTGGTTGGCCAAAAAGGGCGTATGCGTTTTTTCCTGAATATATTCAGGAAAAAACGCATACGCCCTTTTTGGCCAAGAGCATCATTGTCGACGTTCTGCCTCTCTTCCTATGCTTTAAATGCAATTCCCGTCTACCTCCTGAAATCGTTATCCTGCAATTCTGCCCCACTTACAAGTCCTCTTCGCAGCCTTCCTTCAATATATTTTTGGACGATAGCTGTCATTTATAACTCTGCAGGTTTGTGAGTTACAGTGCCCCTGAGCTCCTTTCTTCAACTCGCTATCTTGTGAGCTGGCCGCAAACCCGCAGGATTGCTTCAGGCCCTAATCTGGTTCCGGCACGGCATGCTGAGCCTTTGGTTAATTCCTCTTCCTGGTGGGAAATGAGCGTTACATTTGCCCGTGCAGACACCTAAAGCTAGTCTCTCATTGGTTCTCCCTATTCCTGTTCATCTTGCGCAGAAATTGCAAACTGTGCCAAACAGGAGGTTAAAGGCACTGACTCTCCAAGTGGGGAGAGTGTTAGTAAAGGGTCTGGAATGGTGAACCCGAGTAAAAGGGGACGAAAACTGAGATGCATTTGAAAACGTTTGCCGGTCCCTCGGTGCACCATACTGTGGGTTTCCCACGCATGTTTTAGCTGAAGGAAGAATTCGTTAAACCTGGAGAGATGGGACCCATGGAATGGGTACCATGCAGTATGACTTCAAAGGGTCTGCCTTTGCTCATCGAACCTCACCAATGCTATCAGCCCGAAGTGCCCAACCTTATGTCTCACCCAGCTCTGGGTGTAGATGTGGTAAATCCAGGTTGCATCACAAGCCCTGAATGAATTATTTAAGAATTGCTCTCTATTTCACTGTCCTTGTGTTTTGTTTTTGTAATTCATTTTGATAATGGGATTTATCGGATTTTCTCTGCTTCATTCATGCCTCTGTACACACGCTTCATTCTCTTACGGAGACATATAAATCCATGGGTTTGAAGATTCTTACTAGTCAGGTGTATTCCTAGTCGTTGAATATGGGGTGTTTAGTCCATTTCGTTGAGCAAGAGGTAGGTCTTGACAATTACATATTTGGCTTATGGAAAGGCATCTGTGCTAATTTCTATCTCTGGTTTTATGCAGCACCCCAACTCACCTTTCCCCTTAAGCAAGCATAAGTTGGTTTTCTAAATTTGAGACCCTGTTCTGTTTTGTAATTCAGTTCATGTGTAGCCAAGTTTACATTCCTTGTATTAGTGATATCTTATGATGTTTCATTTTCTGTGTGACTTATTTCACTTAGAATCATCGTACCTGAATCCACTCATTATGCCGCGACGGGCCTGATGACATAGATTTCATTGCTGAGTGATATTCCATTGTACGTACGTACCACAACTTCTTTATCCATTTTTCACGTTCTGGAATATTTAACTTGTTATGTAGACGAGGTTCTTGTAAACAGAGCCGTCTGAAACTTTGGGGTGGCTGTGTGTTTTTGATTTTAATTTCCCTAAGCTATAGGACCATAAGTGGAAGTGCCGTAGGCTCCGTTGCTTTGCTTTTTAGGTGTTCCAGGAAACACCATACACTTCTCCAGAGTGGCTGTTGGCAATTTACATCCCGCCCATCAGCATAACAAGGCTCCCTGTTCTCCATGGCCTGTGCTGCCTTTCTAGATTTTACACTTTTTTCACATGGCCCTTTTGACCGGGGGGCACTGAGACTTCATTGTAGTGCAGATTTCTTTAACATGCTTGCTTGGTTGGCCAAAAAGGGCGTATGCGTTTTTTCCTGAATATATTCAGGAAAAAACGCATACGCACTTTTTGTCCAAGAGCATCATTGTCGACGTTCTGCCTCTTTTCCTATGCTTTAAATGCAATTCCCGTCTACCTCCTGAAATCGTTATCCTGCAATTCTGCCCCACTTACAAGTCCTCTTCGCAGCCTTCCTTCAATATATTTTTGGACGATAGCTGTCATTTATAACTCTGCAGGTTTGTGAGTTACAGTGCCCCTGAGCTCCTTTCTTCAACTCGCTATCTTGTGAGCTGGCCGCAAACCCACAGGATTGCTTCAGGTCCTAATCTGGTTCTGGCACGGCATGCTGAGCCTTTGGTTAATTCCTCTTCCTGGTGGGAAATGAGCGTTACATTTGCCCGTGCAGACACCTAAAGCTAGTCTCTCATTGGTTCTCCCTATTCCTGTTCATCTTGAGCAGAAATTGCAAACTGTGCCAAACAGGAGGTTAAAGGCACTGACTCTCCAAGTGGGGAGAGTGTTAGTAAAGTGTCTGGAATGGTGAACCCGAGTAAAAGGGGATGAAAACTGAGATGCATTTGAAAACGTTTGCCGGTCCCTCGGTGCACCATACTGTGGGTTTCCCACGCATGTTTTTCCTGAAGGAAGAATTCGTTAAACCTGGAGAGATGGGACCCATGGAATGGGTACCATGCAGTATGACTTCAAAGGGTCTGCATTTGCTCATCGAACCTCACCAATGCTATCAGCCCGAAGTGCCCAACCTTATGTCTCACTCAGCTCTGGGTGTAGATGTGGTAAATCCAGGTTGCATCACAAGCCCTGAATGAATTATTTAAGAATTGCTCTCTATTTCACTGTCCTTGTGTTTTGTTTTTGTAATTCATTTTGATAATGGGATTTATCGGATTATCTCTGCTGCATTCATGCCTCTGTACACACGCTTCATTCTCTTACGGAGACATATAAATCCATGGGTTTGAAGATTCTTACTAGTCAGGTGTATTCCTAGTCGTTGAATATGGGGTGTTTAGTCCATTTCGTTGAGCAAGGGGTAGGTCTTGACAATTACATATTTGGCTTATGGAAAGGTATCTGTGCTAATTTCTATCTCTGGTTTTATGCAGCACCCCAACTCACCTTTCCCCTTAAGCAAGCATAAGTTGGTTTTCTAAATTTGAGACCCTGTTCTGTTTTGTAATTCAGTTCATGTGTAGCCAAGTTTACATTCCTTGTATTAGTGATATCTTATGATATTTCATTTTCTGTGTGACTCATTTCACTTAGAATCATCCTACCTCAATCCACTCATTATGCCGCGAGGGACTGATGACATAGATTTCATTGCTGAGTGATATTCCATTGTACGTACGTACCACAACTTCTTTATCCATTTTTCACGTTCTGGGATATTTAACTTGTACCGTAGACGAGGTTCTTGTAAACAGAGCCGTCCGAAACTTTGGGGTGGCTGTGTGTTTTTGATTTTAATTTCCCTAAGCTATAGGACCATAAGTGGAAGTGCCGTAGGCTCCGTTGCTTTGTTTTTTAGCTGTTCCAGGAAACACCATACACTTCTCCAGAGTGGCTGTTGGCAATTTACATCCCGCCCATCAGCATAAAAAGGCTCCCTGTTCTCCATGGCCTGTGATGCCTTTCTGGATTTTACACTTTTTTCACATGGCCCTTTTGACCGGGGGACAGTGAGACTTCATTGTAGTGCAGATTTCTTTAACATGCTTGCTTGGTTGGCCAAAAAGAGCGTATGCGTTTTTCCCTGAATATATTCAGGAAAAAACGCATACGCCCTTTTTGGCCAAGAGCATCATTGTCGACGTTCTGCCTCTTTTCCTATGCTTTAAATGCAATTCCCGTCTACCTCCTGAAATCGTTATCCTGCAATTCTGCCCCACTTACAAGTCCTCTTCGCAGCCTTCCTTCAATATATTTTTGGACGATAGCTGTCATTTATAACTCTGCAGGTTTGTGAGTTACCGTGCCCCTGAGCTCCTTTCTTCAACTCGCTATCTTGTGAGCTGGCCGCAAACCCACAGGATTGCTTCAGGCCCTAATCTGGTTCCGGCACGGCATGCTGAGCCTTTGGTTAATTCCTCTTCCTGGTGGGAAATGAGCGTTACATTTGCCCGTGCAGACAGCTAAAGCTAGTCTCTCATTGGTTCTCCCTATTCCTGTTCATCTTGCGCAGAAATTGCAATCTGTGCCAAACAGGAGGTTAAAGGCACTGACTCTCCAAGTGGGGAGAGTTTTAGTAAAGGGTCTGGAATGGTGAACCCGAGTAAAAGGGGACGAAAACTGAGATGCATTTGAAAACGTTTTCCGGTCCCTCGGTGCACCATACTGTGGGTTTCCCACGCATGTTTTAGCTGAAGGAAGAATTCGTTAAACCTGGAGAGATGGGACCCATGGAATGGGTACCATGCAGTATGACTTCAAAGGGTCTGCATTTGCTCATCGAACCTCACCAATGCTATCAGCCCGAAGTGCCCAACCTTATGTCTCACTCAGCTCTGGGTGTAGATGTGGTAAATCCAGGTTGCATCACAAGCCCTGAATGAATTATTTAAGAATTGCTCTCTATTTCACTGTCCTTGTGTTTTGTTTTTGTAATTCATTTTGATAATGGGATTTATCGGATTTTCTCTGCTGCATTCATGCCTCTGTACACACGCTTCATTCTCTTACGGAGACATATAAATCCATGGGTTTGAAGATTCTTACTAGTCAGGTGTATTCCTAGTCGTTGAATATGGGGTGTTTAGTCCATTTCGTTGAGCAAGGGGTAGGTCTTGACAATTACATATTTGGCTTATGGAAAGGTATCTGTGCTAATTTCTATCTCTGGTTTTATGCAGCACCCCAACTCACCTTTCCCCTTAAGCAAGCATAAGTTGGTTTTCTAAATTTGAGACCCTGTTCTGTTTTGTAATTCAGTTCATGTGTAGCCAAGTTTACATTCCTTGTATTAGTGATATCTTATGATGTTTCATTTTCTGTGTGACTCATTTCACTTAGAATCATCGTACCTGAATCCACTCATTATGCCGCGACGGGCCTGATGACATAGATTTCATTGCTGAGTGATATTCCATTGTACTTACGTACCACAACTTCTTTATCCATTTTTCACGTTCTGGGATATTTAACTTGTACCGTAGACGAGGTTCTTGTAAACAGAGCCGTCCGAAATTTTGGGGTGGCTGTGTGTTTTTGATTTTAATTTCCCTAAGCTATAGGACCATAAGTGGAAGTGCTGTAGGCTCCGTTGCTTTGTTTTTTAACTGTTCCAGGAAACACCATACACTTCTCCAGAGTGGCTGTTGGCAATTTACATCCCGCCCATCAGCATAACAAGGCTCCCTGTTCTCCATGGCCTGTGCTGTCTTTCTGGATTTTACACTTTTTTCACATGGCCCTTTTGACCGGGGGGCAGTGAGACTTCATTTTGGTGCAGATTTCCTTTACACGCTTGCTTGGTTGGCCAAAAAGAGCGTATGCGTATTTTCCTGAATATATTACAATATATTATTATATATATATATATATATTTACATTATATATTATATTTAGTTTGAGTGTATGTGTTAGGGTACGGGTTAGTGTTAGCGTATGGGTTAGGATTAGGGGACGGGTTAGGGTAAGGCTTCAGGTAAGGGTTAGGGTTAGGTTTAGGGTTAGGGGATGGGAAATGTTTAGGGCACAGGTTAGGGTACGACAACGGTTTAGGGTGAGCGTACGTGTTAGGGTAGAGTTTAGTGTTAGCATACGGGTTAGGATTAGGGGATGTGTTAGGGTAAGGCTTCGGGTAAGGGTTGTGGTTAGGGTTAGGGTTAGCGGACGAGGATGGTTTAGGGTACAGGTTAGGTTACGACAAAGTTTTAGGGTGAGTGTACGTATTAGGGTATGGGTTAGTGTTAGCATACAGGTTAGGATTAGGGTACGGGTTAGGGTAAGGTTTCGGGTAAGGGTTAGGGGACAGGGACGGTTTAGGTTACAGGTTAGTGTATGACAAAGGTTTAGGGTGAGCGTACGTGTTAGGGTACAGGTTAGTGTTAGCGTATGAGTTAGTGTTACCGGACGGGTTAGTATTAGGGGAAGGGTTAGGGTAAGGCTTCTGGTAAGGGTTAGGTTTAGGGTTAGGGGACGGGGATGGTTTAGGGTACAGGTTAGTGCATGACAATGGTTTAGGGTGAGCGTACGTGTTAGGATTAGGGGACGTGTTTGGGTAAGGCTTCGGGTAAGGTTTATGGTTAAGGTTAGGGTTAGGGTGAGAGGAGGGGACGGTATAGGGTACAGGTTAGCGTACGACAACGGTTTAGGGTGAGCGTACGTGTTAGGGTACGGGTTAGTGTTAGCGTACCAGTTAGGGTTAGTGGATGGGTTAGGGTAAGGCTTCGGGTAAGTGTTAGTGTATGGGTTAAGGTTAGGTGATGGGGACGGTTTAGGGTAGAGGTTAGCGTATGACAACGGTTTAGGGTGAGCGTATGTGTTAGGGTATTGGTTATTGGTAGCGTACGGTTTAGGATTAAGGGACGTATTAGGGTAAGGCTTCGGGTAAGTGTTAGGGTTAGGTTTAGTGTTAGGGTTAGGGGACGGGGATGGTTTAGGGTACAGGGTAGGCAACGACAACGGTTTAGGGTGAGCGTACGTGTTAGGGTACGGGTTAGTGTTATCGTACGGGTTAGGATTATGGGACGGGTTAGGGTAAGGCTTCGGGTAAGTGTTAGGGTTAGGGTTAGGGGACGGGGACGGTTTAGGGTACAAGTTTGTGTACGACAACGGTTTAGGCTGAGCGTACGTGTTAGGGTACGGGTTACTGTTAGCGTAGGAGTTAGTGTTAGCGTACGGGTTAGTATTAGGTGATGGGTTAGGGTAAGGCTTCTGGCAAGGGTTAGGGTTAGAGGACGGGGATGGTTTAGGGTACAGGTTAGGGTAGGACAATGGTTTAGGGTGAGCGTACGTGTTAGGTTATGGGATAGTGTTAGCGTACGGATTAGGATTAGGGGACGGGTTAGGGTAAGGCTTCGGGTAAGGGTTAGGGTTAGGTTTAGGGTTAGGGTTAGGGGACGGGGCCAGTTTAGGGTACAGGTTAGGGTACGACAACGGTTTAGGGTGAGCGTACGTGTTAGGGTACGAGTTGGTGTTAGCGTACGGGTTAGGATTAGTGGACGGGTTAAGGTAAGGCTTCGGGAAAGGGTTAGGGTTAGGGTTAGGGGAAGGGGACGGTTTACGGTACAGGTTAGGGTACGACAACGGTTTAGGGTGAGCGTACGTGTTAGGGTACTGGTTAGTGTTAGCATACGGGTTAGGATTGGGGGCGGGTTAGGGTAAGGCTTCGGGTAAGCTTAGGGTTAGGGTTAGGGTTAGGGAACGGGGACGGGGATGGTTTAGGGTACAGGTTAGGGTACGACAATGGTTTAGGGTGAGCATACGTGTTAGGGTATGGCTTAGTGTTAGCGTACGGATTAGGATTAGGGGACGGGTTAGGGTAAGGCTTCGGGTAAGGGTTAGGGTTAGAGTTAGGGGACGGGGATGGTTTAGGGTACAGATTAGGGTATGACAACGGTTTAGGTTGAGCGTACATGTTAGTGTACGGGTTAGAGTTAGTATACGGGTTAGGATTAGGGGACGGGTTAGGGTAAGGCTTCGGGTAAGTGATAGGGTTAGGGTTAGGTTTAGGGTTAGGGGACAGGGATGGGGACAGTTTAGGGTACAGGTTAGGGTACGAAAAAGGTTTAGGGTGAGCGTACGTGTTAGGGTACGGGTTAGTGTTAGCGTACGGGTTAGTATTAGGGGACGGATTAGGGTAAGGCTACGGGTAAGGGTTAGGGTTAGGGTTAGGTTTAGGGTTAGGGGACGGGGACCGTTTAGGGTACAGGTTAGGGTACGACAATGGTTTAGGGTGAGCGTACGTGTTAGGGTACGGTTTAGTGTTAGCGTGCGTGTTAGGATTAAGGGACGGGTTAGGGTAAGGCTTCGGGTAAGGGTTAGGGTTAGCGGTAGGGTTAGGGGACGGGGATGGTTTAAGGTAGAAGTTAGGGTAAGACAACGGTTTAGGGTGAGCGTACGTGTTAGGGTACACGTTAGTGTTAGCGTACACGTTAGGATTAGGGGACGGGTTAGGCTAAGGCTTTGGGTAAGGGTTAGGGTTAGGGCTAGGGTTAGGGTTAGGGGACGGGGACGGGGACGGTTTAGGGTACAGGTTAGGGTGCGACAACGGTTTAGGTTGAGCGTACATGTTATGGTATGGGTTAGTGTTAGCGAACAGGTTAGGATTAGGGGACGGGTTAGGGTAAGGCTTCGGGTAAGGGTTAGGGTTAGGGTTAGGGTTAAGGGATGGGGTTCGTTTAGGGTACAATTTAGTGTACGACAACGGTTCATGGTGAGCGTACCTGTTAGGGTGCGTGTTAGTGTTAGCATACGGGTTAGGATTAGGGGAAGGGTTAGGGTAAGGCTTCGGGTAAGGGTTACGGTTAGGGTTAGGGTTAGAGTTAGGGTTAGGGGAAGGGGACGGTTTATGGTACAGGTTAGTGTACGACAACGGTTTAGGCTGAGCGTACGTGTTAGGATACGGGTTAGTGTTAGCATACGGGTTAGGATTAGGGGACGGTTTAGGGTAAGGCTTCGGGTAAGTTTAGGGTTAGGGCTAGGGTTAGGGTTAGGGGACGGGAACGGGGACGGATTAGGGTACAGGTTAGTGTACGACAACGGTTTAGGGTGAGCATACGTGTTAGGGTACGTGTTAGTGTTAGCGTACGGATTAGGATTAGGGGACGGGTTAGGGTAAGACTTCGGGTAAGGGTTAGGTTTAGTGTTAGGGTTAGGGAACGGGGCCGGTTTAGGGTACAGGTTAGGGTACGACAACCGTTTAGGGTGAGCGTACATGTTAGGGTACGAGTTGGTGTTAGCGTACGGGTTAGGGTTAGTGGACGCGTTAGGGTAAGGCTTCGGATAAGGGTTAGGGTTAGGGTTAGGTTTAGGGGACGGGAACGGGGATGGTTTAGGGTACAGGTTAGGGTACGACAACGGTTTAGGGTGAACATACGTGTTAGGGTACGGCTTAGTGTTTGCGTACGGTTTAGGATTAGGGGACGCGTTAGGGTAAGGCTTCGGGTAAGGGTTAGGGTTAGGGTTAGGGGACGGGGATAGTTTAGGGTACAGGTTAGGGCATGACAACGGTTTAGGTTGAGCGTACATGTTAGTGTACGGGTTAGAGTTAGGATACGGGTTAGGATTAGGGGACGGGTTAGGGTAAGGCTTCGGGTAAGTGATAGGGTTAGGGTTAGGTTCAGGGTTAGGGGACAGGGATGGGGACAGTTTAGGGTACAGGTTAGGGTACGAAAAATTTTAGGGTGAGCATACGTGTTAGGGTACGGGTTAGTGTTAGCGTACCGGTTAGTATTAGGGGACGGGTTAGGGTAAGTCTACGGGTAAGGTTTAGCGTTAGGGTTAGGTTTAGGGTTAGGGGATGGGGACAGTTTAGGGCACAGGTTAGGGTACGACAATGGCTTAGGGTGAGCGTACGTGTTAGGGTACGGTTTAGTGTTAGCGTGCGTGTTAGTATTAGGGGACGGTTTAGGGTAAGGCTTTGGGTAAGGGTTAGGGTTAGGGTTAGGGGACGGGGATGGTTTAAGGTAGAGGTTAGGGTAAGACAACGGTTTAGGGTGAGCGTACCTGTTAGGGTACACGTTAGTGTTAGCGTACACGTTAGGATTAGGGCACGGGTTGGGCTAAGGCTTTGGGTAAGGGTTAGGATTAGGGTTAGGGTTAGGGTTAGGGTTAGGGGACGGGGACGGTTTAGGTTACAGTTTAGGGTATGACAACGGTTTAGGTTGAGCGTACATGTTAGTGTATGGGTTAGAGTTAGGATAAGGGTTAGGATTAGGGGACGGGTTAGGGTAAGGCTTCTGGTAAGTGATAGGGTTAGGGTTAGCGTTAAGGTTAGGGGATAGGGATGGGGACGGTTTAGGGTACAGGTTAGTGTACGAAAAAGGTTTAGGGTGAGCGTACGTGTTACGGTACGGGTTAGTGTTAGCGTACGGGTTAGTATTAGGGGACGGGTTAGGGTAAGGCTACGGGTAAGGGTTAGGATTAGGGTAAGGGTTAGGGTTAAGGGACGGGGACGGGGACGGTTTAGGGTACAGGTTAGGGTGCGACAACGGTTTAGGTTGAGCGTACATATTATGGTATGGGTTAGTGTTAGCGAACGGGTTAGGATTAGGGGACGGGTTAGGATAAGGCTTCGGGTAAGGGTTGGGGTTAGGGTTAGGGTTAGGGTTAGGATTAAGTGATGGGGACCGTTTAGGGTACAGTTCAGTGTACGACCACGGTTCAGGGTGAGCGTACCTGTTAGGGTACGTGTTAGTGTTAGCATAAGGTTTAGGATTAGGTGAAGGGTTAGGGTAAGGCTTCGGGTAAGGGTTACGGTTAGGGTTAGGGTTAGGTTTAGGGGACGGGGATGGTTTAGGGTTAGGGTTAGGGTTAGGGGACGGGGACCGTTTAGGGTACAGGTTAGGGTACGACAACGGTTTAGGGTGAGCATACGGGTTAGGGTACAGGTTAGTGTTATTGTACCGGTTACGATGAGGGGACGGGTTAGGGTAAGGGTTCGGGTAAGGGTTAGGGTTAGGGTTAGGGTTAGGGGACGGAGACGGTTTAGGGTATAGGTTAGGGTACGACAACGGTTTAGGGTGAGCGTACGTGTTAGGGTACGGGTTAGTGTTAGCGTACGGGTTAGGTTTAGGGGACGGGTTAGGGTAAGGCTACGGGTAGGGTTAGGGTTAAGGTTAGGGTAAGGGGACGGGGACGGTTTAGGGTACAGTTTAGTGTACGACAACGGTTTATGGTGAGCGTACGTATTAGGGTACGTGTTAGTGTTAGCGTACGGGTTAGGATTAGGGGACGGGTTAGGTTAAATCTTCGCGTAAGGGTTAGGGTTAGGGGACGGGGAGGTTTAGGGTACAGGTTAGGGTACGACAATGTTTTAGGGTGAGCGTACGTGTTAAGGTACGGTTTAGTGTTAGCGTACGGGTTAGGATTAGGGGACGGGTTAGGGTAAGGCTTCGGGTAAGGGTTAGTGTTAGGGATAGGGTTTGGGTTAGGGTTTGGGGACGGGAACGGTTTAGGGTAGAGGTTAGGGTACGACAACGGTTTAGGGTGAGCGTACGTGTTAGGGTACGGTTTAGTGTTAGCGTACTGGTTAGGATTAGGGGACGTGTTAGGGTAAGCCTTCAGGTAAGTGTTAGGGTTAGGGTTAGGTTTAGGGGCCGGGGAAGGTTTAGGGTACAGGTTAGGGTATGACAACGGTTTAGGGTGAGCGTACGGGTTAAGGTATGGGTTAGTTTTAGCGTATGGGTTAGGATTAGGGGACGCGTTAGTGTAAGGCTTCGGGTAAGGGTTAGGTTTAGGGTTAGGGTTAGTGGATGGGGACGGTTTAGAGTACAGGTTACGGTACGACAACGGTTTAGGGTGAGCGTACGTGTTAGGTTACGGGTTAGTTTTAGCGTACTGTTTAGGATTAGAGGACGGTTTAGAGTAAGGCTTCGGGTAAGGGTTAGGTTTAGGGTTAGGGTTAGGGTTAGGGTTAAGTGATGGGGACGGTTTAGGGTACAGTTTAGGGTACGACAACGGTTTAGGGTGAGCCTACGTGTTAGGGTATGTGTTAGTATTAGTGTACGGGTTAGGATTAGGGGACGGATTAGTGTAAGGCTTCGGGTAAGTGTTAGGGTTAGGGTTAGGGTTAGGTTTAGGGTTAAGGGACGGGGACGGTTTAGGGTACAGTTTAGTGTACGACAAGTGTTCAGGGTGAGCGTACCTGTTAGGGTACGTGTTAGTGTTAGCGTACGGGTTAGGATTAGGGGACAGGTTAGGGTAAGGCTTCGGGTAAGTGTTAGGGCTAGGGTTAGGTTTACGGGACGGGGACGGTTTAGGGTACAGTTTAGGGTACGACAACGTTTTAGGGTGAGCGTACGTGTTAGGGTACGGGTTCTTGTTAGCGTACGGGTTAGGATTAGGGGACGGGTTGGGTAATACTTCAGGTAAGGGTTAGGGTTAGGGTGAGGGTTAGGGGACGGGGACGGTTTAGGGTACAGGTTTGTGTACGACAACGGTTTAGGGTGAGCGTACGTGTTAGGGTACGTGTTAGTGTTAGCGTACGGTTTAGGATTAGGGGACGGATTAGGGTAAGGTTTAGGGTTAGGTTTAGGGTTAGGGTTAGGTTTAGGGGACTGGGATGATATACGGTACAGGTTAGGGTACGACAACGGTTTAGGGTGAGCGTACGTGTTAGAATACGGGTTAGTGTTAGCGTACGGGTTAGGATTAGGGGACGGGTTAGGGTAAGGCGTCGGGTAAGGGTTAGGGATAGGTTTAGGGTTAGGGTTAGGGGACGGGGACGGTTTAGGGTACAGGTTAGGGTACGACAACGGTTTAGGTTGAGCGTACGAATTAGGGTACGGGTTAGTGTTAGCATACGGGGTAGGATTAGGGGACGGGTTAGTGTAAGGCTTCGGGAAAGGGTTAGGCTTAGGGTTAGGGGACGGGGACGGTTTAGGGTACAGGTTAGGGTACGACAACCGTTTTGGGTGAGCGTACATGTTAGGGTATTGGTTAGTGTTAGTGCACGGGTTAGGATTAGGGGACGGGTTAGGGTAAGGCTTCGGGTAAGGGTTAGTGTTAGGTGACGGGGATGGGGATGGTTTAGGGTTCAGGTTAGGGTACGACAACGCTTTTGTTTGAGCGTCTGTGTTAGGGTACGGGTTAGTGTTAGCGTACGGGTTAGGATTAGGGTACGGGTTAGTGTAAGGCCTCGGGTAAGTGTTAGGGTTAGGGTTACGGGACGGGGACGGTTTAGGGTACAGGTTAAGGTACGACAACGGTTTAGGGTGATAGTACGGGTTAGGGTACGGGTTAGTGATACCGTACGGGTAATGATTAGGGGATGGGTTAGGGTAAGGTTTCGGATTAGGGTTAGGGTTAGTGTTAGGGTAGGGGGACGGTTTAGGGTAAAGTTTAGGGTACGACAACCTTTTCAGGGGAGCGTACGTGTTAGTGTACGGGTTAGTGTTTGCATACGGGTAAGGATTAGTGGACGGGTTAGGTTAAGTCTTCGGGTAAGGGTTAGGGTTAGGGTTAGGGTTAGGGTTAGGGGACGGGGACGGTTTAGGGTACAGGTTAGGGTACGACAACGGTTTAGGGTGAGCGTACATTTTAGGGTGCCGTTTAGTGTTAGCGTACGGGTTAGGATTATGGGACGGGTTAGGGTAAGGTTTCGGGTTAGGGTTAGGGTTAGTGTTAGGTTATGGGGACTGTTTAGGGTAAAGTTTAGTGTACGACAACCTTTTAAGGTGAGCGTACGTGTTAGTGTACGGGTTAGTGTTTGCGTACGGGTAAGGTTTAGTGGACGGGTTAGGTTAAGTCTTCGGGTAAGGGTTAGTGTTAGGGTTAGGGTTAGGGGACGGGGACGGGGATGGTTTAGGTTACAGGTTAGGGTACGACAACGGTTTAGGGTGAGCGTATGTGTTAGTTTATGGGTTAGTGTTAGCGAACGGGTTAGGATTAGGGGACGGGATAGGGTAAGGTTTCATATATCTGTTAGGGTTAAGGTTAGGGTTAGGGTTAGGGGACTGGGAAGGTTTAGGGTACAGGTTAGGGTATGACAACGGTTTAGGGTGAGTGTACGTATTAGGGTATGGGTTAGTGTTAGCGTACGGGTTAGGATTAGGGGACGCGTTAGGGTAAGGCTACGGGTAGGGTTAGGGTTAGGGTTAGGGGACGGGGACGGGGACGGTTTAGGGTACAGTTTAGTGTACGACAACGGTTTAGGGTGAGCGTATGTATTAGGGTACGTGTTAGTGTTAGCGTACGGGTTAGGATTAGGGGACGGGTTAGGTTAAGTCTTCGCGTAAGGGTTAGGGTTAGGGGACGGGGACGGTTTAGGGTACAGGTTAGGGGACGACAACGTTTTAGGGTGAGCGTACGTGTTAGGCTAGGGTTTAGTGTTAGCGTACGGGTTAGGATTAGGGGACGGGTTAGGGTAAGGCTTCGGGTAGGTGTTAGTGTTAGGGATAGGGTTTGGGTTAGGGTTTGGGGACGGGAACGGTTTAGGGTAGAGCTTAGGGTACGACAACGGTTTAGGGTGAGCGTACGTGTTAGGGTACGGTTTAGTGTTAGCGTACGGGTTAGGATTAGGGGACGTGTTAAGATAAGGCTTCAGGTAAGTGTTAGGGTTAGGGTTAGGTTTAGGGGCAGGGGACGGTTTAGGGTACAGGTTAGGGTACGACAACGGTTTAGGGTTAGCGTACGGGTTAAGGTACGGGTTAGTTTTAGCGTATGGGTTAGGATTAGGGGACGCGTTAGTGTAAGGCTTCGGGTAAGGGTTAGGGTTAGGGTTAGGGTTAGTGGATGGGGACGGTTTAGAGTACAGGTTACGGTACGACAACGGTTTAGGGTGAGCGTACATGTTAGGGTACGGGTTAGTGTTAGCGTACGGGTTAGGATTAGGGGACGGGTTAGGGTAAGGCTTCGGGTAAGTGTTAGTGTTAGGGTTACAGTTAGGGTTAGGGGATGCGGACGGTTTAGGGTACAGGTTAGTGTAGACAACGGTTTATGGTGAGTGTTCGTGTTAGGTTACGGGTTAGTGTTAGCGTACTGGTTAGGATTAGGGGACGGTTTAGTGTAAGGCTTCGGGTAAGGGTTAGGTTTAGGGTTAGGGTTAGGGTTAGGGTTAAGTGATGGGGACGGTTTAGGGTACAGTTTAGGGTACGACAACGGTTTAGGGTGAGCCTACGTGTTAGGGTATGTGTTAGTATTAGTGTACGGGTTAGGATTAGGGGACGGATTAGTGTAAGGCTTCGGGTAAGGGTTAGGTTTAGGGTTAGGGTTAGGGTTAGGGTTAAGTGATGGGGACGGTTTAGGGTACAGGTTAGGGTACGACAACGGCTTAGGGTGAGCGTACGTGTTAGGATACGGGTTAGTGTTAGCGTACGGGTTAGGATTAGGGGACGGGTTAGGGTAAGGCGTCGGGTAAGGGTTAGGGATAGGTTTAGGGTTAGGGTTAGGGGACGGGTACGGTGTAGGGTACAGGTTAGGGTACGACAACGGTTTAGGTTGAGCGTACGAATTAGGGTACGGGTTAGTGTTAGCATACGGGGTAGGATTAGGGGACGAGTTAGGGTAAGGCTTCGGGTAAGGGATAGGGTTAGGGATAGGGTTAGGGTTAGGGGACGGGGACGGTTTAGGGTACAGGTTAGGGTACGACAACGGTTTAGGGTGAGCGTATGTGTTAGGGTACAGGTTAGTGTTAGCGTACGGGTTAGGATTAGGGGACGGGTTAGTGTAAGGCTTCGGGAAAGGGTTAGGCTTAGGGTTAGGGGACGGGGACGGTTTAGGGTACAGGTTAGGGTACGACAACCGTTTTGGGTGAGCGTACATGTTAGGGTATTGGTTACTGTTAGTGCACGGGTTAGGATTAGGGGACGGGTTAGGGTAAGGCTTCGGGTAAGGGTTAGTGTTAGGTGACGGGGACGGGGATGGTTTAGGGTTCAGGTTAGGGTACGACAACGCTTTTGTTTGAGCGTGTGTGTTAGGGTACGGGTTAGTGTTAGCGTACGGGTTAGGATTAGGGTACGGGTTAGTATAAGGCCTCGGGTAAGTGTTAGGGTTAGGGTTACGGGACGGGGACGGTTTAGGGTACAGGTTAGGGTACGACAACGGTTTAGGGTGATAGTACGGTTTAGGGTACGGGTTAGTGATACTGTACGGGTAATGATTAGGGGACGGGTTAGGGTAAGGTTTCGGGTTAGGGTTAGGGTTAGTGTTAGGGTAGGGGGACGGTTTAGGGTAAAGTTTAGGGTACGACAACCTTTTCAGGGGAGCGTACGTGTTAGTGTACGGGTTAGTGTTTGCGTACGGGTAAGGATTAGTGGACGGGTTAGGTTAAGTCTTCGGGTAAGGGTTAGGGTTAGGGTTAGGGTTAGGAGACGGGGACGGTTTAGGGTACAGGTTAGGGTACGACTATGGTTTAGGGTGAGCGTATGTGTTAGGGTATGGGTTAGTGTTAGCGTATGGGTTAGGATTAGGGTACGGGTTAGGGTAAGGCTTCAGATATCTGTTAGGGTTAAGGTTAGGGTTAGGGTTAGGGTTAGGGGACGGGGAAGGTTTAGGGTACAGGTTAGGGTACGACAACGGTTTAGGGTGAGCGTACGGGTTAGGGTACAGGTTAGTGTTATTGTACCGGTTACGATGAGGGGACGGGTTAGGGTAAGGGTTCGGGTAAGGGTTAGGGTTAGGGTTAGGGTTAGGGGACGGAGACGGTTTAGGGTATAAGTTAGGGTACGACAACGGTTTAGGGTGAGCGTACGTGTTAGGGTACGGGTTAGTGTTAGCGTACGGGTTAGGTTTAGGGGACGGGTTAGGGTAAGGCTACGGGTAGGGTTAGGGTTAAGGTTAGGGTAAGGGGACGGGGACGGTTTAGGGTACAGTTTAGTGTACGACAACGGTTTATGGTGAGCGTACGTATTAGGGTACGTGTTAGTGTTAGCGTACGGGTTAGGATTAGGGGACGGGTTAGGTTAAGTCTTCGTGTAAGGGTTAGGGTTAGGGGACGGGGAGGTTTAGGGTACAGGTTAGGGTACGACAATGTTTTAGGGTGAGCGTACGTGTTAAGGTACGGTTTAGTGTTAGCGTACGGGTTAGGATTAGGGGACGGTTTAGGGTAAGGCTTCGGGTAAGTGTTAGTGTTAGGGATAGGGTTTGGGTTAGGGTTTGGGGACGGGAACGGTTTAGGGTAGAGGTTAGGGAACGACAACGGTTTAGGGTGAGCGTACGTGTTAGGGTATGGTTTAGTGTTAGCGTACTGGTTAGGATTAGGGGACGTGTTAGGGTAAGCCTTCAGGTAAGTGTTAGGGTTAGGGTTAGGTTTAGGGGCCGGGGAAGGTTTAGGGTACAGGTTAGGGTATGACAACGGTTTAGGGTGAGCGTACGGGTTAAGGTACGGGTTAGTTTTAGCGTATGGGTTAGGATTAGGGGACGCGTTAGTGTAAGGCTTCGGGTAAGGGTTAGGGTTAGGGTTAGGGTTAGGGTTAGTGGATGGGGACGGTTTAGAGTACAGGTTACGGTACGACAACGGTTTAGGGTGAGCGTACATGTTAGGGTACGGGTTAGTGTTAGCGTATGGGTTAGGATTAGGAGACGGGTTAGGGTAAGGCTTTGGGTAAGTGTTAGTGTTAGGGTTAGGGTTACGGTTAGGGTTAGGGGATGCGGAAGGTTTAGGGTACAGGTTAGTGTACGACAACGGTTTAGGGTGAGCGTACGTGTTAGGTTACGGGTTAGTGTTAGCGTACTGTTTAGGATTAGAGGACGGTTTAGAGTAAGGCTTCGGGTAAGGGTTAGGTATAGGGTTAGGGTTAGGGTTAGGTTTAGGGGACGGGAACGGGGATGGTTTAGGGTACAGGTTAGGGTACGACAACGGTTTAGGGTGAACATACGTGTTAGGGTACGGCTTAGTGTTTGCGTACGGTTTAGGATTAGGGGACGCGTTAGGGTAAGGCTTCGGGTAAGGGTTAGGGTTAGGGTTAGGGGACGGGGATAGTTTAGGGTACAGGTTAGGGCATGACAACGGTTTAGGTTGAGCGTACATGTTAGTGTACGGGTTAGAGTTAGGATACGGGTTAGGATTATGGGACGGGTTAGGGTAAGGCTTCGGGTAAGTGATAGGGTTAGGGTTAGGTTCAGGGTTAGGGGACAGGGATGGGGACAGTTTAGGGTACAGGTTAGGGTACGAAAAATTTTAGGGTGAGCATACGTGTTAGGGTACGGGTTAGTGTTAGCGTACCGGTTAGTATTAGGGGACGGGTTAGGGTAAGTCTACGGGTAAGGTTTAGCGTTAGGGTTAGGTTTAGGGTTAGGGGATGGGGACAGTTTAGGGCACAGGTTAGGGTACGACAATGGCTTAGGGTGAGCGTACGTGTTAGGGTACGGTTTAGTGTTAGCGTGCGTGTTAGGATTAGGGGACGGTTTAGGGTAAGGCTTTGGGTAAGGGTTAGGGTTAGGGTTAGGGGACGGGGATGGTTTAAGGTAGAGGTTAGGGTAAGACAACGGTTTAGGGTGAGCGTACCTGTTAGGGTACACGTTAGTGTTAGCGTACACGTTAGGATTAGGGCACGGGTTGGGCTAAGGCTTTGGGTAAGGGTTAGGATTAGGGTTAGGGTTAGGGTTAGGGTTAGGGGACGGGGACGGTTTAGGTTACAGTTTAGGGTATGACAACGGTTTAGGTTGAGCGTACATGTTAGTGTATGGGTTAGAGTTAGGATAAGGGTTAGGATTAGGGGACGGGTTAGGGTAAGGCTTCTGGTAAGTGATAGGGTTAGGGTTAGCGTTAAGGTTAGGGGATAGGGATGGGGACGGTTTAGGGTACAGGTTAGTGTACGAAAAAGGTTTAGGGTGAGCGTACGTGTTACGGTACGGGTTAGTGTTAGCGTACGGGTTAGTATTAGGGGACGGGTTAGGGTAAGGCTACGGGTAAGGGTTAGGATTAGGGTAAGGGTTAGGGTTAAGGGACGGGGACGGGGACGGTTTAGGGTACAGGTTAGGGTGCGACAACGGTTTAGGTTGAGCGTACATATTATGGTATGGGTTAGTGTTAGCGAACGGGTTAGGATTAGGGGACGGGTTAGGATAAGGCTTCGGGTAAGGGTTGGGGTTAGGGTTAGGGTTAGGGTTAGGATTAAGTGATGGGGACCGTTTAGGGTACAGTTCAGTGTACGACAACGGTTCAGGGTGAGCGTACCTGTTAGGGTACGTGTTAGTGTTAGCATAAGGTTTAGGATTAGGTGAAGGGTTAGGGTAAGGCTTCGGGTAAGGGTTACGGTTAGGGTTAGGGTTAGGTTTAGGGGACGGGGATGGTTTAGGGTTAGGGTTAGGGTTAGGGGACGGGGACCGTTTAGGGTACAGGTTAGGGTACGACAACGGTTTAGGGTGAGCATACGGGTTAGGGTACAGGTTAGTGTTATTGTACCGGTTACGATGAGGGGACGGGTTAGGGTAAGGGTTCGGGTAAGGGTTAGGGTTAGGGTTAGGGTTAGGGGACGGAGACGGTTTAGGGTATAGGTTAGGGTACGACAACGGTTTAGGGTGAGCGTACGTGTTAGGGTACGGGTTAGTGTTAGCGTACGGGTTAGGTTTAGGGGACGGGTTAGGGTAAGGCTACGGGTAGGGTTAGGGTTAAGGTTAGGGTAAGGGGACGGGGACGGTTTAGGGTACAGTTTAGTGTACGACAACGGTTTATGGTGAGCGTACGTATTAGGGTACGTGTTAGTGTTAGCGTACGGGTTAGGATTAGGGGACGGGTTAGGTTAAATCTTCGCGTAAGGGTTAGGGTTAGGGGATGGGGAGGTTTAGGGTACAGGTTAGGGTACGACAATGTTTTAGGGTGAGCGTACGTGTTAAGGTATGGTTTAGTGTTAGCGTACGGGTTAGGATTAGGGGACGGGTTAGGGTAAGGCTTCGGGTAAGGGTTAGTGTTAGGGATAGGGTTTGGGTTAGGGTTTGGGGACGGGAACGGTTTAGGGTAGAGGTTAGGGTACGACAACGGTTTAGGGTGAGCGTACGTGTTAGGGTACGGTTTAGTGTTAGCGTACTGGTTAGGATTAGGGGACGTGTTAGGGTAAGCCTTCAGGTAAGTGTTAGGGTTAGGGTTAGGTTTAGGGGCCGGGGAAGGTTTAGGGTACAGGTTAGGGTATGACAACGGTTTAGGGTGAGCGTACGGGTTAAGGTATGGGTTAGTTTTAGCGTATGGGTTAGGATTAGGGGACGCGTTAGTGTAAGGCTTCGGGTAAGGGTTAGGGTTAGGGTTAGGGTTAGTGGATGGGGACGGTTTAGAGTACAGGTTACGGTACGACAACGGTTTAGGGTGAGCGTACGTGTTAGGTTACGGGTTAGTTTTAGCGTACTGTTTAGGATTAGAGGATGGTTTAGAGTAAGGCTTCGGGTAAGGGTTAGGTTTAGGGTTAGGGTTAGGGTTAGGGTTAAGTGATGGGGACGGTTTAGGGTACAGTTTAGGGTACGACAACGGTTTAGGGTGAGCCTACGTGTTAGGGTATGTGTTAGTATTAGTGTACGGGTTAGGATTAGGGGACGGATTAGTGTAAGGCTTCGGGTAAGTGTTAGGGTTAGGGTTAGGGTTAGGTTTAGGGTTAAGGGACGGGGACGGTTTAGGGTACAGTTTAGTGTACGACAAGTGTTCAGGGTGAGCGTACCTGTTAGGGTACGTGTTAGTGTTAGCGTACGGGTTAGGATTAGGGGACAGGTTAGGGTAAGGCTTCGGGTAAGTGTTAGGGCTAGGGTTAGGTTTACGGGACGGGGACGGTTTAGGGTACAGTTTAGGGTACGACAACGTTTTAGGGTGAGCGTACGTGTTAGGGTACGGGTTCTTGTTAGCGTACGGGTTAGGATTAGGGGACGGGTTGGGTAATACTTCAGGTAAGGGTTAGGGTTAGGGTGAGGGTTAGGGGACGGGGACGGTTTAGGGTACAGGTTTGTGTACGACAACGGTTTAGGGTGAGCGTACGTGTTAGGGTACGTGTTAGTGTTAGCGTACGGTTTAGGATTAGGGGACGGATTAGGGTAAGGTTTAGGGTTAGGTTTAGGGTTAGGGTTAGGTTTAGGGGACTGGGATGATATACGGTACAGGTTAGGGTACGACAACGGTTTAGGGTGAGCGTACGTGTTAGAATACGGGTTAGTGTTAGCGTACGGGTTAGGATTAGGGGACGGGTTAGGGTAAGGCGTCGGGTAAGGGTTAGGGATAGGTTTAGGGTTAGGGTTAGGGGACGGGGACGGTTTAGGGTACAGGTTAGGGTACGACAACGGTTTAGGTTGAGCGTACGAATTAGGGTACGGGTTAGTGTTAGCATACGGGGTAGGATTAGGGGACGAGTTAGGGTAAGGCTTCGGGTAAGGGATAGGGTTAGGGATAGGGTTAGGGTTAGGGGACGGGGACGGTTTAGGGTACAGGTTAGGGTACGACAACGGTTTAGGGTGAGCGTATGTGTTAGGGTACAGGTTAGTGTTAGCGTACGGGTTAGGATTAGGGGACGGGTTAGTGTAAGGCTTCGGGAAAGGGTTAGGCTTAGGGTTAGGGGACGGGGACGGTTTAGGGTACAGGTTAGGGTACGACAACCGTTTTGGGTGAGCGTACATGTTAGGGTATTGGTTAGTGTTAGTGCACGGGTTAGGATTAGGGGACGGGTTAGGGTAAGGCTTCGGGTAAGGGTTAGTGTTAGGTGACGGGGATGGGGATGGTTTAGGGTTCAGGTTAGGGTACGACAACGCTTTTGTTTGAGCGTCTGTGTTAGGGTACGGGTTAGTGTTAGCGTACGGGTTAGGATTAGGGTACGGGTTAGTGTAAGGCCTCGGGTAAGTGTTAGGGTTAGGGTTACGGGACGGGGACGGTTTAGGGTACAGGTTAGGGTACGACAACGGTTTAGGGTGATAGTACGGGTTAGGGTACGGGTTAGTGATACCGTACGGGTAATGATTAGGGGATGGGTTAGGGTAAGGTTTCGGATTAGGGTTAGGGTTAGTGTTAGGGTAGGGGGACGGTTTAGGGTAAAGTTTAGGGTACGACAACCTTTTCAGGGGAGCATACGTGTTAGTGTACGGGTTAGTGTTTGCATACGGGTAAGGATTAGTGGACGGGTTAGGTTAAGTCTTCGGGTAAGGGTTAGGGTTAGGGTTAGGGTTAGGGTTAGGGGACGGGGACGGTTTAGGGTACAGGTTAGGGTACGACAACGGTTTAGGGTGAGCGTACATTTTAGGGTGCCGTTTAGTGTTAGCGTACAGGTTAGGATTATGGGACGGGTTAGGGTAAGGTTTCGGGTTAGGGTTAGGGTTAGTGTTAGGGTATGGGGACTGTTTAGGGTAAAGTTTAGTGTACGACAACCTTTTAAGGTGAGCGTACGTGTTAGTGTACGGGTTAGTGTTTGCGTACGGGTAAGGTTTAGTGGACGGGTTAGGTTAAGTCTTCGGGTAAGGGTTAGTGTTAGGGTTAGGGTTAGGGGACGGGGACGGGGATGGTTTAGGTTACAGGTTAGGGTACGACAACGGTTTAGGGTGAGCGTATGTGTTAGTTTATGGGTTAGTGTTAGCGAACGGGTTAGGATTAGGGGACGGGATAGGGTAAGGTTTCATATATCTGTTAGGGTTAAGGTTAGGGTTAGGGTTAGGGGACTGGGAAGGTTTAGGGTACAGGTTAGGGTATGACAACGGTTTAGGGTGAGTGTACGTATTAGGGTATGGGTTAGTGTTAGCGTACGGGTTAGGATTAGGGGACGCGTTAGGGTAAGGCTACGGGTAGGGTTAGGGTTAGGGTTAGGGGACGGGGACGGGGACGGTTTAGGGTACAGTTTAGTGTACGACAACGGTTTAGGGTGAGCGTATGTATTAGGGTACGTGTTAGTGTTAGCGTACGGGTTAGGATTAGGGGACGGGTTAGGTTAAGTCTTCGCGTAAGGGTTAGGGTTAGGGGACGGGGACGGTTTAGGGTACAGGTTAGGGGACGACAACGTTTTAGGGTGAGCGTACGTGTTAGGCTAGGGTTTAGTGTTAGCGTACGGGTTAGGATTAGGGGACGGGTTAGGGTAAGGCTTCGGGTAGGTGTTAGTGTTAGGGATAGGGTTTGGGTTAGGGTTTGGGGACGGGAACGGTTTAGGGTAGAGCTTAGGGTACGACAACGGTTTAGGGTGAGCGTACGTGTTAGGGTACGGTTTAGTGTTAGCGTACGGGTTAGGATTAGGGGACGTGTTAAGGTAAGGCTTCAGGTAAGTGTTAGGGTTAGGGTTAGGTTTAGGGGCAGGGGACGGTTTAGGGTACAGGTTAGGGTACGACAACGGTTTAGGGTTAGCGTACGGGTTAAGGTACGGGTTAGTGTTAGCGTACGGGTTAGGATTAGGGGACGGGTTAGGGTAAGGCTTCGGGTAAGTGTTAGTGTTAGGGTTACAGTTAGGGTTAGGGGATGCGGACGGTTTAGGGTACAGGTTAGTGTAGACAACGGTTTATGGTGAGTGTTCGTGTTAGGTTACGGGTTAGTGTTAGCGTACTGGTTAGGATTAGGGGACGGTTTAGTGTAAGGCTTCGGGTAAGGGTTAGGTTTAGGGTTAGGGTTAGGGTTAGGGTTAAGTGATGGGGACGGTTTAGGGTACAGTTTAGGGTACGACAATGGTTTAGGGTGAGCCTACGTGTTAGGGTATGTGTTAGTATTAGTGTACGGGTTAGGATTAGGGGACGGATTAGTGTAAGGCTTCGGGTAAGTGTTAGGGTTAGGGTTAGGGTTAGGTTTAGGGTTAAGGGACGGGGACGGTTTAGGGTACAGTTTAGTGTACGACAAGTGTTCAGGGTGAGCGTACCTGTTAGGGTACGTGTTAGTGTTAGCGTACGGGTTAGGATTAGGGGACAGGTTAGGGTAAGGCTTCGGGTAAGTGTTAGGGTTAGGGTTAGGTTTACGGGACGGGGACGGTTTAGGGTACAGTTTAGGGTACGACAAGTGTTCAGGGTGAGCGTACGTGTTAGGGTACGGGTTCTTATTAGCGTACGGGTTAGGATTAGGGGACGGGTTGGGTAATACTTCAGGTAAGGGTTAGGGTTAGGGTGAGGGTTAGGGGACGGGGACGGTTTAGGGTACAGGTTTGTGTACGACAACGGTTTAGGGTGAGCGTACGTGTTAGGGTACGTGTTAGTGTTAGCGTACGGGTTAGGATTAGGGGACGGATTAGGGTAAGGTTTAGGGTTAGGTTTAGGGTTAGGGTTAGGTTTAGGGGACTGGGACGATATACGGTACAGGTTAGGGTACGACAACGGCTTAGGGTGAGCGTACGTGTTAGGATACGGGTTAGTGTTAGCGTACGGGTTAGGATTAGGGGACGGGTTAGGGTAAGGCGTCGGGTAAGGGTTAGGGATAGGTTTAGGGTTAGGGTTAGGGGACGGGGACGGTGTAGGGTACAGGTTAGGGTACGACAACGGTTTAGGTTGAGCGTACGAATTAGGGTACGGGTTAGTGTTAGCATACGGGGTAGGATTAGGGGACGAGTTAGGGTAAGGCTTCAGGTAAGGGATAGGGTTAGGGATAGGGTTAGGGTTAGGGGACGGGGACGGTTTAGGGTACAGGTTAGGGTACGACAACGGTTTAGGGTGAGCGTATGTGTTAGGGTACAGGTTAGTGTTAGCGTACGGGTTAGGATTAGGGGACGGGTTAGTGTAAGGCTTCGGGAAAGGGTTAGGCTTAGGGTTAGGGGACGGGGACGGTTTAGGGTACAGGTTAGGGTACGACAACCGTTTTGGGTGAGCGTACATGTTAGGGTATTGGTTACTGTTAGTGCACGGGTTAGGATTAGGGGACGGGTTAGGGTAAGGCTTCGGGTAAGGGTTAGTGTTAGGTGACGGGGACGGGGATGGTTTAGGGTTCAGGTTAGGGTACGACAACGCTTTTGTTTGAGCGTGTGTGTTAGGGTACGGGTTAGTGTTAGCGTACGGGTTAGGATTAGGGTACGGGTTAGTATAAGGCCTCGGGTAAGTGTTAGGGTTAGGGTTACGGGACGGGGACGGTTTAGGGTACAGGTTAGGGTACGACAACGGTTTAGGGTGATAGTACGGTTTAGGGTACGGGTTAGTGATACTGTACGGGTAATGATTAGGGGACGGGTTAGGGTAAGGTTTCGGGTTAGGGTTAGGGTTAGTGTTAGGGTAGGGGGACGGTTTAGGGTAAAGTTTAGGGTACGACAACCTTTTCAGGGGAGCGTACGTGTTAGTGTACGGGTTAGTGTTTGCGTACGGGTAAGGATTAGTGGACGGGTTAGGTTAAGTCTTCGGGTAAGGGTTAGGGTTAGGGTTAGGGTTAGGAGACGGGGACGGTTTAGGGTACAGGTTAGGGTACGACTATGGTTTAGGATGAGCGTATGTGTTAGGGTATGGGTTAGTGTTAGCGTATGGGTTAGGATTAGGGTACGGGTTAGGGTAAGGCTTCAGATATCTGTTAGGGTTAAGGTTAGGGTTAGGGTTAGGGTTAGGGGACGGGGAAGGTTTAGGGTACAGGTTAGGGTACGACAACGGTTTAGGGTGAGCGTACGGGTTAGGGTACAGGTTAGTGTTATTGTACCGGTTACGATGAGGGGACGGGTTAGGGTAAGGGTTCGGGTAAGGGTTAGGGTTAGGGTTAGGGTTAGGGGACGGAGACGGTTTAGGGTATAAGTTAGGGTACGACAACGGTTTAGGGTGAGCGTACGTGTTAGGGTACGGGTTAGTGTTAGCGTACGGGTTAGGTTTAGGGGACGGGTTAGGGTAAGGCTACGGGTAGGGTTAGGGTTAAGGTTAGGGTAAGGGGACGGGGACGGTTTAGGGTACAGTTTAGTGTACGACAACGGTTTATGGTGAGCGTACGTATTAGGGTACGTGTTAGTGTTAGCGTACGGGTTAGGATTAGGGGACGGGTTAGGTTAAGTCTTCGTGTAAGGGTTAGGGTTAGGGGACGGGGAGGTTTAGGGTACAGGTTAGGGTACGACAATGTTTTAGGGTGAGCGTACGTGTTAAGGTACGGTTTAGTGTTAGCGTACGGGTTAGGATTAGGGGACGGTTTAGGGTAAGGCTTCGGGTAAGTGTTAGTGTTAGGGATAGGGTTTGGGTTAGGGTTTGGGGACGGGAACGGTTTAGGGTAGAGGTTAGGGAACGACAACGGTTTAGGGTGAGCGTACGTGTTAGGGTACGGTTTAGTGTTAGCGTACTGGTTAGGATTAGGGGACGTGTTAGGGTAAGCCTTCAGGTAAGTGTTAGGGTTAGGGTTAGGTTTAGGGGCCGGGGAAGGTTTAGGGTACAGGTTAGGGTATGACAACGGTTTAGGGTGAGCGTACGGGTTAAGGTACGGGTTAGTTTTAGCGTATGGGTTAGGATTAGGGGACGCGTTAGTGTAAGGCTTCGGGTAAGGGTTAGGGTTAGGGTTAGGGTTAGGGTTAGTGGATGGGGACGGTTTAGAGTACAGGTTACGGTACGACAACGGTTTAGGGTGAGCGTACATGTTAGGGTACGGGTTAGTGTTAGCGTATGGGTTAGGATTAGGAGACGGGTTAGGGTAAGGCTTTGGGTAAGTGTTAGTGTTAGGGTTAGGGTTACGGTTAGGGTTAGGGGATGCGGAAGGTTTAGGGTACAGGTTAGTGTACGACAACGGTTTAGGGTGAGCGTACGTGTTAGGTTACGGGTTAGTGTTAGCGTACTCTTTAGGATTAGAGGACGGTTTAGAGTAAGGCTTCGGGTAAGTGTTAGGTATAGGGTTAGGGTTAGGGTTATGGTTAAGTGATGGGGACGGTTTAGGGTACAGTTTAGGGTACGACAACGGTTTAGGGTGAGCCTACGTGTTAGGGTATGTGTTAGTATTAGTGTACGGGTTAGGATTAGGGGACGGATTAGGGTAAGGCTTCGGGTAAGTGTTAGGGTTAGGGTTAGGGTTAGGTTTAGGGTTAAGGGACGGGGACGGTTTAGGGTACAGTTTAGGGTACGACAACGTTTTAGGGTGAGCGTACGTGTTAGGGTACGGGTTCTTGTTAGCGTACGGTTTAGGATTAGGGGACGGGTTGGGTAATACTTCAGGTAAGGGTTAGGGTTAGGGTGAGGGTTAGGGGACGGGGACGGTTTAGGGTACAGGTTAAGGTACGACAACATTTTAGGCTGCGCGTACGTGTTAGGGTACGTGTTAGTGTTAGAGTACGGGTTAGGATTAGGGGACGGGTTAGGTTAAGACTTCGGATAAGGGTTAGGGTTAGGGTTAGGGTTAGGGGACGGTTTAGGGTACAGGATAGGGTACGACAATGATTTAGGGTTAGCGTACATGTTAGGGTACGGGTTAGTGTTAGCGTACGGGTTAGGATAAGGGGACGGTTTAGGGTAAGGCTTCGGGTAAGGGTTAGTGTTAGGGTTAGTGTTAGGGTTAGTGTTAGGGGACGGGGACGGTTTAGGGTACAGTTTAGGGTACGACAACGGTTTAGGTTGAGCGTATGTGTTAGGGTACGGGTTAGTGTTAGCGTACGGGGTAGGATTAGGGGACGGGTAAGGGTAAGACTTCGGGTAAGGGTTAGTGTTAGGGTTAGGGTTAGGGTTAGTGTTAGGGGACGGGGACGGTTTAGGGTACAGGTTAGGGTACGACAACGGTTTAGGTTGACCGTACGTGTTAGGGTACGGGTTAGTGTTAGCGTACGGGGTAGGATTAGGGGATGTGTTAGGGTAAGGCTTCGGGTAAGGGATAGGGTTAGGGATAGGGTTAGGGTTAGGGGACAGGGACGGTTTAGGGTACAGGTTAGGGTACGACAACGGTTTAGGGTGAGTGTATGTGTTAGGGTACAGGTTAGTGTTAGCGTACGGGTTAGGATTAGGGCACGGGTTAGGGGAAGGCTTCGGGAAAGGGTTAGGGTTAGGGTTAGGTGACGGGGATGATTTAGGATACAGGTTAGGGTACGACAACGGTTTTGGGTGAGCGTACATGTTTGGGTATGTGTTAGTGTTAGTGCACGGGTTAGGATTAGGGGACGGGATAGGGTAAGTCTTCGGGTAAGGGTTAGTGTTAGGTGACGGGGACGGGGATGGTTTAGGGTATAGGTTAGGGTACGAGAACGGTTAAGGGTGAGCGTACGTGTTAGGGTACATTTTAGTGTTAGCGTACGGGTTAGGATTAGGGGACGGGTTAGGGTAAGGCTTCGGGTAAGGGTTAGGTTTAGGGTTAGGGTTAGGCTCAGGGGACGGGGACGGTTTAGGTTTCAGGTTAGGGTACGACAACGCTTTTGTTTGAGCGTATGTGTTAGGGTACGGGTTAGTGTTAGCATACGGGTTAGGATTAGGGTACGGGTTAGTGTAAGGCTTCAGGTAAGTGTTAGGGTTAGGGTTACGGGACGGGGACGGTTTAGGGTACAGGTTAAAGTACGACAACGGTTTAGGGTGAGCGTACATGTTAGGGAATGAGTTAGTGTTAGCGTACGTGTTAGGATTAGGGGACGGGTTAGGGTAAGGATTCGGGTTAGGGTTACGGTTAGGGGTAGGGTACGGGGACGGTTTAGGGTAAAGGTTAGGGTACAACAACGGTTTAAGTTGAGAGTACGTGTTAGGGTACGGGTTAGTGTTAGCGTACGGGTTAGGATTAGGGGACAGGTTAGTGTAAGGATTCAGGTAAGTGTTAGCGTAAGGGTTAGGGTTAGGGTTAGGGGACGGGGACGGTTTAGGGTACAGGTTAGGGTACGACAACGGTTTAGGGTGAGCGTACATGTTAGGGTGCCGGTTAGTGTTAGCGTACGGGTTAGGATTATGGGACGGGTTAGGGTAAGGTTTCGGGTTAGGGTTAGGGTTAGTGTTAGGGTATGGGGACTGTTTAGGGTAAAGTTTAGTGTACGACAACCTTTTAAGGTGAGCGTACGTGTTAGTGTACGGGTTAGTGTTTGCGTACGGGTAAGGATTAGTGGACGGGTTAGGTTAAGTCTTCGGGTAAGGGTTAGTGTTAGGGTTAGGGTTAGGGGACGGGGACGGGGATGGTTTAGGTTACAGGTTAGGGTACGACAACGGTTTAGGGTGAGCGTATGTGTTAGTTTATGGGTTAGTGTTAGCGTACGGGTTAGGATTAGGGGACGGGATAGGGTAAGGTTTCATATATCTGTTAGGGTTAAGGTTAGGGTTAGGGTTAGGGGACTGGGAAGGTTTAGGGTACAGGTTAGGGTATGACAACGGTTTAGGGTGAGCGTACGTATTAGGGTACGGGTTAGTGTTAGCGTACGGGTTAGGATTAGGGGACGGGTTGGGTAATACTTCAGGTAAGGGTTAGGGTTAGGGTTATGGTTAGGGGACGGGGACGGTTTAGGGTACAGGTTTGTGTACGACAACGGTTTAGGCTGAGCATACGTGTTAGGGTACGTGTTATTGTTAGCGTACGGGTTAGGATTAGGGGACGGATTAGGGTAAGGTTTCGGGTTAGGTTTAGGGTTAGGGTTAGGTTTAGGGGACTGGGACGATATACGGTACGGGTTAGGGTACGACAACGGTTTAGGGTGAGCGTACGTGTTAGGATACGGGTTAGTGTTAGCGTACGGGTTAGGATTAGGGGACGGGTTAGGGTAAGGCGTCGGGTAAGGGTTAGGGATAGGTTTAGTGTTAGGGTTAGGGGACGGGGACGGTTTAGGGTACAGGATAGAGTATGACAACCTTTTAGGGTGAGCGTAGGTCTTAGGATACGTGTTAGTGTTAGCGTATGGGTTAGGATTAGGGGACGGGTTAGGCTAAGGCTTCGGGTTAGGTTTAGGGTTAGGGTTAGGGGACGGGGACGGTTTAGAGTACAGTTTAGGTTACGACAACGGTTTAGGGTGAGCCTACGTATTAGGGTACGGGTTAGTATTAGCGTAAGGTTTAAGATTAGGGGACGGGTTAGGGTAAGGCATCAGGTAAGGGTTAGGGATAGGTTTAGGGTTAGGGTTAGGGGACGGGGACGGTTTTGGGTACAGGATAGGGTACGAAAACCTTTTAGGGTGAGCATAGGTCTTAGGGTACGTGTTAGTGTTAGCGTACGGTTTATGTTAAGGGGAAGGTTTAGGGTAAGGCTTCGGGTAAGGGTTATTGTTAGGGATAGGGTTAGGGTTAGGGGACGGGGACGGTTTAGGGTACAGGTTAGGGTACGACAACGGTTCAGGGTGAGCGTACGTGCTAGGGTACGTGTTAGTGTTAGCGTACGGGTTAAGACTTGCGGACGGATTAGGGTAAGGCTTCGGGTAAGGCTTTGGGTTAGGGTTAAGGTTATGTTTAGGGTTAGGGGACGGGGACGGTTTAGAGTACAGGTTAGGGTGCGACAACGGTTTTCGGTGAGCATACATGTTAGGGTACGGGTTAGTGTTAGCCTACGGGTTAGGATTAGGGGACCGGTTAGTGTAAGGCTTCGGGTAAGGGTTAGTGTTAGGGTTAGGGTTACGGTTAGGGTTAGGGGACAGGGACGGGGACGGTTTAGGGTACAGGTTAGGGTACGACAACGGTTTAGGATGAGCGTACATGTTGGGGTACGGGTTAGTGTAAGCGTACGGGTTAGGATTAGGGGACGGGTTAGGGTAAGGCTTCGGGTAAGGGTTAGGGTTAGGGTTAGGTTTAGGGTTAGGTTTAGTGGATGGGGACGGTTTAGGGTACAGGTTAGTGTAGGACAACGGTTTAGGGTGAGCGTACGTGTTACGGTATGGGTTAGGATTTGGGCACGGGTTAGGGTAAGTCTTCGGGTAAGTGTTAGGTTTACGGTTAGTGTTAGGGTTAGGGGATGGGGACGGTTTAGTGTACAGGTTAGGGTACAACAACGGTTTACTGTGAGCGTACGTGTTAGGGCACGGGTTAGTGTTAGCGTACGGGTTAGGATTAGGGGACGGGTTAGGGTAAGGGTTCGGGTAAGGGTTAGGGTTAGGGTTATGGTTAGGGGTTACGTTTAGGGTTAGGGTTAGGGTTAGGGTTAGGGTTAGGGTTAAGTGACGGGGACAGTTTAGGGTACAGCTTAGGGTACCACAGCGGTTTAGGGTGAGCGTACGTGTTAGGGTACGGGTTAGTGTTAACATACGGGTTAGGATTAGGGGACGGGTTAGGGTAAGGCTTCGGGTAAGGTTTAGGGTTAGTGTTAGGGTTAGGTTTAGGGATAGGAGTTATGGTTATGGTTAGGGTTAGGGTTAGGGTTAGTGTTAAGTGACGGGGACGGTTTAGGGTACATTTTAGGGTACGACAACGGTTTAGCCGGAGCGTAAGTGTTAGGGTACGGGTTAGTGTTAGCGTACGGGTTAGGATTAGGGGACGGGTTAGGGTAAGGCTTCAGATAAGGTTTAGGGTTAGTGTTAGAGTTAGGTTTAGGTGACGGGGACTGTTTACGTTACAGGTTAGGGTACAACAACGGTTTAAGGTGAGCGTACGTGTTAGTGTACGGTTTCGTGTTACCGTACGGGTTAGGATTAGGGGACGGGTTAGGTTAAGTCTTCGCGTAATGGTTAGGGTTAGGGGACGGGGACGGTTTAGGTTACAGGTTAGTGTACGACAACGGTTTAGGGTGAGCGTACGTGTTAGGCTAGGGTTTAGTGTTAGCGTACGGGTTAGGATTAGGGGACGGGTTAGGGTAAGGCTTCAGTTAAGGGTTAGGGTTAGGGTTAGGGTTAGGTTTAGGGGACGGGGACGGTTTAGGGTACAGGTTAGGGTACGATAACGTTTTAGGGTGAGCGTACGTGTTAGGGTAAGGGTTAGTGTTTGCGTACGGGTTAGGATTAGGGGACGGGTCAGGGTAAGGCTTTGGGTAAGGGTTAGGATTAGGGTTAGGGTTAGGGTTAGGGAGCGGGGACGGTTTACGGTACAGGTTAGGGTACGACAACGGTTTAGGGTGAGCGTACGGGTTAGGGTACGGGTTAGTGTTAGCGTACGGGTTAGGATTAGGGAACAGGTTAGGGTAAGGCTTCGAGCAAGTATTAGTGTTAGGGTTAGGGTTAGGGTTAGGGTTAGGGGACAGGGACGGTTTAGGGTACAGGTTAGTGTACGACAACAGTTTAGGGTGAGCGTACATGTTTGGGTACGGTTTAGTGTTAGCGTACAGGTTAGGATTAGGGGACGGGTTAGGGTAAGGCTTCGGGTAAGGTTTAGTGTTAGTGTTAGGGTTAGGGTTAGTGTTAGGGTGAGAGTTAGGGTTGGGGTTAGGGTTAGGTTTAGTGTTAGGGTTAGGGTTATGGTTAAGTGACTGGGACGGTTTAGGGTACAGTTTAGTGTACGACAAAGGTTTAGGGTGAGCGTACGTGTTTGGATACGTGTTAGTGTTATCGTACGGGTTAGGATTAGGGGTCGGTTTAGGGTAAGGCTTCGGGTAAGGGTTAGGTTTAAGGTTAGGGGACGGGAACGGTTTAGGGTACAGTTTAGTGTACGACAGTGATTTAGGGTGAGCGTAGGTGTTAGTGTACGAGTTAGTGTTAGCGTACGGGTTAGGATTAAGGGACGGGTTAGGGTAAGGCTTCGGGTAAGGGTTAGGGTTACGGTTAGGCTTAGGGGACGGGGACGTTTTAGGGTACAGGTTATGGTACGACAACCGTTTAAGTTGAGAGTACGTGTTATCGTACGGTTTAGTGTTAGCGTACGGGTTAGGATTATGGGACGGGTTAGGGTAAGGCTTCGGGTAAGGGTTAGTATTAGGGTTAGGGTTAGGGGACGGGGATGTTTTACGGTACAGTTTAGGGTACGACAACATTTTATGGTGAGCGTAGGTGTTAGGGAACGGGTTAGTGTTAGCGTACGGGTTAGGATTAGGGGACGGGTTAGGGTAAGGCTTCGGGTAAGTTTTAGGGTTAGGGGACGGGGACGGGGATGGTTTAGGGTACAGGTTAGGGTACGACAATGCTATAGGGTGAGCGTACGTGTTAGGTTACGGGTTAGTGTTAACGTACGGTTTAGGATTAGGGTACGAGTTCGGGTAAGGCTTCGGGTAAGGGTTAAGGTTAGGGTTAGGGTTAGCGTTAGGGGACGGGGACGGTGTAGGGTACAGGTTGGGTACGACACGGTTTAGGGTGAGCGTACGTGTTAGGGTACGGGTTAGTGTTAGCGTACGGGTAAGGATTAGGGTACGGGTTAGTGTAAGGCTTCGGGTAAGGGGTACGGTTAGGGTTAGGGGATGGGGACGGGGACGGTTTAGGGTACAGGTTTGGGTACAACAACGATTTAGGATGAGCGTACATGTTAGGGTACGGGTGAGTGTTAGCCTATGGGTTAGGATTAGGGGACGGGTTAGGGTAAGGCTTAGGGTTAGGTTTAGGGTTAGTGTTAGGGGACAGGGACGGTTTAGGGTAAAGGTTAGGGTACGACAACGGTTTAAGGTGAGCATACGTGTTAGTGTACGGGTTAGTGTTAGCGTACGGGTTAGGATTTGGGGACGGGTTAGGGTAAGGCTTCGGGTAAGGGTTAGGGTTAGGTTTAGGGTTACGGTTAGGGTTAGGTGGCGGGGACAGTATAGGGTACAGGTTTGGGTACGACAACGGTTTAGGGTGAGCGTACGTGTTAGGTTACGGGTTAGTGTTAGCGTAAGGGTTAGGATTAGGGGACGGGTTAGGGTAAGGCTTCGGGTAAGGGTTACGGTTAGGTTTAGGGTTAGGGTTAAGGGACACGGACGGTTAAGGGTACAGTTTAGGGTACGACAACGGTTCAGGGTGAGCGTACGTGTTAGGGTACGTGTTAGTGTTAGCGTACGGGTTAGGACTTGCGGACGGATTAGTGTAAGGCTTCGGGTAAGGCTTCGGGTTAGGGTTAGGGTTAGGGTTAGGTTTAGGGGACGGGGACGGTTTAGGGTACAGGTTAGGGTATGACAAGGTTTTAGGGTGAGCGTACGTGTTAGGGTTCGGGTTAGTGTTACCGTACAGGTTAGGATTAGGGGACGGGTTAGGGAAGGCTTCGGGTAGGGTTTATGGTTAGGGTTACGGTTAGGGTTAGGGTTAGGGGACGGGGACGGTTTAGGGTACAGGTTAGGGTACGACAACGGTTTAGGGTGAGCGTAGGTGTTAGGGTATGTGTTAGTGTTAGCGTACGGGTTAGGATTAGGGGACGGTTTAGTGTAAGGCTTCGGGTAAGCGTTAGGGTTAGGGTTAGGCTTAAGGTTAGGGTTAGGTTTAGGGTTAGGGTTAGGGTTAGGGTTAAGTGACTGGGACGGTTTAGGGTACAGTTTAGGGTACGAAAAAGGTTTAGGGTGAGCGTACGTGTTAGGGTACGTGTTAGTGTTAACGTACGGGTTAGGATTAGGGGTCGGTTTAGGGTAAGGCTTCAGGTAAGTGTTAGGGTTAGGGTTAGGGGACGAGAACGATTTAGGGTACAGTTTAGTGTACAAATGCGATTTAGTGTGAGCGTAGGTGTTAGGGTACGGGTTAGTGTTAGCGTGCGGTTTAGGATTAGGGGACGGGTTAGGGTAAGGCTCCGGGTAAGGGTTAGGGTTAGGGGACGGGGACGGTTTAGGGTACAGTTTATGGTACGACAACGGTTTAGGTTGAGTGTACGTGTTATCGTACGGTTTAGTGTTAGCGTACGGGTTAGGATTAGGGGACGGGTTAGGGTAAGGCTTCGGGTAAGGTTTAGGGTTAGGGTTAGGGTTAGGGTTAGGTGACGGGGACTGTTTAGGTTACAGGTTAGGGTACGACAACTGTTTAAGGTGAGTGTACGTGTTAGAGTACGGGTTAGTGTTAGCGTACGGGTTAGGATTAGGGGACGGGTTAGGTTAAGTCTTCGCGTAAGGATTAGGGTTAGGTTACGGGGACAGTTTAGTGTACAGGTTAAGGCAAGACAGCGGTTTAGGGTGAGCGTACGCGTTATGGTACGGGTTAGTGTTAGCGTATGGGTTAGGATTAGGGTACGTGTTAGGGTAAGGCTTCGGGTAAGGGTTAGTGTTAGGGTTAGGTTTACGGTTAGGTTTAGGGGATGGGGACGGTTTAAGGTACAGGTTAGGTTACGACAATGGTTTAGGGTGAGCGTACGTGTTAGGGTACACGTTAGTGTTAGCGTACGGTTTAGGATTAGGGGACGGGTTAGGGTAAGGCTCTGGGTAAGGGTTAGTGTTAGAGTTAGGGTTACGGTTAGGGTTAGGTGACGGGGACGGTTTAGGGTAGAGGTTAGGGTACAACAACGGTTTAGGGTGAGCGTACGTGTTATGTTATGGGTTAGTGTAAACGTACGGGTTAGGATAAGGGGACGGGTTATGGTAAGGCTTCGGGTAAGGGTTAGGGTTAAGGTTAGGGTTAGGGTTCGGGGACCGGGACGGGTCAGGGTACACGTTAGTGTACGACAATGGTTTAGGGTGAGTGTACGTGTTAGGGGACGGGTTAGTGTTAGCGTACGGGTTAGGAATAGGGGACGGGTTAGGCTAAGGCTTTGGGTAACGGTTAGGGTTAGGGTTATGGTTAGGGTTAGCGTTAGGGGACGAGGATGGTTTAGGGTACAGTTTAGGGTTCGACAACAGTTTAGGGTGAGCGAACCTGTTAGGGAACGTGTTAGAGTTAGCGTACGGGTTAGGATTATGGGACGGGTTAGGGTAAGGCTACAGGTGAGGGTTAGGGTTAGGGTTAGGGTTACGGTTAGGGGATGGGGACGGTTTACGGTACAGGTTAGGGTACGACAACGGTTTAGAGTGAGCGTACGTGTTAGGGTACGGGTTAGTGTTAGCGTACGGGTTAGGATTAGGGGACGGGTTAGGGTAAGGCTTCGGGTAAGGGTTAGGGTTAGGGTTAGGTTTAGGGTTAGGGTTAGGGGATGGGGACGTTTTAGGGTACAGGTTAGGGTACGACAACGGTTTAGGGTGAGCGTACGTGTTAGGGCATGGGTTAGTGTTAGCGTACGGGTTAGGATTAGGGGACGGGTTAGGTTAAGCCTTCGGTTAAGTGTTAGGGTTAGGGTTATGGTTAGGGTTAAGTGACGGAGACGGTTTAGGGTACAGTTTAGTGTACGACAATGGTTTAGGGTGATCGTACGTGTTAGGGTACGGGTTAGTGTTAGCGTACGGGTTAGGATTAGGGGACGGGTTAAGGGAAGGCTTCGGGTAACGGTTAGGGTTAGGGTGAGTGTTAGGGTTAGGGGACGGGGACGATTTAGGGTACAGTTTAGTGTACGACAATGGTTTAGGGTGATCGTACGTGTTAGGGTACGGGTTAGTGTTAGCGTACGAGTTAGGATTAGGGGACGGCTTAAGGGAAGGCTTCGGGTAAGGGCTAGGGTTAGGGTTAGTGTTAGGGTTAGGGGACGGGGACGCTTTTGGGTACAGGTTAGGGTACGACAATGGTTTAGGGTGAGCATACGTGCTAGGGTACGGGTTAGTGTTAGCGTACGGGTTAGGATTATGGGACGGGTTAGTGTAAGGCTTCGGGAAAGGTTTAGGGTTTGGGGTAGGTTTAGGGTTAGGGGATGGGGACGCAGACAGTTTAGGGTAGAGGTTAGTGTACGACAACTCTTTAGGGTGAGCGTACGTGTTAGGGTACGGGTTAGAGTTAGCGTACGGGTTAGGAATAGGGGACGCGTTAGGGTAAGGCTTCGGGTAAGGGTTAGGATTAGGTTTAGGGTTAGGGGACGGGGACGAGGATGGTTTAGGGTACAGTTTAGGGTACGACAACAGTTTAGGGTGAGCGTACGTGTTAGGGTACGGGTTAGTGTTAGCGTACGGGGTAGGATTATGTGACGGGTTAGGGTAAGGCTTCGGGTAAGGGTTAGGGTTAGGGTTAGCGTTAGGGTACAGGGACGGTTTAGGGTACAGGTTAGGGTACAACAACGGTTTAGGGTGAGCGTACGTGTTAGGGCACGGGTTAGTGTTAGCGTACGGGTTAGGATTAGGTGACGGCTTAGGGTAAGGCGTTGGGTAAGGGTTAGGGTTAGGGTTAGGGTTAGGGGACAGGGACGATTCAGGGTCCAGGTTAGGGTACGACAAAGTTTTAGGGTGAGCGAACGTGTTAGGGTACTGGTTAGTGTTAGCGTACGGGTTAGAATTAGGGGACGAGTTAGGGTAAGGCTTTGGGTAAGGGTTAGGGTTAGGGTTAGGGTTATGGGACGGGGATGGTTTAGGGTACAGTTTAGGGTACGAAAACGATTTACGGTGAGCGTACGTGTTAGGGTACAGGTTATTGTTAGCGTACGGGTTAGGATTATGGGATGGGTTAGGGTAAGGCTTCGGGTAAGGGTTAGGGTTAGGGTTAGGGTTAGGGTTAGTGTTAGGGTTAGGGTACAGGGACGGTTTAGGGTACAGTTTAGTGTACGACAATGGTTTAGGGTGAGTGTACGTGTTAGGGCAAGGGTTAGTGTTAGCATACGGGTTAGGATTAGGGGACAGGTTAGGGTAAGGCTTAGGGTAAGGGTTAGGGTTAGGGTTAGGGTTAAGGTTAGGGTTAGGGGACGGGGACGGTTTAGGTTACAGGTTAGAGTACGACAACTGTTTAGGGTGAGCGTACACGTTAGGGTACTTGTTAGTGTTAGCGTACGGGTTAGGATTAGGGGACGGGTTAGGGTAAGGCTTCGTGTAAGTCTTAGGGTTAGGGTTAGGGCTAGGGGATGGGGACGGTTTAGGGTACAGGTTAGGGTACGAAAACGGTTTAGGGTGAGGGTACGTGTTAGGTTACGGGTTTGTGTTAGCGTACGGATTAGGATTAGGGGACAGGTTAGGGTAAGGCTTCGGGTAAGGGTTAGGGTTAGGGTTAGGGTTAGGGTTAGGGGACGGGGATGGGGACGGTGTAGGGTACAGGTTAGGGTACGACAAATGTTTAGGGTGAGCGTATGTGTTAGGGTATGGGTTAGTGTTAGCGTACGGGTTAGGATTAGGGGATGGGTTAGGGTAAGGCTTGGGGTAAGGTTTCGGGTAAGGGTTAGGTTTAGGGTTAGGGTTAAGGGACAGGGACGGTATAGGGTACAGGTTAGGGTACGACAACGGTTTAGGGTGAGCGTACGTGTTAGGGTACGGGTTAGTGTTAGCGTACGGGTTAGGATTAGAGGACGGGTTAGGGTAAGGCGTCGGGTAAGGGTTAGGGTTAGGGTTAGGGTTAAGGGTAGGGGACAGGGACGGTTTAGGGTACAGGTTAGGGTACGACAACGGTTTAGGGTGAGCGTACGTGTTAGGGTACGGGTTAGTGTTAGCATACGGGTTAGGATTAGGGGACGGGTTAGGGTAAGGCTTCGGGTAAGGGTTAAATTTAGGGTTAGGGATAGGGTTAGGGTTAGGTTTAAGGGAAGGGGACGGTTTAGGGTACAGTTTAGGGTATGACAACGGTTTAGGGTGAGCGTAAGTTTAGGGTACGTGTTAGTGTTAGCGTACGGTTTAGGATTAGGGGACGGGTTAGGGTAAGGCTTTGGGTAAGGGTTAGGATTAAGGTTAGGGTTATGGTTAGGATTAGGGGACGGGGATGGTTTAGGGTACAGGTTAGGGTACGACAACAGTTTAGGGTGAGCGTACGTGTTAGGGTACGGGTTAGTGTTAGCGTACGGGTTAGGATTAGGGGACGGGTTAGGGTAAGGCTTCGGGTAAGGGTTAGGGTTAGGGTTAGGGTTAGGGTTACTGTTAGGGGACAGGGACGATTTAGGGTACAGGTTAGGGTACGACAACGGTTTAGGGTGAGCGTACGTGTTAGGGTACGGGTTAGTGTTAGCGTACGGGTTAGGATTAGGGGACGGGTTAGGGTAAGGCTTTGGGTAAGGGTTAGGGTTAGGGTTAGGGTTAGGGTTAGGGTTAGGGGACGGGGACGGTTTAGGGTACAGGTTAGAGTACGACAACGGTTTAGGGTGAGCGTACGTGTTAGGGTACGGGTTAGTGTTAGCGTACGGGTTAGGATTAGGGGACGGGTTAGGGTAAGGCTTCGGGTTAGGGTTAGGGTTAGGGGACGGGGACGGTTTAGGGTACAGGTTAGGGTACGACAACGGTTTAGGGTGAGCGTACGTGTTAGGGTACGGGTTAGTGTTAGCGTACGGGTTAGGATTAGGGGACGGGTTAGGGTAAGGCTTCGGGTAAGGGTTAGGGTTAGGGTTAGGGTTAGGGTTAGGGGACGGGGACGGTTTAGGGTACAGGTTAGGGTACGACAACGGTTTAGGGTGAGCGTACGTGTTACGGTACGGGTTAGTGTTAGCGTACGGGTTAGGATTAGGGGACGGGTTAGGGTAAGGCTTCGGGTAAGGGTTAGGGTTAGGGGTAGGGGACGGGGACGGTTTAGGGTACAGGTTATGGTACGACAATGGTTCAGGGTGAGCGCATGTGTTAAAGCACGGGTTAGTGTTAGCATACGTGTTAGGATTAGGGGACGGGTAAGGGCAAGGCTTCGGGTAAGGGTTAGGTTTAGGGTTAGGGTTAGGGTTAGCGTTAGGGGACGGGGACGGTTTAGGGTACACGTTAGGGTACGACAACGGTTCAGGGTGAGCGTACGTGTTAGGGTACGGGTTAGTGTTAGCGTACGGTTTAGGGTTAGGGGACGGGTTAGTGTAAGCCTTCAGGTAAGGTTTAGGGTTAGGGTTTGTGTTAGGGTTAGGGTACAGCGACGGTTTAGTGTACGGGTTAGGGTACGACAACGGTTTAGGGTGAGCGTACGTGTTAGGGTACGGGTTAGTGTTAGCGTAAGGATTAAGTTTAGGGGACGTGTTAGGTTAAGGCTTTGGGTAAGGGTTAGGGTTAGGGTTAGGGGACGGGGATGGAGACGGGGACGGTTTAGGCTACAGGTTAGGGTACGACAATGGTTTAGGGTGAGGGTACGTGTTAGGGTACGTGTTAGGGTTAGCGAACGGGTTAGGATTAGGGGACGGGTTAGGGTAAGGCTTCGGGTAAGGGTTAGGGTTAGGGTTAGGGTTAGGGTTAGGGTTAGGGGACGGGGACGATTTAGGGTACAGGTTAGGGTACGACAAGGGTTAATGGTGAGCGTACGTGCTAGCGTAAGGGTTAGTGTTAGCGTACGGGTTATGGTTAGAGGACGGTTTAGGGTAAAGCTTCGGGTAAGTGTTAGGTTTAGGGTTACGGTTAGGTTTAGGGTTAGGGGACGGGGATGATTTAGCGTACAGGTTAGGGTACGACAACGATTTAGGGTGAGCGTAAGTGTTAGGGCACGGGTTAGTGTCAGTGTACGGGTTAGCATTAGGGGACGGGTTAGGGTAAGGCTTCGGGTAAGGGTTAGGATTAGGGTAAGGGTTAGGGTTAGGGGACAGGGATGCGGACGTTTTAGGGTACAGGTTAGTGTACGACAACGGTTCAGGTTGAGCGTACGTGTTAGGGCACGGGTTAGTGTTAGCGTACGTGTTAGGATTAGGGGACGGGTAAGGGCAAGGCTTCGGGTAAGGGTTAGATTTAGGGTTAGGGTTAGGGTTAGGGTTAGGGGACGGGGACGGTTTAGGGTACAGGTTAGTGTACGATGACGGTTCAGGGTGAGCGTATGTGTTAGGGTATGGGTTAGTGTTAGCGTACGGGTTAGGTTTAGGGGACGGGTTAGTGTAAGGCTTCGGGTAAGGGTTAGGTTTAGGGTTAGGGTTAGGTTTAGGGTTAGGGACAGGGACGGTTTAGTGTACAGGTTAGTGTATGACAACGGTTTAGGGTGAGCGTACGTGTTAGGGAACGCGTTAGTGTTTGCGTAAGGATTAGGATTAGGGGACGGGTTAGGGTAAGGCTTTGGGTAAGGGTTAGTGTTAGGGGACGGGGACGGGGACGGGGACTGTGACGGTTAAGGCTACAGGTTAGGGTACGACAATGGTTTAGGGTGAGCGTACGTGTTAGGGTACGGGTTAGTGTTAGCGTACGGGTTAGGATTTGGGGACGGTTTAGGGTTAGGCTTCGGGTAAGAGTTAGGGTTAGGGTTAGGGTTAGGGTTGGTTTAGGGGACGGGGACGATTTAGGCTACAGGTTAGGGTACGACATCGGTTTAGGGTGAGCGTACGTGTTTGGGTACGGGTTAGTGTTAGCGTACGGCTTACGATTAGGGGACGGGTTAGTGTAAGGCTTAGGGTAAGGGTTAGGGTTTGGGTTAGGGTTAGGGAAAGGGTTAGGGGACGGGGACTTTTTAGGGTACAGGTTAGTGTATGACAACGGTTTTGGGTGAGCGTACGTGTTAGGGTATGGGTTAGTGTTAGCGTACGGGTTAGGATTAGGCGAAGGGTTAGGATAAGGCTTCGGGTTATGTTTAGGGTTAGGGTTAGTGTTAGGGGACCGGGAAGGATTAGAGTACAGATTAGGGTACGACAACGGTTTAGGGTGAGCGTACGTGTTAGGGTACGGGTTAGTGGTAGTGTAGGGGTTAGGATTAGGGGACGGGTTAGGCTAAGGCTTCGGGTAAGGTATAGGGTTAGGGTTAGGGTTCGAGTTAGGGGACGGGGACGGTTTAGGGTACAGGTTAGGGTACATCAACGGTTGAGAGTGAGCGTGCGTGTTACGGTATGGTTTAGTGTTAGTGTACGGGTTAGGATTAGGGTAAGCATTAGTGTAAGGCGTCGGGTAAGGGTTAGAGTTAGGGTTAGGGTTAGGGTTAAGGGACGGGGACAACGACGGTTTAGGGTACAGGTTAGGGTACAACAACGGTTTAGAGTGAGCGTACGTGTTAGGGCACGGGTTAGTGTTAGCCTATGGGCTCGGATTAGGGGACGGGTTAGGGTAAGGCTTAGGGTAAGGTTTAGGGTTACGGTTAGGGTTAGGGTACGCGACTGTTTAAGGTTCAGGTTAGGGTACGACAACAGTTTAGGGTGAGCATAGGTGTTAGGGTACGGGTTAGTGTTAGCGTACGGGTTAGGATTAGGGGACAAGTTAGGGTAAGGTTTTGGGTAAGGGTTAGGGTTAGGGTTTGGGTTAGGGGACGCGGATCGTTTAGTGTACAAGTTAGGGTACGACAATGGTTTAGGGTGAGCGTACGTGTTAGGGTATGTGTTAGTGTTAGCGTATGGGTTAGGATTAGGGGACGGGTTAGGGTAAGGCTTCAGGTAAAGGTTAGGGTTAGAATTACGGTTAGGGTTAGGGTTAGGGGACAGGGACGGTTTAGGGTACAGGTTAGGGTACGACAACGGTTCAGGGTCAGCGTACGTGTTAGGGCACGGGTTAGTGTGAGCGTACGGGTTAGGATTAGGGGATGGGTTAGGGTAAGGCTTTGGGTAAGGGTTAGGGTTAGAGTTAGGGTTAGGGGACAGGGACGGGGACGGTTTAGGGTACAGGTTAGGGTACGACAACGGTTTAGGGTTAGCGTACGTGTTAGGGTACGGGATAGTGTTAGCGTACGGATTAGGGTAGGGGACGGGTGAGGGTAAGGCTTCGGGTAAGGGTTAGTGTTTGGGTTAGGGTTAGGGTTAGGGGACGGGGACGGGGACGGTTTAGGGTACAGGTTAGGGTATGACAACGGTTTAGGGTGAGCGTACGTGTTAGGGTATGGGTTAGTGTTAGCGTACGGGTTAGGATTAGGTGACAGGTTAGGGTAAGGCTTCGGGTAACTGTTAGGGTTAGGGTTAGGTTTAGGGTTAGGGGACGGGGACGGTTTACGGTACAGGTTAGGGTACGACAATTGTTTAGTGTGAGCGTACGTGTTAGGGTAAGGGTTAGTGATAGCGTAGGGTTTAGAATTAGGGGACGGGTTAGGGTAAGGCTTCGGGTAAGGGTTAGGATTAGGTTTAGGGTTAGAGTTTGGTGAGGGGGACGGTTTAGGGTACAGGTTAGGGTACGGCAACGTTTTAGGGTGACCGTGCGTGTTAGGGTACGTGTTAGTGTTAGCATACGGGTTAAGATTAGGGGACGGGTTAGGGTAAGGCGTCTGGTAAGGTTTAGGGTTAGGGTTAGGGTTAGGGTTAAGGGACGGGGACAGGGACGGTTTAGGGTACAGGTTAGTGTACGACAACGGTTTAGGGTGAGCGTACGTGTTAAGGCAGGTGTTAGTATTAGCGTACGGGTTAGGATTATGTGACGGGTTAGGGTAAGGCTTTGGGTAAGGGTTAGGCTTAGGGTTAGGGTTAGGGTTAGGGTTAGGGAACGGGGACCGTTTAGGGTACAGGTTAGGGTATGACAAAGGTTTAGGGTGAGTGTACATGTTAGGGTTCGGGTTAGTGTTACCGTACGGGTTCGGATTAGGGGACAGGTTAGGGTAAGGCTTCGGGTAAGGGTTAGTGTTAGGGTTAGGGTTATGGTTAGGGGTAGGGGACAGGGATGGTTTAGGGTACAGGTTAGTGTACGACAACGGTTTAGGGTGAGCGTACGTGTTAGGGTACGGTTAGTGTTAGCGTACGGGTTAGGAGTAGGGGACAGGTTAGGTTAAGTATTCGGGTAAGGGTTAGTGTTAGGGTTAGGGTTAGGGTTAGGGGTTGGGGACAGTTTAGGGTACGACAACTGTTTAGGTTGAGCGTACATGTTGGGGTATGGGTTATTGTTAGCGCACGGCTTAGGATTAGGGGACGGGTTAGGGTTAGGCTTCGGGTAAGTGTTAGTGATAGGGTTAGGGTTAGGGTTAGGGTTAGGGGACAGGGACGGTTTAGGGTACAGGTTAGGGTACGACAACGGTTTAGTGTGAGCGTACGTGTTAGGTTATGGTTTAGTGTTAGCTTACGGGTTAGGATTAGGGGACGGGTTATGGTAAGGCTTCTGGTAAGGATTAGGGTTAGGGTTAGGGTTTGGGTTAGGGTTAGGGTTAAGGGACGGGGACGGTTTAGCGTACAGTTTAGGGTACGACAATGGTTCAGGGTGACCGTAAGTGTTAGGGTAGGTGTTAGTGTTAGCGTACGGGTTAGGATAAGGCTTCGGGTAAGGGTTAAGATTAGGGTTAGGGTTAGGGTTAGGTTTAGGGGACAGACACGGTTTAGGGTACAGGTTAGGGTATGACAACCGTTTAGGGTGAGCGTACGTGTTAGGGTATGGGTTAGTGTTACCGTACGGGTTAGAATTAGGGGACGGGTTAGGGTAAGGCTTCGGGTAAGCTTCAGGGTTAGGGTTAGGGTTAGGGATAGGGGACGGGGACGGGAACGGTTTAGGGTATAGGTTAGGGTACGACAACGGTTTAGGGTGAGAGTACGTGTTAGGGTACGGGTTAGTGTTAGCATACGGGTTAGGATTAGGGGACCGATTAGGGTAAGGCTTTTGGTAAGGGTTAGGGTTAGGGTTAGGGTTAGGGGACGGGGACGGTTTAGGGTACAGTTTAGTGTACGACAATGTTTTAGGGTGAGCGTCCGTGTTAGGGTACGTTTTAGTGTCAGCGTACGGTTTAGGATTAGGGGACAGGTTAGGGTAAGGCTTCGCGTAAGGGTTAGGGTTAGGATTAGGGTTACGTTTAGGGGACAGGGACGGTTTAGGGTACAGGTTAGGGTACGACAACGGTTTAGGATGAGCGTACATGTTAGGGTACGGGTTAGTGTTAACGTACGGGTTAGGATTAGGGGACCGGTTAGTGTAAGGCTTCGGGTAAAATCTAGGGTTAGGGTTAGGGTTAGGGTTAGGGGACGAAGACGGTTTAGGGAACAGTTAGGGTACGAGAAAGGTTTAGGGTGAGCGTACCTGTTAGGGTACGGGTTAGTGTTAGCCTACGGGTTAGGATTGGGGGACGGGTTATGGTAAGGCTTCGGGTAAGGGTTCGGTTTAGGGTTAGGCTTAGGGTTAGGGTAGGGGACAGGGACGGTTTAGGGTACAGGTTAGGGTAAGACAACGGTTTAGGGTGAGTGTACATGTTAGGGCAAGGATTAGTGTTAGCGTAAGTGTTAGGATTAGGGGACAGGTTAGGGTAAGGCTTCGGGTAAGGGTTAGGGTTAGGGTTAGGGTTAGGAGACGGGGACGGGGATGGGGATGGTTTAGGGTACAATTTAGGGTATGACAATGATTTATGGTGAGCCTACGTGTTAGGGCACGGGTTAGTGTTAGCGTACGGGTTATGATTATGGGACGGGTTAGGGTAAGGCTTCGGGTAAGGGTTAGGATTAGGGTTAGGTTTAGGGTTAGGGTTAGGGGATGGGGCGGTTTAGGGTACAGGTTAGGGTACGACAACGGTTTAGGGTGAGCGTACGTGTTAGGGCACGGGTTAGTGTTAGCGTACGGGTTAGGATTAGGTGATGGGTTAGGGTAAGGCGTTGGGTAAGGGTAAGGTTTAGGGTTAGTGTTACGTTTAGGGGACGGGGATGGTTTACGGTACAGGTTAGGGTAAGACAACGGTTTAGGGTGAGTGTAAGTGTTAGGGTACGGGTTAGTGTTAGCGTACGGGTTAGGATTAGGGAACGGGTTAGGGTAAGGCCTTGGGTAAGGGTTAGTGTTAGGGTTAGGTTTAGGGTTAGGGGATGGGGACAGGGACGGTTTAGGGTATAGGTTAGGGTACGACAAAGGTTTAGTGTGACCGTACGTGTTAGGGCACGGGTTAGTGTTAGCGTACGGGTTAGGATTAGGTGACATGTTAGGGTAAGGCTGTCGGTAAGGGTTAGGGTTAGGGTTACTGTTAGGGTTAGGGTAGGGGACGGGGACGGTTTAGGGTACAGGTTAGGGGACGACAACGTTTTAGGGTGGGTGTATGTGTTAGGGTACGGGTTAGTGTTAGCGTACGGAATCGGATTAGGGGACGGGTTAGGGTAATGTTTCGGGTAAGGGTTAGGGTTAGGGTTAGGGTTACAGTTAGGGGACGTTTTAGGGTACAGGTTAGGGTACGACAACGGTTTAGGTGAGCGTATGTTTTAGGGCACGGGTTAGTGTTAGCCTACGGGTTCGGATTGGGGACGGGATAGTGTAAGGCTTCGGGTAAAGGTTAGGGTAAGGGTAAGTGTTAGGGTTAGGTTTAGGGTTAGGGGACGGGGAAGGTTTACAGAACAGGTTAGGGTACGACAACAGTTTAGGGTGAGTGTACGTGTTAGGGTACGGGTTAGTGTTAGCGTACGGGTTAGGATTAGGGGACGGGTTAGGGTAAGGCTTCGGGTAAGGGTTAGAATTAGGGTTAGGGTTAGGGTTAGGGGATGGACACGGTTTACGGTACAGTTTAGGGTACGACAACGGTTTAGGGTGAGCGTACGTGTTAGGCTACGTGTTAGTGTCAGTGTACGGTTTAAGATTAGGGGACGGTTTAGTGTAAGGCTTCGGGTAAGTGTTAGGTTTAGGGTTAGGGTTAGGGTTAGGTATAGGGGACGGACACGGTTTAGGGTACAGGTTAGTGTACGAAAACGGTTTAGGGTGAGCGTACGTGTTAGGCTACGTGTTAGTGTCAGCGTATGGTTTAGGATTAGGGGACGGGTTAGTGTAAGGCTTCGGGTAAGGTTTAGGGTTAGGGTTAGGGTTAGGGCACGGGGATGGTTGAGGGTACAGTTTAGGGTACGCCAATTGTTTAGGGTGAGCATACGTGTTAGGGTACGGCTTAGTGTTAGCATATGGGTTAGGATTAGGGGACAGGTTATGGTAAGGCTTCGGGTAAGGGTTAGGGTTAGGGTTAGGGGACGGGGACGGGGACAGTTTAGGGTACAGGTTAGGGTACGACAACGGTTTAGAGTGAGCGTACGTGTTAGGGTACGGTTTAGTGTTAGCGTACGGGTTAGGATTAGGGGACGTGTTAGGGTAAGGCTTTGGGTAAGGGTTAGCGTTAGGGTTAGGGGACGGGGACGGGGACGGTTTAGGGCAAAGGTTAGGGTACAACAACGTTTTAGGGTGAGCGTACGTGTTAGGGTACGGGTTAGTGTTAGCATACGAGTTAGGATTAGGGGACGGGTTAGGGTAAGGCTTCGGGTAAGTGTTAGGGTTAGGGTTATGGTTAGGGTTAGGGGATGGGGACAGTTTAGGGTACGACAACGGTTTAGGTTGAGCGTACATGTTGGGGTATGGGTTATTGTTAGCGCACGGCTTAGGATTAGGGGACGGGTTAGTGTTAGGCTTCGGGTAAGGGTTAGTGTTAGGGTTAGGGTTAGGGGCCAGGGACGGTTTAGGGTAAGGTTAGGGTACGACAACGGTTTAGTGTGAGCGTACGTGTTAGGTTACGGTTTAGTGTTAGCGTACGGGTTAGGTTTAGGGGACGGGTTATGGTAAACTTCGGGTAAGGATTAGGGTTAGGGTTAGGGTTAGGGTTAAGGGACGGGGGCGGTTTAGTGTACAGTTTAGGGTACGACAATGGTTCAGGGTGACCGTACGTGTTAGGGTACGTGTTAGTGTTAGCGTACGGGTTAGGTTTAGGGGACGGGTTAGGGTAAGGCTTCGGGTAAGGGTTAAGGTTAGGGTTAGGGTTAGGTTTAGGGGACGGACACGGTTTAGGGTACATGTTAGGGTACGACAACCGTTTAGGGTGAGCGTACGTGTTAGGGTATGGGTTAGTGTTACCGTACGGGTTAGAATTAGGGGACGGGTTAGGGTAAGGCTTCGGGTAAGCTTCAGGGTTAGGGTTAGGGTTAGGGATTGGGGACGGGGACGGGGACGGTTTAGGGTATACGTTAGGGTACGACAACGGTTTAGGGTGAGAGTACGTGTTAGGGTACGGGTTAGTGTTAGCATACGGGTTAGGATTAGGGGACCGATTAGGGTAAGGCTTTGGGTAAGGGTTAGGGTTAGGGTTCGGGTTAGGGTTAGCGTTACGGGACGGGGACGGGGACGGGGACGGATTAGGGTACAGTTTAGTGTACGACAATGTTTTAGGGTGAGCGTCCGTGTTAGGGTACGTGTTAGTGTCAGCGTACGGTTTAGGATTAGGGGACAGGTTAGGGTAAGGCTTCACGTAAGGGTTAGGGTTAGGGTTAGGTTAGGGGATGGGGACGGTTTAGGGTATAGGTTAGGGTACGACAATGGTTAAGGGTGAGCGTACATCTTAGGGTAGTGGTTAGTGTTAGTGTACGGGTTAGGGTTAGGGGACCGGTTAGTGTAAGGCTTCGGGTAAAAGCTAGGGTTAGGGTTAGGGTTAGGGTTAGGGTTAGGGGACGAGGACGGTTTAGGGAACCGGTTAGGGTACGAGAACGGTTTAGGGTGAGCGTACATGTTAGGGTACGGGTTAGTGTTAGCACACGGGTTAGGATTGGGGGACGGGTTAGGGTAAGGCTTTGCGTAATGGTTAGGGTTAGGGTTAGGGTTAGGGTTAGGGGACAGGGACAGTTTAGTGTACAGGTTAGTGTACGACAACGGTTTAGGGTGAGCGTACGTGTTAGGGCATGGGTTAGTGTTAGCGTACGATTTAGGTTTAGTTGACGTGTTAGTGTAAGGCTTTGGGTAAGTGTTAGGGTTAGGGTTACGGTTAGGTTTAGGGGACGGGGACGGTTTAGGTTACAAGTTAGGGTACGACAACGGTTTACGGTGAGCGTACGTGTTAGTGTACGGGTTAGTGTTAGCGTACGGGTTAGGATTAGGGGACGGGTTAGGGTAAGGCTTCGGGTAAGGGTTAGTGTTAGGGTTAGGGTTATGGTTAGGGGTAGGGGACAGGGACGGTTTAGGGTACAGGTTACTGTACGACAACGGTTTATGGTGAGCGTACGTGTTAGGTTACGGTTTAGTGTTAATGTATGTGTTAGGATTAGGGTACGGGTTATGGTAAGGCTTCGGGTAAGGATTAGGGTTTTGGTTAGGGTTAGGGTTAGGGTTAAGGGACGGGGACGGTTTAGGGTACAGTTTAGTGTACGACAACGGTTCAGGGTGACCGTACGTGTTAGGGTACGTGTTAGTGTTCGCGTACGGGTTATGTTTAGGGGACGGGTTAGGGTAAGGCTTCGGGTAAGGGTTAGGGTTAGGTTTAGGTGTAGTGTTAGGTATAGGGGACGGACACGGTTTAGGGTACAGTTTAGGGTACGACAACGTTTTAGGGTGAATGTATGTGTTAGGGTACGGGTTAGTGTTACAGTACGGGTTAGGATTGGGGACGGGTTAGGGTAAGGCTTCGGGTAAGCTTCAGGGTTAGGCTTAGCGTTATGGTTAGGGGATGGGGACGGGGACGGTTTAGGGTACAGGTTAGGTTATGACAATGGTTTAGGGTGATCGTACGTGTTAGGGTACGTGTTAGTGTCAGCGTACAGTTTAGGATTAGGGGACGGGTTAGGGTAAGGCTTCGGGTAAGGGTTAGGGTTAGGGTTAGGGTTAGGGTTAGGGGACGGGGACGGTTTAGGGTACAGGTTAGGGTACGACAAAAGTTTAGGTTGAGCGTACGTGTTAGGGTACGGGTTAGTGTTAGCATACGGGTTCGGATTATGGGACCGGTTAGTGTAAGGCTTCGGGTAAAAGCTAGGGTTAGGGTTAGGGTTAGGGTTAGGGTTAGGGTTATTAGACGGGGACGGTTTAGGGTACAGGTTAGGGTACGACAACGGTTTAGGGTGAGCGTACGTGTTAGGGTTCGGGTTAGTGTTAGCGTATGAGTTAGGATTAAGGGACGGGTTAGGGTAAGGCTTTGGGTAATGGTTAGGGTTAGGGTTAGGGTTAGGGTTAGGGGACAGGGACGGTTTAGTGTACAGGTTAGTATATGACAACGGTTTAGGGTGAGCGTACGTGTTAGGGTACGGCTTAGAGTTAGCGTACGGGTTAGGATTAGAGGACGGGTTAATGTAAGGCTTCGGGTAAGGGTTAGGTTTAGGGTTAAGGGACGGGGACGGTTTAGGTTACAGGTTAGTGTACGAGAACGGTTTAGGGTGAGCGTACGTGTTAGGGTATGGCTTAGAGTTAGCGTACGGGTTAGGATTAGGGGACGGGTTAGGGTTAGGGTTAGGGTTAGGGGACGGGGACGGTTTAGGGTGCAGTTTAGGGTACGACAGCGGTTTAGGGTGAGCGTACGTGTTAGGGTACGGGTTAGGGTGAGCGTACGGTTTAGGATTAGGGGACGGGTTAGGGGAAGGCTTCGGGTAAGGGTTCGGTTTAGGGTTAGTGTTAGTGTTAGGGTTAGGTTACAGGGACGGTTTAGGGCACAGGTTAGGGTAAGACAACGGTTTAGGGTGAGTGTACATGTTAGGGCAAGGGTTAGTGTTAGCGTAAGGGTTAGGATTAGGGGACAGGTTAGGGTAAGGCTTCGGGTAGGGGTTAGGGTTAGGGCTAGGGTTAGGGTTAGGGGACTGTTTAGGGTACAGGTTAGTGTACGACAACGTTTTTGGGTGAGCATACGTGTAAGTTTATGGGTTAGTGTTAGTGTACGGATTAGGATTAGGGGATGGGTTAAGGTAAGGCTTCGGGTAAGGGTAAGGGTTAGGGTTAGGGTTAGGGTTAGGGGACGGGGATTGGGATGGTTTAGGGTACAGGTTAGGGTAGGACAACGGTTTAGGGTGAGCGTACATGTTAGGGCACAGTTTACTGTTAGCGTACAGGTTAGGATTAGAGGACGGGTTAGGGTAAGGCTTCGGGTAAGTGTTAGGGTTAGGGGACGGTTTAGGGTACAGGTTAGGGTACGACAATGGTTTAGGTTGAGCGTACGTGTTAGGGCAGAGGTTAGTGTTAGCGTACGGGTTAGGATTCGGGGACGGGTTAGGGTAAGGCTTCGGGTAAGGTTTAGGGTTTGGGTTAGGGTTAGGGTTAGGGCATGGGAACAGTTTAGGGTACAGGTTAGAGTACAAAAACGGTTTAGGGTGAGCGTACGTGGTAGGGTATGGGTTAGTGTTAGCGAACGGTTAGGATTAGGGTACGGGTTAGGGTAAGCTTCGGGTAAGGGTTAGGGTTAGGGTTAGGTTTAGGGTTAGGGTTAGGGGATGTGGAGGGTTTAGGGTACAGGTTAGGGTACAACAACGGTTTAGGGTGAGCGTACGTGGTAGGGTATGGGTTAGTGTTAGCGTACGGGTTCGGTTTATGTGATGGGTTACGGTAAGGCTTCGCGTAAGGGTTAGGGTTAGGTTTAGGGTTAGGGTTAGGGGATGGGGAGGGTTTAGGGTACAGGTTAGTGTACGACAACCGTTTAGGGTGAGCGTACGTGTTAGGGTACGGGTTTTTGTTAGCGTACGGGTTAGGATTAGGGGACGGGATAGGGTAAGGCTTCGGGTAAGGGTTAGGTTTAGGGTTAGGGTTAGGGGATGGACACGGTTTAGGGTACAGGTTAGGGTACGACAACGCTTTAGGGTGAGCGTACATGTTAGGGTACGGGTTAGTGTTAGCGTACGATTTAGGATTAGGGGACGGTTTAGTGTAAGGCTTCGGGTAAGTGTTACGGTTAGGGCTAGGGTTAGGGTTAGGGGATGGGGACGGGGACAGTTTAGGGTACAGGTTAGGGTACAACAAGGGTTTAGGGTGAGCGTATGTGTTAGTGTATGGGTTAGTGTTAGCGTATGGGTTAGGAGTAGGGGATGCGTTAGGGTAAGGCTTCGGGTAAGTTTTAGGGTTAGGGTTATGGTTAGGTTTAGTGTTAGGGGATGGGGACGGTTTAGGGTACAGTTTAGTGTACGACAACTGTTTAGGGTGAGCGTACATATTAGGGTACGGGTTAGTGTTAGCGTACAGGTTAGGATTAGGGTAAGGCGTCGGGTAAGGGTTAGGGATAAGTTTAGGGTTAGGGTTATGGTTAGGGGACGGGGACGGTTTAGGGTACAGGTTAGGGTACAACAACGGTTTAGGGTGAGCGTTCGTTTTAGGGTACAAGTTAGTGTTAGCGTACGGGTTAGGATTAGGGGACGGGTTAGGGAAAGGCTTCGGGTAAGTGTTAGTGTTAGGGTTTGGTTTACGGTTAGGGTTAGGTGACAGGGACGGTTTAGGGTACAGGTTAGGATACGACAACGGTTTAGGGTGAGCGTACGTGTTAGGTTACGGGTTAGTGTTAACGTACGGGTTAGCATTAGGTTACGGGTTATGGGAAGGCTTCGAGTAAGGGTTAGGGTTAGGGTTAGGGTTAGGGTTAGAGTTCGGGTTAAGGGACGGGGATGGCTTAGGGTACAGTTTAGTGTACGACAACGGTTCAGAGTGAGCGTACGTGTTAGGGTACGTGTTAGTGTTAGTGTACGGGTTAGGAATAGGGGACGGGTTAGGGTAAGGCTTCGGGTAAGGGTTAGGGTTAGGGCTAGGGTTAGGGTTAGGGGACTGTTTAGGGTACAGGTTAGTGTACGACAACGTTTTTGGGTGAGCATACGTGTTAGGGTATGGGTTAGTGTTAGCGTACGGGTTAGGATTTGGGGACAGGTTAGGGTAAGGCTTCGGGTAAGTCTTAGGGTTAGGGTTAGGGTTAGGGTTAGGGGACGGGGACGGTTTAGTGTACAGGTTAGGGTATGACAACGCTTTAGGTTGAGCGTACGTGTTAGGGCACGTGTTAGTGTTAGTGTACGAGTTAGGATTAGGGGACGGGTTAGGGTAAGGCTTCGGGTAAGTGTTAGGGTTAGAGTTAGATTTAGGGTTAGGGGACGGGGACGGTTTAGGGTACAGGCTAGGGTACGACAACGGTTTAGGGTGAGCGTACGTGTTAGGGTACGGGTTAGTGTTAGCGTACGAGTTAGAATTAGGGGACGGGTTAGGGTAAGGCTTCGGGTAAGGGTTAGGGTTAGGCTTAGGGATAGGTTTAGGGGACGTGGACGGGGACGGGGAAGGTTTAGGGTATAGGTTAGGATATGAGAACAGTTTAGGGTGCACGTACGGGTTAGGGTAAGGGTTAGTTTTAGCGTACGGGTTAGGATTAGGGGACGGGTTAGGGTAAGGCTTCGGGTAAGGGTTAGGGTTAGAGTTAGGGTTAGGTTACGGGGACGGTTTAGGGTATAGGTTAGGGTACGAAAAAGGTTTAGGGTGAGCGTACGTGTTAGGGTATGATTTAGTGTTAGCGTACGGGTTAGGATTAGGGAAGTGGTTAGGGTAAGGCTTCGGGCAAGTGTTAGGCTTAGGGTTAGGGTTAGGGTTAGGGGACGGGGACAGTTTAGGGTACAGGATAGTGTACGACAACGGTTTAGGGTGAGCGTACGTGTTAGGGTACGGGTTAGAGTTAGCGTACGCATTAGGATTAGGGGATGGGTTAGGGTAAGGCTTCGGGTAAGGGTTAGGGTTAGGGTTACGGGGCGGGGACGGTTTAGCGTACAGGTTAGGGTACGACAACGGTTTAGGGTGAGCGTATGTGTTAGAGCATGGGTTAGTTTTAGCGTATCGGTTAGGATTATGGGATGGGTTACGGTAAGGCTTCGGGTAAGAGTTAGGGTTTGGGTTAGGGTTAGGGGACGGGGACGGGGACGGTTTAGGGTACAGGTTAGGGTACGACCACGCTTTAGGGTGAGCGTACATGTTAGGGCACTGGTTAGTGTTAGCGTACGGGTTAGACTTAGGGGACTGGTTAGGGTAAGGCTTCGGGTAATGGATAGGGTTAGGGTTAGGGTTAGGGTTAGGGTTAGGGGACGGGTATGGTTTAGGGTACAGGTTAGGGTACGACAATGGTTTACGGTGAGTGTACGTGTTAGGGTACGGGTTAGTGTTAGCGTACGGGTTAGGATTATGGGACGGGTTAGGGTAAGGCGTCGGGTAAGTGTTAGGGTTAGGGTTATGGTTAGGGTTAGGGTACAGGGACGGTTTAGGGTACAGGTTAGGGTACGTCAACTGTTTAGGGTGAGTGTACGTGTTAGGGCAAGGGTGACTGTTAGCGTACGGGTTAGGATTAGGGGACAGGAAAGGGTAAGGCTTCGGGTAAAGGTTACGGTTAGGGTTAGAGTTAGGCTTAGGGGACGGGGACGTTTTAGGTTACAGGTTAGGGTACGACAACGGTTTACGATGAGCGTACATGTTAGAATACGTGTTAGTGTTAGCATACCGGTTAGGATTAGGGGACGGGTTAGGGTAAGGCTTCGGGTAAGGGTTAGGGTTAGGGTTAGGCCTAGGGGACGGGGTCGGTTTAGGGTACATGTTAGGGTATGACAACGTTTTAGGGTGAGCGTACGTGTTAGGTTACGTGTTAGTGTTAGCGTACGGATTAGGATTAGGGGACGGGTTAAGGTAAGGCTTCGGGTAAGGGTTAGGGTTAGGGTTAGGGTTAGGGGACGGGGATGGGGACGGTTTAGGGTACAGGTTAGGCTACAACAACGGTTAAGGGTGAGCGTACGTGTTAGGGTATGTGTTAGTGTTACCGTACGGGTTAGGATTAGCGGACGGGTTAGGGTAAGGCTTCGGGTAAGTGTTAGGTTTAGGGTTAGGTGATGGGGACGGGGACGGATTAGGGTACACGTTAGGGTACACAACGGTTTACGGTGACCGTACGTGTTAGGGTACGGGTTAGGATTAGGGGACGGGTTAGGGTAAGGCTTTGGGTAAGGATTAGGATTAGGCTTAGGGGACGGGGACGGGGACGGGGACGGTTTAGTGTACAGGTTAGGGTACGGCAAAGTTTTAGGGTGAGCGTACATATTAGGGTACGTGTTAGTGTTAGCGTACGGGTTAGGATTAGGGGACGGGTTGGGGTAAGGCTACGGGTAAGGTTTAGGATTAGGGTTAGGTGACGGGAACGGGGACGGATTAGGGTACACGTTAGGGTACGACAACACTTTAGCGTGAGCGTACGTGTTAGGGTACGGGTTAGAGTTAGCGTACAGTTTAAGATTAAGGGACGGTTTAGGGTAGGGCTTCGGGTAAGGGTTAAGTTTAGGGTTATGGTTAGGGTTAGGGTTAGGGTTAGGGGACGGGGACGGTTTAGGGTACAGGTTAGGGTACGAAAACGGTTTAGGGTGAGCGTACGTGTTAGGGTATGGGTTAGTGTTATCGTTCGGGTTAGGATTAGGCGACGGGTTAGAGTAAGGCTTCGGGTAAGGTTTAGGGTTAGGGTTAGGTTTAGGCTTAGGGTTAGGGGACGGGGATGATTTAGGGTACAGGTTAGGTTACGACAACGGTTTCGGGTGAGCGTACGTGTTAGGGTACGGGTTAGTGTTAGTGTACGGGTTATGATTAGGGGACGTGTTAGGGTAAGGCTTCGGGTAAGGTTTAAGTTTACGGTTAGGTTTAGGGTTAGGGGACGGGGACGGGGACGGTTTAGGGTACAGGTTAGGGTACGACAACGATTTAGGGTGAGTGTACGTGTTAGGCTATGGTTTAGTGTTAGCGTACGGGTTAGGATTAGGGGAGGGGTTAGTGTAAGGCTTTGGGTAAGGGTTAGGGTTAGGGTTAAGTTTAGGGTTAAGGTTAGGTTTAAGTTTAGGGGACGGGGAGAGTTTAGGGTACAGGTTAGGGTACGACAACGGTTTATGGTGAGCGTACGTGTTAGGGTACTTGTTAGTGTTAGCGTACGGGTTAGGATTAGGGGACGGGTTAGTGTAAGGCTTTGGGTAAGGGTTTGGCTTAGGGTTAGGGTTAGGTTTAGGGGACGGGGACGGTTTAGGGTACAGGTTAGGGTACGACAACGGTTTAGGTTGAGCGTACGTGTTAGGGTACGGGTTAGTGTTAGCGTACGGGTTAGGATTAGGGGAAGGGTTAGTGTAAGGCTTCGGGTAAGGGTTAGGGTTAGGGTTAGGGTTAGGTTTAGGGGACGGGGACGGTTTAGGGTACAGGTTAGTGTACAAAAACTGTTTAGGGTGAGTGTGTGTGTTAGGGTATGGGTTAGTGTTAGCCTACGGGTTATGATTAGGGGACGGGTTAGGATAAGGCTTCGGGTAAGGGTTAGGGTTAGGGGACGGGGACGGGGACGGTTTAGTGTACAGGTTAGGGTACGAAAATGGTTTAGGGTGAGCGTACGTGATAGGGAAGAGGTTAGTGTTAGCATACGGGTTAGGATTAGGGGACGGGTTAGTGTAAGGCTTCGGGTAAGGGTTAGGTTTAGGTTTAGGGTTAGGGTTAGGGTTAGGGGATGGGGAGGGTTTAGGGTACATGTTAGGGTACGACAACGGTTTAGGGTGAGCGTACGTGTTAGGGTACTGGTTAGTGGTAGCATAGGGGTTAGGATTAGGGGACGGGTTAGGATAAGTCTTCGGGTAAGGGTTAGGGTTAGGGTTAGGGGACGGGGATGGTTTAGCGTACAGGTTAGGGTACGACAAAGTTTTAGGGTGAGCGTGCGTGTTAGGGTACGGGTTAGTGTTAGCATACGGGTTAGGATTTGAGGACGGTTTAGTGTAAGGCTTCGGGTAAGCGTTAGGGTTAGTGTTAGGGTTAAGCATCGGGGACAGGGATGGTTTAGGGTACAGGTTAGGGTACGACAACGGTTTAGGGTGAGCGTATGTGTTAGGGTATGGGTGAGTGTTAGCGTACAGGTTAGGATTAGGGGACGTGTTAGGGTAAGGCTTCGGGTAAGGGTTAAATTTAGGATTAGGGATAGGGTTAGGGTTAGGGGACAGGGATGGTTTAGGGTACAGGTTAGGGTACGACAATGGTTTAGGGTGAGCGTACGTGTTAGGGCAAGGATTAGTGTTAGCGTACGGGTTAGGATTAGGGGACAGGTTAGGATAAGGCTCAGGGTAAGTGTTAGGGTTAGGGTTAGGGTTAGGGTTAGGGGCGGGGACGGTTTAGGTTACAGGTTAGGGTATGACAACGTTTTAGGGTGAGCGTACGTGTAAGGTAACGGGATAGTGTTAGCGTACGGATTAGGAATAGGGGACGGGTTAGGGTAAGGCTTCGGGTAAGGGTTACGTTTAGGGTTAGGGTTCAGTTTAGTGTTAGGGGATGGGGACGGTTTAGGGTTACGGTTAGGGTTAGGGTTAGGGCTAGGGTTAGGGTTAGGGTTAGGGTGAGTGTTAGGGGACGGGGACGGTTTAGGGTTAGGGTTAGGGCTAGGGTTAGGGTTAAGGTTAGGGTTAGGGTTAGTGGACGGGGACGGTTTAGGGTACAGGTTAGTGTACGACAACGGTTTAGGTTGAGCGTACGTGTTAGGGTACGGTTTAGAGTTAGCGTACGGTTTAGGATTAGAGTACGGGTTGGTGTAAGGCTTTGGGTCAGGGTTACGGTTAGGGTTAGGGGATGGGGACGGGGACGGTTTAGGGTACAGGTTAGGGTACGACAATGATTTAGGGTGAGCGTACGTGTTAGGGTACAGGTTAGTGTTAGCGTAAGGGTTAGGATTAGGGGACGAGTTAGGGTAAGGCTTCGGGTAAGGTTTATGGTTAGTGTTAGGGTTAGGTTTAAGGGACGGGGATGATTTAGGGTACAGTTTAGAGTACGACAACGGTTCAGGGTGAACGTATGTGTTAGGGTACGTGTTAGTGTTAGCGTACGGGTTAGGACTTGCGGACGGATTAGGGTAAGGCTTCGGGTAAGGCTTAGGGTTAGGGTTAGGGTTAGGGGACGGGGACGGTTTAGGGTACAGGTTAGGGTACGACAACGGTTTAGGGTGAGCGTACGTGTTATGGTACGGGTTAGTGTTCGCATACTGGTTAGGATTAGGGGATGGGTTAGGGCAAGGCTTAAGGTAAGGGTTAGGGTTAGGGTTAGGGTTAGGGTTAGGGTTAGGGGACAGGGACGGGGACGGTTTAGGGTACAGGTTAGGGTACGACACCGGTTTAAGGTGAGCGTACGTGTTACTGTATGGGTTAGTATTATCGTACGGGTTAGGATTAGGGCACGGGTTAGGTTAAGTCTTTGGGTAAATGTTAGGGTTAGGGTTAGGGGACGGGGACGATTTGGGTACAGGTTAGTGTACGACAACGGTTTAGGGTGAGCGTACGGGTTAGGGTACGGGTTAGTGTTAGCGTACGGGTTAGGATTAGGGGACGGGTTAGGGTAAGGCTTCAGGTAAGTGTTAGGGTTAGGGTTAGGGTTAGGGGACGGGGACCGTTAAGGGTACAGTTTAGGGTACGAAAACGGTTTAGGGTGAGCGTACGTGTTAGGGTATGGGTTAGTGTTAGCGTACGGGTTAGGATTAGGTGACAGGTTAGGGTAAGGCTTCGGGTAACTGTTAGGGTTAGGGTTAGGTTTAGGGTTAGGGGACGGGGACGGTTTACGGTACAGGTTAGGGTACGACAATTGTTTAGTGTGAGCGTACGTGTTAGGGTAAGGGTTAGTGATAGCGTAGGGTTTAGAATTAGGGGACGGGTTAGGGTAAGGCTTCGGGTAAGGGTTAGGGTTAGGGTTAGGGTTAGGGTTAGGTTTAGGTGATGGGGACGGTTTAGGGTACAGGTTAGTGTACGACAACGGTTTAGGGTGAGCGTTCATTGTTAGGTTATGTGTTAGTGTTACCGTACAGGTTAGGATTAGGGGCCGGGTTAGGGTAAGGCTTCGGGTAAGTTTTAGGGTTAGGGTTAGGGTTAGGGTTAGGGAACGGGGACGGTTTAGGGTACAGGTTAGTGTATGACAACGGTTTAGGGTGAGCGTACGTGTTATGGTATGGGATAGTGTTAGCGTACGGGTTAGGATTAGGGGACGGGTTAGGGTAAGGCTTCGGGTAAGGGTTAGGGTTAGTGTTAGGGTTAGGGTTAGGGGACGGGGACTGTTGAGGGTACAGGTTAGGCTACGACAACGATTTAGGGTGAGAGTACGTGTTAGGGTACGGGTTAGTGTTAGCACAGGGTTTAGGATTAGGGGACGGGTTAGGGTAAGTCTTCGGGTAAGGGTTAGGGGTAGGGTTAGGGGACAGGGACGGGGACGGTTTAGGTTACAGGTTAGGGTACGACAAATGCTTAGGGTGAGCGTACATGTTAGGGCACAGGTTAGAGTTAGCGTACGGTTTAGGTTTAGTGGACGGGTTAGGGTAAGGCTTCGGGTAAGTGTTAGGGTTAGGGTTAGGGTTAGAGTTAGTGTTAGGGGACGGGGACGGTTTAGGGTACAGGTTAGGGTACGACAACGGTTTGGGGTGAGCGTACGTGTTAGGGTACGGGTTAGTGTTAGCGTACGGTTTAGGATTAGGGGACGGGTTAGGGTAAGGCTTCGGGTAAGTGTTAGGGTTAGGGTTAGGGTTAGGGTTAGGGGACGGGGACGGTTTAGGATACAGGTTAGGATACGACAACGGTATAGGGTGAGCGTACGTGTTAGGGTACGTGTTAGTGTCATCATACGGTTTAGGATTAAGGGACGTGTTAGGGTAAGGCTTCGGGTAAGGGTTAGTGTTAGGGTTAGGGTTAGGGTTAGGGGACGGGGACGGTTTAGGGTACAGGTTAGTGTACGACAAAGGTTTAGTGTGAGCGTACGTGTTAGGGTATGGGTTAGTGTTAGCATGCAGGTTAGGATTAGGGGACCGGTTAGGATAAGGCTTCGGGTAAGGTCTAGGGTTAGCGTTAGGGTTAGGGTTAGGGGACGGGGATGGTTTAGGGTACAGTTTACGGTACGACAACGGTTTAGGGTGAGCGTAAGTGTTAGGGCACGGGTTAGTGTTAGCGTACGGTTTAGGTTTAATGCACGGGCTAGGGTAAGGCTTCGGGTAAGTGTTATGTTTAGGGTTAGGGTTAGGGTTAGAGTTAGTGTTAGGGGACGGGGACGGTTTAGGATACAGGTTAGGGTACGACAATGATTTAGGGTGAGCGTACATGTTAGGGTAGAGGTTAGTGTTAGCGTACGGGTTAGGATTAGGAGACGGGTTAGGGTAAGGTTTCGGGTAAGGTTTAGGTTTAGGGTTAGGGGACGGGGACGGGGACGGGAATGGTTTAGGGTACAGGTTAGGGTACGACAACGGCTTAGGGTGAGCATACGTGTTAGGGTACGGGTTAGTGTTAGCGTACGGGTTAGGATTAGGGGACGGGTTAGTGTAAGGCTTCGGGTAATGGTTAGGGTTAGGGTTAGGGTTAGGGTAAGGGTTTGGGGACGGGGATGATTTAGGGTACAGGTTAGGGTATGACAACGGTTTAGGGTGAGTGTGCGTTTTAGGGTACGGGTTATGGTTAGCGTACGCGTTCGGATTAGGGGATGTGTTAGGTAATGTTTCGGGTAATGGTTAGGGTTAGGGTTAGGGGACGGGGACGGTTTAGGGTACAGGTTAGGGTACGACAATGATTTAGGGTGAGCGTACGTGTTAGGGTAACGGTTAGTTTTAGACTACGGGTTCGGATTATGGGTCGGATTATGGTAAGGCTTCAGGTAAAGTTTAGGGTTAGGGTTAGGGTTAGGGTTAGGGTTAGGGTTCGGGAACGGGGACGGTTCAGTGTACTGATTAGCATACGACAACGGTTCAGGGTGAGCGTGTTATGGCATGGGTTAGGGTTAGCATACGGGTTAGGTTTAGGGGACAGGTTAGGGTAAGGCTTCGCGTAAGGGTAAGTGTTAGGGTTAGGGTTAGGGTTAGGGGACGGGGACGGTTTAGGGTACAGGTTTGGGTGCAAAAACGGTTTAGGGTGAGCGTGCGTGTTACGGTACACGTTACTGTTAGCGTACGGGTTAGGATTAGGGAACGGGTTAGGGTAAGGCGTCGGGTAAGTATTAGGGTTAGGGTTTGGGTTAGGGTTAGGGGACGGGGACAGGGACGGTTTAGGGTACAGGTTAGGGTACGACAACGGTTTAGGGTTAGCGTACGTGTTAGGTCACGGGTTAGTGTTAGCGTACGGGGTAGGATTAGATGACGGGTTAGGTTAAGTATTCGGGGAAGGGTTAGGGTTAGGGTTAGGGGACGGGGACGGGGACGGTTTAGGGTACAGGTTAGGGTACGACAACGGTTTAGGGTGAGCGTACATGTTAGGGTATGGGTTAGTGTTAGCGTACGGGTTAGGATTAGGGGACGGGTTAGGGTAAGGCTTCGGGTAAGGGTTAGGGTTAGGGTTAGGGTTAAGGTTAGAGTTAGGGGATGGGGACGGTTTAGGGTACAGTTTAGGGTACGACAACGGTTTAAGGTGAGCGTACATGTTAGCGTACGGGTTAGTGGTAGCGTAGGGGTTAGGATTAGGGGACGGGTTAGTGTAAGGCTTCGGGTAATGGTTAGGGTTAGGGTTAGGGTTAGGGTTAGAGTTAGGGGACGGGGACGGTTTAGGGTACAGGTTAGTGTATGACAACGGTTTAGGGTGAGCGTGCGTTTCAGGGTACGGGTTAGTGTTAGCGTATTGCTTCGGATTAGGGGACGGGTTAGGTAATGTTTTGGGTAAGGGTTTGGGTTAGGGTTAGGGTTAGGGGATGGGGACGGGGACGGTTTAGGCTACAGGTTAGGGTACGGCAATGATTTAGGGTGAGCGTACGTGTTAGGGTAAGGGTTAGTGATAGCCTACGGGTTCGGATTAGGGGACGGGTTATTGTAAGGCTTCGGGTAAGGGTTAGGTTTAGGGTTAGGGTTAGGGTTAGGGTTAGGTTTCGGGGACGGGGACGGTTTTGTGTACAGTTTAGGGTACGACAAAGTTTTAGGGTGAGCGTACGTGTTAGGGCACGGGTTAGTGTTAGCGTACAGGTTAGGATTAGGGGACGGGTTAGGGTAAGGCTTCGGGTACGACTTAGTGTTAGGGTTAGGTTTAGGGGACGGGGACGGTTTAGGGTACAGGTTAGGTTACGACAACGCTCTAGGATGAGCGTACGTGTTAGGGCACGGGATTGTGTTAGCGTACGGGTTAGGATTAGGGTTAGGGTTAGGGTTAGGGGACGGGGACGCTTTAGGGTACAGGTTAGGGTACGACAGTGGTTCAGGGTGAGCGTACGTGTTAGGGTACGGGTTAGTGTTAGCGTACGGGTTCGGTTTAGGGTATGGGTTAGGGTAAGGCTTCGGGTAAGGGTTAGGGTTAGGGTTAGGGTTAGGTTTAGGGTTAGGGGACGGGGACGGGGATGGTTTAGGGTACAGGTTAGGGTATGACAACAGTTTAGGGTGCGCATACGTGTTAGGGTAAGGGTTAGTGTTAGCGTACGGGTTAGGATTAGGGGACGAGTTAGGGTAAGGCTTCGGGTAAGTGTTAGGTTTAGGCTTAGGGTTAGGGTACACGGACGGTTTAGGGTACAGGTTAGGGTACGATAACGGTTTAGGGAGAGCGTACGTGTTACGGTACGGGTTAGTGTTAGCGTACTGGTTAGGATTTGAGGATGGGTTAGGGTAAGGCTCCGGGGAAGGATTAGGGTTAGGGTTAGCGTTAGGGTTAGGGGATGGGGATGGGGACGGTTTAGGGTACAGGTAAGTGTACGACAATGGTTTAGGGTGAGCGTACGTGTTAGGGTACGGGTTAGGGTTAGCATACGGGTTAGGATAAGGGGACGGGTTAGGGTAAGGCTTCGGGTTAGGGTTAGGCTTAGGGTTAGTTTTAGGGTTAGGGGACGGGGACGGGGACGGTTTAGGGTACAGGTTAGGGTACGACAGCGGTTTATGGTGAGCGTACGTGTTAGGGCAAGGGTTAGTGTCAGCGTACGTGTTAGGATTAGGGGACAGGTTAGGGTAAGGCTTCGGGTAAGCGTTAGGATTAGGGTTAGGGTTAGGGTTAGGGGATGGGGACGCGGACGGTTTAGGGTACAGGTTAGGGTACGACAACGTTTCAGGGTGAGCGTACGTGTTAGGGCACGGTTTAGTGTTAGCATACGTGTTAAGATTAGGGAAGGGGTAAGGGCAAGGCTTCGGGTAAGGTTTAGGTTTAGGGTTAGGGTTAAGGTTAGCATTAGGGGACGGGGACGGTTTAGGGTACAGGTTAGGGTATGATAACGGTTTAGGGAGAGCATACGTGTTACGGTACGGGTTAGTGTTAGCGTACTGGTTAGGATTTGAGGACGGGTTAGGGTAAGGCTCCGGGGAAGGATTAGGGTTAGGGTTAGCGTTAGGGTTAGGGGATGGGGATGGGGACGGTTTAGGGTACAGGTAAGTGTACGACAATGGTTTAGGGTGAGCGTACGTGTTAGGGTACGGGTTAGGGTTAGCATACGGGTTAGGATAAGGGGACGGGTTAGGGTAAGGCTTCGGGTTAGGGTTAGGCTTAAGGTTAGTTTTAGGGTTAGGGGACGGGGACAGGGACGGTTTAGGGTACAGGTTAGGGTACGACAGAGGTTTATGGTGAGCGTACGTGTTAGGGCAAATGTTAGTGTCAGCGTACGTGTTAGGATTAGGGGACAGGTTAGGGTAAGGCTTCGGGTAAGCGTTAGGATTAGGGTTAGGGTTAGGGTTAGGGGATGGGGACGCGGACGGTTTAGGGTACAGGTTAGGGTACGACAACGTTTCAGGGTGAGCGTACGTGTTAGGGCACGGTTTAGTGTTAGCGTACGTGTTAAGATTAGGGGAGGGGTAAGGGCAAGGCTTCGGGTAAGGTTTAGGTTTAGGGTTAGGGTTAAGGTTAGCGTTAGGGGACGGGGACGGTTTAGGGTACAGGTTAGTGTACGACAACGGTTCAGGGTGAGCGTACGTGTTAGGGGCCGGGTTAGTGTTAGCGTAAGGATTAGGATTAGGGGACGGGTTAGGGTAAGGCTTCGGGTAAGGGTTAGGGTTATGGTTAGGGTTAGGGTTAGGGGACGGGGACGGTTTAGGGTACAGGTTAGGGTACGAAAACGCTTTAGTGTGAGCATACATGTTAGGGAACGGGTTAGTGTTAGCATACAGGTTAGGATTAGGGGACGTGTTAGGGTAAGGTTTCGGGTTAGGGTTAGGCTTAGGGTTGGGGATGGGGACGGTTTACGGTAAAGTTTAGGGTACGACAACGGTTTAGGTTGAGCGTACGTGTTAGGGTACGGGTTAGTGTTAGCGTACGGTTTAGGTTTAGTGGACGGGTTAGGGTAAGGCTTCGGGTAAGGGTTAGGGTTTCGGTTAGATTTAGGGTTAGGGGACGGGGACGGGGACGGTTTAGGGTACAGGTTAGGGTACGACAAAGCTTTAGGGTGAGCGTACATGTTAGAGCACGTGTTTGTGTTAGCGTACGGGTTAGGATTAGGGGACGGGTTAGGGTAAGGCTTCGGGTAAGGGTTAGGTTTAGAGTTAGGGTTAGGGGACGGGGACGGGAACGGGGATGGTTTAGGGTACAGGTTAGGGTACTACAACGGTTTAGTGTGAGCGTACATGTTAGGGTACGGGTTAGTGTTAGCGTACGGGTTAGGATTAGGGGACGGGTTAGGGTAAGGCTTCGGGTTAGGGTTAGGGTTAGGGGACGGGGACGGGGACGATTTAGGGTAAAATTTAGTGTACGACAACAGTTTAGGTTGAGCGTACGTGTTAGGGTACGGGTTAGTGTTAGCACACGGGTTAGAATTAGGGGACAGGTTAGGTTAAGTATTCGGGTAAGGGTTAGGGTTAGGGTTAGGGTTAGGGTTAGGGGACGGGGACGGTTTAGGGTACAGGTTAGGGTACGACCAGGGTTTAGGGTGAGCGTACGTGTTACGGTACGGGTTAGTGTTAGCGTACGGGTTAGGATAAGGGGACGGGTTAGGGTAAGGCTTCGGGTAAGGGTTAGGGTTAGGGTTAGGGGTAGGGGACAGGGACGGTTTAGGGTACAGGTTAGGGTACGACAACGGTTTAGGGTGAGCATACATGTTAGGGAACGGGTTAGTGTTAGCGTACGGTTTAGGATTTGGGGACGGGTTAGGGTAAGGCTTCGGGGAAATGTTAGGGTTACTGTTAGGGTTAGGGGTAGGGGACGGGGACGTGGACGATTTAGGGTACAGGTTATGGTATGACAATGGTTCATGGTGAGCGCATGTGTTAAAGCACGGGTTAGTGTTAGCATACGTGTTAGGATTAGGGGACGGGTAAGGGCAAGGCTTCGGGTAAGGGTTAGGTTTAGGGTTAGGTTTAGGGTTAGCATTAGGGGACGGGGACGGTTTAGGGTACACGTTAGGGTACGACAACGGTTCAGGGTGAGCGTACGTGTTAGGGTACGGGTTAGTGTTAGCGTACGGTTTAGGGTTAGGGGACGGGTTAGTGTAAGCCTTCGGGTAAGGTTTAGGGTTAGGGTTTGTGTTAGGGTTAGGGTACAGCGACGGTTTAGTGTACGGGTTAGGGTACGACAACGGTTTAGGGTGAGCGTACGTGTTAGGGTACGGGTTAGTGTTAGCGTAAGGATTAAGTTTAGGGGACGTGTTAGGTTAAGGCTTTGGGTATGGGTTAGGGTTAGGGGACGGGGACGGAGACGGGGACGGTTTAGGCTACAGGTTAGGGTACGACAATGATTTAGGGTGAGGGTACGTGTTAGGGTATGTGTTAGGGTTAGCGAACGGGTTAGGATTAGGGGACGGGTTAGGGTAAGGCTTCGGGTAAGGGTTAGGGTTAGGGTTAGGGTTAGGGTTAGGGGACGGGGACGATTTAGGGTACAGGTTAGGGTACGACAAGGGTTAATGGTGAGCGTACGTGCTAGCGTAAGGGTTAGTGTTAGCGTACGGGTTATGGTTAGAGGACGGTTTAGGGTAAAGCTTCGGGTAAGTGTTAGGTTTAGGGTTATGGTTAGGTTTAGGGTTAGGGGACGGGGATGATTTAGCGTACAGGTTAGGGTACGACAACGATTTAGGGTGAGCGTAAGTGTTAGGGCACGGGTTAGTGTCAGTGTACGGGTTAGCATTAGGGGACGTGTTAGGGTAAGGCTTCGGGTAAGGGTTAGGATTAGGGTAAGGGTTAGGGTTAGGGGACAGGGACGCGGACATTTTAGGGTACAGGTTAGTGTACGACAACGGTTCAGGTTGAGCGTACGTGTTTGGGCACGGGTTAGTGTTAGCGTACGTGTTAGGATTAGGGGACGGGTAAGGGCAAGGCTTCGGGTAAGGGTTAGATTTAGGGTTAGGGTTAGGGTTAGGGACAGGGACGGTTTAGTGTACAGGTTAGTGTATGTCAACGGTTTAGGGTGAGCGTACGTGTTAGGGAACGCGTTAGTGTTAGCGTAAGGATTAGGATTAGGGGACGGGTTAGGGTAATGCTTTGGGTAAGGGTTAGTGTTAGGGGACGGGGACGGGGACGGGGACTGTGACGGTTAAGGCTACAGGTTAGGGTACGACAATGGTTTAGGGTGAGCGTACGTGTTAGGGTACGGGTTAGTGTTAGCGTACGGGTTAGGATTTGGGGACGGTTTAGGGTTAGGCTTCGGGTAAGGGTTAGGGTTAGGGTTAGGGTTGGTTTAGGGGACGGGGACGATTTAGGCTACAGGTTAGGGTACGACATCGGTTTAGGGTGAGCGTACGTGTTAGGGTACGGGTTAGTGTTAGCGTACGGCTTACGATTAGGGGACGGGTTAGTGTAAGGCTTAGGGTAAGGGTTAGGGTTTGGGTTAGGGTTAGGGAAAGGGTTAGGGGACGGGGACTTTTTAGGGTACAGGTTAGTGTATGACAACGGTTTTGGGTGAGCGTACGTGTTAGGGTATGGGTTAGTGTTAGCGTACGGGTTAGGATTAGGCGAAGGGTTAGGATAAGGCTTCGGGTTATGTTTAGGGTTAGGGTTAGTGTTAGGGGACCGGGAAGGATTAGAGTACAGATTAGGGTACGACAACGGTTTAGGGTGAGCGTACGTGTTAGGGTACGGGTTAGTGTTAGTGTAGGGGTTAGGATTAGAGGACGGGTTAAGGTAAGGCTTCGGGTAAGGGTTAGGGTTAGGGTTAGGGGACGGGGACGGTTTAGGGTACAGGTTAGGGTACGACAACGGTTTAGGGTGAGCGTACGTGTTAGGGTATGGCTTAGAGTTAGCGTACGGGTTAGGATTAGGGGACGGGTTAGGGTAAGGCGTCGGGTAAGGTTTAGGGTTAGGGTTAGGGTTAGGGGACGGGGACGGTTTAGGGTACAGGTTAGGGTACGACAACGGTTTAGGGTGAGCGTACGTGTTAGGGCACGGGTTAGGGTTAGCATACGGTTTAGGATTAGGGGACGGGTTAGGGTAAGGCTTCGGGTAAGGGTTCGGTTTAGGGTTAGTGTTAGGGTTAGGGTTAGGGTACAGGGACGGTTTAGGGTACAGGTTAGGGTAAGACAACGGTTTAGGGTGAGTGTACATGTTAGGGCAAGGGTTAGTGTTAGCGTAAGGGTTAGGATTAGGGGACAGGTTAGGGTAAGGCTTCGGGTAAGGGTTAGGGTTAGGGTTCGGGTTAGGGTTAGGAGACGGGGACGGGGATGGGGATGGTTTAGGGTACAGTTTAGGGTACGACAATGATTTATGGTGAGCCTACGTGTTAGGGCACGGGTTAGTGTTAGCGTACGGGTTATGATTATGGGACGGGATAGGGTAAGGCTTCGGGTAAGGGTTAGGATTAGGGTTAGGTTTAGGGTTAGGGTTAGGGGATGGGGCGGTTTAGGGTACAGGTTAGGGTACGACAACGGTTTAGGGTGAGCGTACGTGTTAGGGCAGGGGTTAGTGTTAGCGTACGGGTTAGGATTAGGTGATGGGTTAGTGTAAGGCTTTGGGTAAGGGTAAGGTTTAGGGTTAGTGTTACGGTTAGGGGACGGGGACGGTTTACGGTACAGGTTAGGGTAGGACAACGGTTTAGGGTGAGTGTACGTGTTAGGGTACGGGTTAGTGTTAGCATACGGGTTAGGATTAGGGGATGGGTTAGGGTAAGGCCTTGAGTAAGGGTTAGTGTTAGGTTTAGGTTTAGGGTTAGGGGATTGGGACAGGGACGGTTTAGGGTATAGGTTAGGGTACGACAAAGGTTTAGGGTGACCGTACGTGTTAGGGCACGGGTTAGTGTTAGCGTACGGGTTAGGATTAGGTGACATGTTAGGGTAAGGCTTTGGGTAAGGGTTAGGGTTAGTGTTAGGGTTAGAGTAGGGGACGGGGACGGTTAGGGTACAGGTTCGGGGACGACAACGTTTTAGGGTGGGTGTACGTGTTAGGGTACGGGTTAGTGTTAGCGTACGGAATCGGATTAGGGGACGGGTTAGGGTAATGTTTTGGGTAAGGGTTAGGGTTAGGGTTAGGGTTACAGTTAGGGGACGTTTTAGGGTACAGGTTAGGGTACGACAACGGTTTAGGTGAGCGTACGTTTTAGGGCACGGGTTAGTGTTAGCCTACGGGTTCGGATTGGGGACGGGATAGTGTAAGGCTTCGGGTAAAGGTTAGGGTAAGGGTAAGTGTTAGGGTTAGGTTTAGGGTTAGGGGATGGGGAAGCTTTAGAGAACAGGTTAGGGTACGACAACAGTTTAGGGTGAGCGTACGTGTTAGGGTACGGGTTAGTGTTAGCGTACGGGTTAGGATTAGGGGACGGGTTAGGGTAAGGCTTCGGGTAAGTGTTAGGGTTAGGGTTAGGGTTAGGGTTAGGGTTAGGGTTAGGATTAGGGGATGGACACGGTTTACGGTAGAGTTTAGGGTACGACAACGGTTTAGGGTGAGCGTACGTGTTAGGCTATGTGTTAGTGTCAGCGTATGGGTTAGGATTAGGGGACGGTTTAGTGTAAGGCTTCGGGTAAGGTTTAGTGGTAGGGTTAGGCTTAGGGTTAGGGTTAGGGAACGGGGACGGTTTAGGGTACAGGTTAGGGTACGACAACGGTTTAGGGTGAGCGTATGTTTTAGGGCACGGTTTAGTGTTAGTGTACGGGTTAGGATTAGGGGACGGGTTAGTGTTAGGCTCCGGGTAAGGGTTAGTGTTAGGGTTAGGGTTACGGTTAGGGTTAGGGGACAGGGACGGTTTAGGGTACAGGTTAGGGTACGACAACGGTTTAGTGTGAGAGTACGTGTTAGGTTACGATTTAATATTAGCGTACGGGTTAGGATTAGGAGACGGGTTATGTTAAGGCTTCGGGAAAGGATTAGGGTTAGGGTTAGGGTTAGGGTTAGGGTTAAGGGACGGGGAAGGTTTAGGGTACAGTTTAGGGTACGACAATGGTTCAGGGTGACCGTACGTTTTAGGGTATGTGTTATTGTTAGCGTACGGGTTAGGATTAGGGGACGGGTTAGGGTAAGGCTTCGGGTAAGGGTTAGATTTAGGGTTAGGGTTAGGGTTAGGGTTAGGGTTAGGGCACGGGGACGGTTTAGGGTACAGGTTAGGGTACGACAACGGTTTAGGTTGAGCGTATGTTTTAGGGCACGGGTTAGTGTTAGTGTACGGGTTAGGATTAGGGGACGGGTTAGGGTAAGGCTTTGGGTAAGGGTTAGGATTAGGGTGAGGTAGGGTTAGGTTTAGGGGACGGGGACGGTTTAGGGTACAGGTTAGGGTACGACAACGGTTCAGGGTGAGCGTACGTGTTAGGGCACGGGTTAGTGTGAGCGTACGGGTTAGGATTAGGGGGCGGTTAGGGTAAGGCTTCGGGGAATGATTAGGGTTAGGGTTAGGGTTAGGTTTAGGGGACGGGGACGGGGACGGTTTAGGGTACAGGTTAGGTTAGGACAATGGTTTAGGATGAGCGTACGTGTGAGGGTACGGGTTAGTGTTAGCATACGGGTTAGGATTAGGGGACGTGTTAGGGTAAGGCTTTGGGTAAGTGTTACGGTTAGGGTTAGGTTTAGGGTTAGGGGACGGGGACGGGGACGGTTTAGGGTACAGGTTAGGGTACGACAACGCTTTAGGGTGAGCGTATGTGTTAGGGCACGGGTTAGTGTTAGCGTACCGTTTAGGATTAGGGGACGGGTTAGGGTAAGGCTTCGGGTAAGGGTTAGGGTTAGGGTTAGGGGACGGTGTAGGGTACAGGTTAGAGTACGACAAACTTTTAGGGTGAGCGTACGTCTCAGGGTATGGTTTAGTGATAGCGTACGGGTTAGGATTAGGGTACGGTTTAGTGTAAGGCTTCAGGTAAGGGTTAGGGTTAGGGTTAGGGGACGGGGAATGTTTAGGGTTCAGGTTAGGGTATGACAGTGGTTTAGGGTGAGCGTACGTGTTAGGGTACGGGTTAGTGTTAGCGTACGGGTTAGGAGTAGGGGACAGGTTAGGTTAAGTATTCGCGTAAGGGTTAGTGTTAGGGTTCGGGTTAGCGTTAGGGGACGGGGACGGTTTAAGGTACAGGTTAGGGTACGTCCACGGTTTAGGGTGAGCGTACGTGTTAGGGTACTGTTTAGTGTTAGCGTACGGGTTAGGATTAGGGGACGGTTTAGGTTAAGGCTTCGGGTAAGGGTTAGGGTTAGGGTTAGGGGACGGGGATGGTTTAGGGTACAGGTAAGGGTACAACTACGGTTTAGGGTGAGCGTACGTGTTAGAGTACGGGTTAGTGTTAGCGTACGGGTTAGCATTAGGGGACGGGTTAGGGTAAGGTTTCGGGTAAGGTTTAGGGTTAGGATTAGGGGACGGGGACGGTTTAGGTTACAGGTTAGTGTACGACAACGTTTTAGGGTGAGCGTACGTGTTAGGGTACGGGTTAGTGTTAGCGTACGGGTTAGGATTAGGGGACGGGTTAGGGTAAGGCTTCGGGTAAGGGTTAGGGTTGGGGTTAGGGTTAGGGTTAGTGTTAGGGGATGGGGACAGTTTAGGGTACGACAACGGTTTAGGTTGAGCGTACATGTTGGGGTATGGGTTACTGTTAGTGCACGGCTTAGGATTAGGGGACGGGTTAGTGTTAGGCTTCGGGTAAGCGTTAGTGATAGGGTTAGTGTTACGGTTAGGGTTAGGGGACGGGGACGGTTTAGGGTACAGGTTAGGGTACGACAAAGGTTTAGTGTGAGCGTACGTGTTACGGTACGGGTTAGTGTTAGCGTACGGGTTAGGATTAGGGGACCGGTTAGGGTAAGGCTTCGGGTAATGGTTAGGGTTAGGGTTAGGGTTATTGTTAGAGGAGAGGGACGGTTTAGTGTACAGGTTAGTGTATGTCAACGGTTTAGGGTGAGCGTACGTGTTAGGGAACGCGTTAGTGTTAGCGTAGGGTTTAGGTTTAGTGGACGGGTTAGCATAAGGCTTCGGATAAGTGTTAGCGTTAGGGTTGGGGTTAGGGTTAGGGGACGGGGACGGTTTAGGGTACAGGTTAGGGTACGACAACGGTTTAGGGTGAGCGTACGTGTTAGGGCACGGGTTAGTGTTAGCGTACGGTTTAGGATTAGGGGACGGGTTAGGGTAAGGCTTCGGGTAATGGTTAGGGTTAGGTTTAGGGTTAGGGCATGCGGACGGTTTAGGGTACAGGTTAGGGTACGACAATGCTTTAGAGTGAGCGTACGTGTTAGGGTACGGGTTAGTGTTAGCATACGGGTTAGGATTAGGGGACGTGTTAGGGTAAGGCTTCGGGTAAGTGTTACGGTTAGGGTTAGGGTTAGGGTTAGGGTTAGGGGACGGTGTAGGGTACAGGTTAGTGTACGACAACCTTTTAGGGTGAGCGTACGTCTCAGGGTACGGGTTAGTGATAGCGTACGGGTTAGGATGAGGGTACGGTTTAGTGTAAGGCTTCAGGTAAGAGTTAGGGTTAGGGTTAGGGTTAGGGGATGGGGACGGTTTAGGGTTCAGGTTAGGGTATGACAGTGGTTTAGGGTGAGCGTACGTGTTAGGGTACGGGTTAGTGTTAGCGTACAGATTAGGAGTAGGGGACAGGTTACTTTAAGTATTCGGGTAAGGGTTAGTGTTAGGGTTCGGGTTAGGGTTAGGGGACGGGGACCGTTTAGGGTACAGGTTAGGGTACGTCCACAGTTTAGGGTGAGCGTACATGTTAGGGTACGGTTTAGTGTTAGCGTATGGGTTAGGATTAGGGGACGGGTTCGGGTACGTCTTCGGGTAAGGGTTAGGGTTAGGGTTAGGGGACGGGGACGGTTTAGGGTACAGGTAAGAGTACGACCACGGTTTAGGTTGAGCGTACGTGTTAGGGTACGGGTTAGTGTTAGCGTATGGGTTAGCATTAGGGGACGGGTTACGGTAAGGCTTCGGGTAAGGGTTAGGGTTAGGGGACGGGGACTGGGACGGTTTAGGGTACAGGTTAGTGTACGACAATGGTTTAGAGTGACCCTACGTGTTAGGGTACGGTTTAGTGTTAGCGTACGGGTTAAGATTAGGGGACGTGTTAGGGTAAGACTTTCTGTAAGGGTTAGGGTTAGGGTTAGGTTTAGAGGACGGGGACGGTTTAGGGTACAGGTTAGGGTACGACAACGTTTTAGTTTGAGCGTACGTGTTAGGGTACGGGTTAGTGTTAGGGTACGGGTTAGTGTTTGCGTACGGGTTAGGATTAGGGGACGGCTTAGGGTAAGGCTTCGGGTAAGGGTTAGGGTTGGGGTTAAGGTTAGGGTTAGGGTTAGGGGATGGGGACAGTTTAGGGTACGACAACGGTTTAGGTTGAGCGTACCTGTTGGGGTATGGGTTACTGTTAGCGCACGGCTTAGGATTAGGGGCCGGTTAGTGTTAGGCTTCGGGTAAGGGTTAGTGTTAGGGTTACGGTTAGGGTTAGTGGACATGGACGGTTTAGGGTACAGGTTAGGGTACGACAACGGTTTAGTGTGAGCGTACGTGTTAGGTTACGATTTAATGTTAGTATACGGGTTAGGATTAGGGGACGGGTCATGTTAAGACTTCTGGTAAGAATTAGGGTTAGGGTTAGGGTTAAGGTTAGGGTAGGGTTAAGGCACGGGGACGGTTTAGGGTACAGTTTAGGGTACGACAACGGTTTAGGGTGATCGTACGTGTTAGGGTACGTATTAGTGTCAGCGTAGAGTTTAGGATTAGGGGACAGGTTAGGGTAAGGCTTCGGGTAAGGGTTAGAGTTAGGGTTAGGGTTAGGGTTAGAGGACAGGGACTGTTTAGGGTACAGGTTAGTGTACAACAACGATTTAGGGTGAGCTTACGTGTTAGGGTAGGGGTTAGTGTTAGCGTACGAGTTAGGATTAGGGGACGGGTTAGGGTAAGGCTTTGGGTAATGTTTAGGGTTAGGGTTAGGGTTAGGGTTAGGGGACAGGGACGGTTTAGTGTACAGGTTAGTGTATGACAACGGTTTAGGGTGAGCGTACGTGTTAGGGTACGGCTTAGAGTTAGCGTACGGGTTAGGATTAGAGGACGGGTTAAGGTAAGGCTTCGGGTAAGGGTTAGGGTTAGGGTTAGGGGACGGGGACGGTTTAGGTTACAGGTTAGTGTACGAGAACGGTTTAGGGTGAGCGTACGTGTTAGGGTATGGCTTAGAGTTAGCGTACGGGTTAGGATTAGGGGACGGGTTAGGGGAAGGCTTCGGGTAAGGTTTAGGGTTAGGGTTAGGGTTAGGGGACGGGGACGGTTTAGGGTACAGTTTAGGGTACGACAGCGGTTTAGGGTGAGCGTACGTGTTAGGGCACGGGTTAGGGTTAGCGTACGGTTTAGGATTAGGGGACGGGTTAGGGGAAGGCTTCGGGTAAGGGTTCGGTTTAGGGTTAGTGTTAGGGTTAGGGTTAGGGTACAGGGACGGTTTAGGGTACAGGTTAGGGTAAGACAACGGTTTAGGGTGAGTGTACATGTTAGGGCAAGGGTTAGTGTTAGCGTAAGTGTTAGGATTAGGGGACAGGTTAGGGTAAGGCTTCGGGTAAGGGTTAGGGTTAGGGTTAGGGTTAGGGTTAGGAGACGGGGACGGGGATGGGGATGGTTTAGGGTACAGGTTAGGGTACGACAATGATTTATGGTGAGCCTACGTGTTAGGGCACGGGTTAGTGTTAGCGTACGGGTTATGATTATGGGACGGGTTAGGGTAAGGCTTCGGGTAAGGGTTAGGATTAGGGTTAGGTTTAGGGTTAGGGTTAGGGGATGGGGCGGTTTAGGGTACAGGTTAGGGTACGACAACGGTTTAGGGTGAGCGTACGTGTTAGGGCACGGGTTAGTGTTAGCGTACGGGTTAGGATTAGGTGATGGGTTAGGGTAAGGCTTTGGGTAAGGGTAAGGTTTAGGGTTAGTGTTACGGTTAGGGGACGGGGACGGTTTACGGTACAGGTTAGGGTAGGACAACGGTTTAGGGTGAGTGTACGTGTTAGGGTACGGGTTAGGGTTAGCATACGGGTTAGGATTAGGGGATGGGTTTGGGTAAGGCCTTGGGTAAGGGTTAGTGTTAGGTTTAGGTTTAGGGTTAGGGGATTGGGACAGGGACGGTTTAGGGTATAGGTTAGGGTACGACAAAGGTTTAGGGTGACCGTACGTGTTAGGGCACGGGTTAGTGTTAGCGTACGGGTTAGGATAAGGTGACATGTTAGGGTAAGGCTTTGGGTAAGGGTTAGGGTTACTGTTAGGGTTAGGGTAGGGGACGGGGACGGTTAGGGTACAGGTTAGGGGACGACAACATTTTAGGGTGGGTGTACGTGTTAGGGTACGGGTTAGTGTTAGTGTACGGAATCGGATTAGGGGACGGGTTAGGGTAATGTTTCGGGTAAGGGTTAGGGTTAGGGTTAGGGTTACAGTTAGGGGACGTTTTAGGGTACAGGTTAGGGTACGACAACGGTTTAGGTGAGCGTACGTTTTAGGGCACGGGTTAGTGTTAGCCTACGGGTTCGGATTGGGGACGGGATAGTGTAAGGCTTCGGGTAAAGGTTAGGGTAAGGGTAAGTGTTAGGGTTAGGTTTAGGGTTAGGGGATGGGGAAGCTTTAGAGAACAGGTTAGGGTACGACAACAGTTTAGGGTGAGCGTACGTGTTAGGGTACGGGTTAGTGTTAGCGTACGGGTTAGGATTAGGGGACGGGTTAGGGTAAGGCTTCGGGTAAGTGTTAGGGTTAGGGTTAGGGTTAGGGTTAGGGTTAGGGTTAGGATTAGGGGATGGACACGGTTTACGGTAGAGTTTAGGGTACGACAACGGTTTAGGGTGAGCGTACGTGTTAGGCTATGTGTTAGTGTCAGCGTATGGTTTAGGATTAGGGGACGGTTTAGTGTAAGGCTTCGGGTAAGGTTTAGTGGTAGGGTTAGGCTTAGGGTTAGGGTTAGGGAACGGGGACGGTTTAGGGTACAGGTTAGGGTACGACAACGGTTTAGGTTGAGCGTATGTTTTAGGGCACGGTTTAGTGTTAGTGTACGGGTTAGGATTAGGGGACGGTTTAGTGTTAGGCTCCGGGTAAGGGTTAGTGTTAGGGTTAGGGTTACGGTTAGGGTTAGGGGACAGGGACGGTTTAGGGTACAGGTTAGGGTACGACAACGGTTTAGTGTGAGAGTACGTGTTAGGTTACGATTTAATATTAGCGTACGGGTTAGGATTAGGAGACGGGTTATGTTAAGGCTTCGGGAAAGGATTAGGGTTAGGGTTAGGGTTAGGGTTAGGGTTAAGGGACGGGGAAGGTTTAGGGTACAGTTTAGGGTACGACAATGGTTCAGGGTGACCGTACGTTTTAGGGTATGTGTTATTGTTAGCGTACGGGTTAGGATTAGGGGACGGGTTAGGGTAAGGCTTCGGGTAAGGGTTAGATTTAGGGTTAGGGTTAGGGTTAGGGTTAGGGTTAGGGTTAGGTTTAGGGGACGGGGACGGGGACGGTTTAGGGTACAGGTTAGGTTAGGACAATGGTTTAGGGTGAGCGTACGTGTTAGGGTACGGGTTAGTGTTAGCATACGGGTTAGGATTAGGGGACGTGTTAGGGTAAGGCTTTGGGTAAGTGTTACGGTTAGGGTTAGGTTTAGGGTTAGGGGACGGGGACGGGGACGGTTTAGGGTACAGGTTAGGGTACGACAACGCATTAGGGTGAGCGTATGTGTTAGGGCACGGGTTAGTGTTAGCGTACCGTTTAGGATTAGGGGACGGGTTAGGGTAAGGCTTCGGGTAAGGGTTAGGGTTAGGGTTAGGGGACGGTGTAGGGTACAGGTTAGAGTATGACAACCTTTTAGGGTGAGCGTACGTCTCAGGGTATGGTTTAGTGATAGCGTACGGGTTAGGATTAGGGTACGGTTTAGTGTAAGGCTTCAGGTAAGGGTTAGGGTTAGGGTTAGGGTTAGGGGACGGGGAATGTTTAGGGTTCAGGTTAGGGTATGACAGTGGTTTAGGGTGAGCGTACGTGTTAGGGTACGGGTTAGTGTTAGCGTACGGGATAGGAGTAGGGGACAGGTTAGGTTAAGTATTCGGGTAAGGGTTAGTGTTAGGGTTCGGGTTAGCGTTAGGGGACGGGGACGGTTTAAGGTACAGGTTAGGGTACGTCCACGGTTTAGGGTGAGCGTACGTGTTAGGGTACTGTTTAGTGTTAGCGTACGGGTTAGGATTAGGGGACGGTTTAGGTTAAGGCTTCGGGTAAGGGTTAGGGTTAGGGTTAGGGGACGGGGATGGTTTAGGGTACAGGTAAGGGTACAACTACGGTTTAGGGTGAGCGTACGTGTTAGAGTACGGGTTAGTGTTAGCGTACGGGTTAGCATTAGGGGACGGGTTAGGGTAAGGCTTCGGGTAAGGTTTAGGGTTAGGGTTAGGGGACGGGGACGGTTTAGGTTACAGGTTAGTGTACGACAACGTTTTAGGGTGAGCGTACGTGTTAGGGTACGGGTTAGTGTTAGCGTACGGGTTAGGATTAGGGGACGGGTTAGGGTAAGGCTTCGGGTAAGGGTTAGGGTTGGGGTTAGGGTTAGGGTTACTGTTAGGGGATGGGGACAGTTTAGGGTACGACAACGGTTTAGGTTGAGCGTACATGTTGGGGTATGGGTTACTGTTAGTGCACGGCTTAGGATTAGGGGACGGGTTAGTGTTAGGCTTCGGGTAAGCGTTAGTGATAGGGTTATGGTTACGGTTAGGGTTAGGGGACGGGGACGGTTTAGGGTACAGGTTAGGGTACGACAACGGTTTAGTGTGAGCGTACGTGTTAGATTACAATTTAATGTTAGTGTACGGGTTAGGATTAGGGGACGGGTTATGTTAAGGCTTCGGGTAAGGATTAGGGTTAGGGTTAGGGTTAGGGTTAAGGGACGGGGTCGGTTTAGGGTACAGTTTAGGGTACGACAATGGTTCAGGGTGACCATACGTTTTAGGGTACGTGTTATTGTTAGTGTACGGGTTAGGATTAGGGGACGGGTAAGGGTAAGGCTTCGGGTAAGGGTTAGGTTTAGGGTTAGGGTTAGGGTTAGGTATAGGGGATGGACACTGTTTAGGGTACAGGTTAGTGTACGAAAACGGTTTAGGGTGAGCGTACGTGTTAGGCTACGTGTTAGTGTCAGCGTACGGTTTAGGATTAGGGGACGGTTTAGGGTAAGGCTTCGGGTAAGGTTTAGGGTTAGGGTTAGGGTTAGGGTTAGGATTAGGGCACGCGGATGGTTGAGGGTACAGTTTAGGGTACGACAATTGTTTAGGGTGAGCATACGTGTTAGGGTACGGCTTAGTGTTAGCATATGGTTTAGGATTAGGGGACAGGTTATGGTAAGGCTTCGGGTAAGGGTTAGGGTTAGGGTTAGGGTTAGGGGACGGGGACGGTTTAGGGTACAGGTTAGGGTATGACAACGGTTTAGAGTGAGCGTACGTGTTAGGGTACGGTTTAGTGTTAGCGTATGGGTTAGGATTAGGGGACGTGTTAGGGTAAGGCTTTGGGTAAGGGTTAGCGTTAGGGTTAGGGGACGGGGACGGGGACAGTTTAGGGCAAAGGTTAGGGTACAACAACGTTTTAGGGGGAGCGCACGTGTTAGGGTACGGGTTAGTGTTAGCATACGGGTTAGGATTAGGGGACGGGTTAGGGTAAGGCTTCGGGTAAGTGTTAGGGTTAGGGTTAGGGTTAGGGTTAGGGGATGGGGACAGTTTAGGGTACGACAACGGTTTAGGTTGAGCGTACATGTTGGGGTATGGGTTATTGTTAGCGCACGGCTTAGGATTAGGGGACGGGTTAGTGTTAGGCTTCGGGTACAGGTTAGTGTTAGGGTTAGGGTTAGGGGCCAGGGACGGTTTAGGGTACAGGTTAGGGTACGACAACGGTTTAGTGTGAGCGTACGTGTTAGGTTACGGTTTAGTGTTAGCGTATGGGTTAGGATTAGGGGACGGGTTATGGTAAGGCTTCGGGTAAGGATTAGGGTTAGGGTTAGGGTTAGGGTTAGGGTTAGGGTTAAGGGACGGGGACGGTTTAGGGTACAGTTTAGGGTACGACCATGGTTCAGGGTGACCGTAAGTGTTAGGGTACGTGTTAGTGTTAGCGTACGGGTTAGGATTAGGGGACGGGTTAGGGTAAGGCTTCGGGTAAGGGTTAAGGTTAGGGTTAGGGTTAGGGTTAGGTTTAGGGGACGGACACGGTTTAGGGTACAGGTTAGGGTACGACAACCGTTTAGGGTGAGTGTACGTGTTAGGTTATGGGTTAGTGTTACCGTACGGGTTAGAATTAGGGGACGGGTTAGGGTAAGGCTTCGGGTAAGCTTCAGGGTTAGGGTTAGGGTTAGGGATAGGGGACGGGGACGGGGACGGTTTAGGGTATAGGTTAGGGTACGACAACGGTTTAGGGTGAGAGTACGTGTTAGGGTACGGGTTAGTGTTAGCATACGGGTTAGAATTAGGGGACCGATTACGGTAAGGCTTTGGGTAAGGGTTAGGGTTAGGGTTTGGGTTAGGGTTAGGGTTATGGGACGGGGACGTGGACGGGGACGGATTAGGGTACAGTTTAGTGTACGACAATGTTTTAGGGTGAGCGTCCGTGTTAGGGTACGCGTTAGTGTCAGCGTACGGTTTAGGATTAGGGGACAGGTTAGTGTAAGGCTTCACGTAAGGGTTAGGTTTAGGGTTAGGTTAGGGGACGGGGACGGTTTAGGTTACAAGTTAGGGTACGACAACGGTTTACGGTGAGCGTACGTGTTAGTGTACGGGTTAGTGTTAGCGTACGGGTTAGGATTAGGGTACGGGTTAGGGTAAGGCTTCGGGTAAGGGTTAGTGTTAGGGTTAGGGTTATGGTTAGGGGTAGGGGACAGGGACGGTTTAGGGTACAGGTTAGGGTACGACAACGGTTTAGGGTGAGTGTACGTGTTAGGGTACGGGTTAGTGTTACAGTACGGGTTAGGATTGGGGACGGGTTAGGGTAAGGCTTCGGGTAAGCTTCAGGGTTAGGCTTAGCGTTATGGTTAGGGGACGGGGACGGGGACGGTTTAGGGTAGAGGTTAGGTTACGACAACGGTTTAGGGTGATCGTACGTGTTAGGGTACGTGTTAGTGTCAGCGTACAGTTTAGGATTAGGGGACGGGTTAGGGTAAGGCTTCGGGTAAGGGTTAGGGTTAGGGTTAGGGTTAGGGTTAGGGTTAGGGGATGGGGACGGTTTAGGGTACAGGTTAGGGCACGACAAAAGTTTAGGTTGAGCGTACGTGTTAGGGTAAGGGTTAGTGTTAGCATACGGGTTCGGATTAGGGGACCGGGTAGTGTAAGGCTTCGGGTAAAAGCTAGGGTTAGGGTTAGGGTTAGGGTTATGGTTAGGGTTATTAGACGGGGACGGTTTAGGGTACATGTTAGGGTACGACAACGGTTTAGGGTGAGCGTACGTGTTAGGGTATGGGTTAGTGTTAGCGTATGAGTTAGGATTAAGGGACGGGTTAGGTTAAGGCTTTGGGTAATGGTTAGGGTTAGGGTTAGGGTTAGGGGACAGGGACGGTTTAGTGTACAGGTTAGTATATGTCAACGGTTTAGGGTGAGCGTACGTGTTAGGGTACGGCTTAGAGTTAGCGTACGGGTTAGGATTAGAGGACGGTTTAAGGTAAGGCTTCGGGTAAGGGTTAGGTTTAGGGTTAGGGGACGGGGATGGTTTAGGTTACAGGTTAGTGTACGAGAACGGTTTAGGGTGAGCGTACGTGTTAGGGTATGGCTTAGAGTTAGCGTACGGGTTAGGATTAGGGGATGAGTTAGGGTTAGGGTTAGGGGACGGGGATGGTTTAGGGTGCAGTTTAGGGTACCACAGCGGTTTAGGGTGAGCGTACGTGTTAGGGTACGGGTTAGGGTTAGCGTACGGTTTAGGATTAGGGGACGGGTTAGGGGAAGGCTTCGGGTAAGGGTTCGGTTTAGGGTTAGTGTTAGTGTTAGGGTTAGGTTACAGGGACGGTTTAGGGTACAGGTTAGGGTAAGACAACAGTTTAGGGTGAGTGTACATGTTAGGACAAGGGTTAGTGTTAGCGTAAGGGTTAGGATTAGGGGACAGGTTAGGGTAAGGCTTCGGGTAAGTGTTAGGGTTAGGGTTAGGGGACGGGGACGGGGATGGGGATGGTTTAGGGTACAGGTTAGGGTACGACAATGATTTATGGTGAGCCTACGTGTTAGGGCACGGGTTAGTGTTATCGTACGGGGTATGATTATGGGACGGGTTAGGGTAAGGCTTCGGGTAAGGGTTAGGATTAGGGTTAGGTTTAGGGTTAGGGTTAGGGGATGGGGCGGTTTAGGGTACAGGTTAGGTTACGACCACAGTTTAGTGTGAGCGTACGTGTTAGGGTAAGGGTTAATTTTAGCCTACGGCTTAGGATTAGGGGACGAGTTAGGGTAAGGTTTCGGGTAAGTGTTAGGGTTAGGGTTAGGGTTAGGGCTAGGGGATGGGGACGGTTTAGGGTACATGTTAGGGTACGACAACGGTTTAGGGTGAGCGTACGTGTTAGGTTACGGGTTAGTGTTAGTGTACGGATTAGGATTAGGGGATGGGTTAAGGTAAGGCTTCGGGTAAGGGTAAGGGTTAGGGTTAGGGTTAGGGGACGGGGATTGGGATGGTTTAGGGTACAGGTTAGGGTAGGACAACGGTTTAGGGTGAGCGTACATGTTAGGGCACAGTTTACTGTTAGCGTACATGTTAGGATTAGAGGACGGGATAGGGTAAGGCTTCGGGTAAGGTTTAGGGTTAGGGTTAGGGTTAGGGTTAGGGGTAGGGGACGGGGACGGTTTAGGGTACAGTTTAGTGTACGACAACTGTTTAGGGTGAGCGTACATGTTAGGGTACGGGTTAGTGTTAGCGTACAGGTTAGGATTAGGGTAAGGCGTCGGGTAAGGTTTAGGGATAAGTTTAGGGTTAGGGTTATGGTTAGGGGACGGGGACAGTTTAGGGTACAGGTAAGGGTACGACAAAGGTTTAGTGTGAGCGTACGTGTTACGGTATGGGTTAGTGTTAGCGTACGGGTTAGGATTAGGGGACGGGTTATGGTAAGGCTTCGGGGAATGGTTAGTGTTAGGGTTAGGGTTAGGTTTAGGGGACGGAGACGGGGACGGTTTAGGGTACAGGTTAGTGTAGGACAATGGTTTAGGGTGAGCGTACGTGTTAGGGTACGGCTTAGTGTTAGCATACGGGTTAGGATTAGGGGACAGGTTACGGAAAGGCTTCGGGTAAGGGTTAGGGTTAGGGTTAGGGGACGGGGACGGTTTAGGGTACAGGTTAGGGTACGACAAAGGTTTAGTGTGAGCGTACGTGTTACGGTACGGGTTAGTGTTAGCGTACGGGTTAGGATTAGGGGACCGGTTAGGGTAAGGCTTCGGGTAATGGTTAGGGTTAGGGTTAGGGTTATTGTTAGGGGAGAGGGACGGTTTAATGTACAGGTTAGTGTATGTCAACGGTTTAGGGTGAGCGTACGTGTTAGGGAACGCGTTAGTGTTAGCGTAGGGTTTAGGTTTAGTGGACGGGTTAGCGTAAGGCTTCGGATAAGTGTTAGCGTTAGGGTTGGGGTTAGGGTTAGGGGACGGGGACGGTTTAGGGTACAGGTTAGGGTACGACAACGGTTTAGGTTGAGCGTATGTTTTAGGGCACGGTTTAGTGTTAGTGTACGGGTTAGGATTAGGGGACGGTTTAGTGTTAGGCTCCGGGTAAGGGTTAGTGTTAGGGTTAGGGTTACGGTTAGGGTTAGGGGACAGGGACGGTTTAGGGTACAGGTTAGGGTACGAAAACGGTTTAGTGTGAGCGTACGTGTTAGGTTACGATTTAATATTAGCGTACGGATTAGGATTAGGAGACGGGTTATGTTAAGGCTTCGGGAAAGGATTAGGGTTAGGGTTAGGGTTAGAGTTAGGGTTAGGGTTAAGGGACGGGGAAGGTTTAGGGTACAGTTTAGGGTACGACAATGGTTCAGGGTGACCGTACGTTTTAGGGTATGTGTTATTGTTAGCGTACGGGTTAGGATTAGGGGACGGGTTAGGGTAAGGCTTCGGGTAAGGGTTAGATTTAGGGTTAGGGTTAGGGTTAGGGTTAGGGTTAGGGCACGGGGACGGTTTAGGGTACAGGTTAGGGTACGACAACGGTTTAGGTTGAGCGTATATTTTAGGGCACGGGTTAGTGTTAGTGTACGGGTTAGGATTAGGGGACGGGTTAGGGTAAGGCTTTGGGTAAGGGTTAGGATTAGGGTGAGGTTAGGGTTAGGTTTAGGGGACGGGGACGGTTTAGGGTACAGGTTAGGGTACGACAACGGTTCAGGGTGAGCGTACGTGTTAGGGCACGGGTTAGTGTGAGCGTACGGGTTAGGATTAGGGGACGGTTAGGGTAAGGCTTCGGGGAATGGTTAGGGTTAGGGTTAGGGTTAGGTTTAGGGGACGGGGACGGGGACGGTTTAGGGTACAGGTTAGGTTAGGACAATGGTTTAGGGTGAGCGTACGTGTTAGGGTACGGGTTAGTGTTAGCATACGGGTTAGGATTAGGGGACGTGTTAGGGTAAGGCTTTGGGTAAGTGTTACGGTTAGGGTTAGGTTTAGGGTTAGGGGACGGGGACGGGGACGGTTTAGGGTACAGGTTAGGGTACGACAACGCTTTAGGGTGAGCGTATGTGTTAGGGCACGGGTTAGTGTTAGCGTACCGTTTAGGATTAGGGGACGGGTTAGGGTAAGGCTTCGGGTAAGGGTTAGGGTTAGGGTTAGGGGACGGTGTAGGGTACAGGTTAGAGTATGACAACCTTTTAGGGTGAGCGTACGTCTCAGGGTATGGTTTAGTGATAGCGTACGGGTTAGGATTAGGGTACGGTTTAGTGTAAGGCTTCAGGTAAGGGTTAGGGTTAGGGTTAGGGTTAGGGGACGGGGAATGTTTAGGGTTCAGGTTAGGGTATGACAGTGGTTTAGGGTGAGCGTACGTGTTAGGGTACGGGTTAGTGTTAGCGTACGGGTTAGGAGTAGGGGACAGGTTAGGTTAAGTATTCGGGTAAGGGTTAGTGTTAGGGTTCGGGTTAGCGTTAGGGGACGGGGACGGATTAAGGTACAGGTTAGGGTACGTCCACGGTTTAGGGTGAGCGTACGTGTTAGGGTACTGTTTAGTGTTAGCGTACGGGTTAGGATTAGGGGACGGTTTAGGTTAAGGCTTCGGGTAAGGGTTAGGGTTAGGGTTAGGGGACGGGGATGGTTTAGGGTACAGGTAAGGGTACAACTACGGTTTAGGGTGAGCGTACGTGTTAGAGTACGGGTTAGTGTTAGCGTACGGGTTAGCATTAGGGGACGGGTTAGGGTAAGGCTTCGGGTAAGGTTTAGGGTTAGGGGACGGGGACGGGGACGGTTTAGGTTACAGGTTAGTGTACGACAACGTTTTAGGGTGAGCGTACGTGTTAGGGTACGGGTTAGTGTTAGCGTACGGGTTAGGATTAGGGGACGGGTTAGGGTAAGGCTTCGGGTAAGGGTTAGGGTTGGGGTTAGGGTTAGGGTTACTGTTAGGGGATGGGGACAGTTTAGGGTACGACAACGGTTTAGGTTGAGCGTACATGTTGGGGTATGGGTTACTGTTAGTGCACGGCTTAGGATTAGGGGACGGGTTAGTGTTAGGCTTCGGGTAAGCGTTAGTGATAGGGTTAGGGTTACGGTTAGGGTTAGGGGACGGGGACGGTTTAGGGTACAGGTTAGGGTACGACAACGGTTTAGTGTGAGCGTAGGTGTTAGATTACAATTTAATGTTAGTGTACGGGTTAGGATTAGGGGACGGGCTCTGTTAAGGCTTCGGGTAAGGATTAGCGTTAGGGTTAGGGTTAGGGTTAGGGTTAAGGGACGGGGACGGTTTAGGGTACAGTTTAGGGTACGACAATGGTTCAGGGTGACCATACGTTTTAGGGTACGTGTTATTGTTAGTGTACGGGTTAGGATTAGGGGACGGGTAAGGGTAAGGCTTCGGGTAAGGGTTAGGTTTAGGGTTAGGGTTAGGGTTAGGTATAGGGGATGGACACTGTTTAGGGTACAGGTTAGTGTACGAAAACGGTTTAGGGTGAGCGTACGTGTTAGGCTACGTGTTAGTGTCAGCGTACGGTTTAGGATTAGGGGACGGGTTAGTGTAAGGCTTCGGGTAAGGTTTAGGGTTAGGGTTAGGGTTAGGGTTACGGTTAGGGCACAGGGATGGTTGAGGGTACAGTTTAGGGTACGACAATTGTTTAGGGTGAGCATACGTGTTAGGGTACGGCTTAGTGTTAGCATATGGTTTAGGATTAGGGGACAGGTTATGGTAAGGCTTCGGGTAAGTGTTAGGGTTAGGGTTAGGGTTAGGGGAGGGGGACAGTTTACGGTACAGGTTAGGGTATGACAACGGTTTAGAGTGAGCGTACGTGTTAGGGTACGGTTTAGTGTTAGCGTACGGGTTAGGATTAGGGGACGTGTTAGGGTAAGGCTTTGGGTAAGGGTTAGCGTTAGGGTTAGGGGACGGGGACGGGGACGGTTTAGGGCAAAGGTTAGGGTACAACAACGTTTTAGGGGGAGCGCACGTGTTAGGGTACGGGTTAGTGTTAGCATACGGGTTAGGATTAGGGGACGGGTTAGGGTAAGGCTTCGGGTAAGTGTTAGGGTTAGGGTTAGGGTTAGGGTTAGGGGATGGGGACAGTTTAGGGTACGACAACGGTTTAGGTTGAGCGTACATGTTGGGGTATGGGTTATTGTTAGCGCACGGCTTAGGATTAGGGGACGGGTTAGTGTTAGGCTTCGGGTACAGGTTAGTGTTAGGGTTAGGGTTAGGGGCCAGGGACGGTTTAGGGTACAGGTTAGGGTACGACAACGGTTTAGGGTGAGCGTACGTGTTAGGTTACGGTTTAGTGTTAGCGTATGGGTTAGGATTAGGGGACGGGTTATGGTAAGGCTTCGGGTAAGGATTAGGGTTAGGGTTAGGGTTAGGGTTAGGGTTAGGGTTAAGGGACGGGGACGGTTTAGGGTACAGTTTAGGGTACGACCATGGTTCAGGGTGACCGTAAGTGTTAGGGTACGTGTTAGTGTTAGCGTACGGGTTAGGATTAGGGGACGGGTTAGGGTAAGGCTTCGGGTAAGGGTTAGGGTTAGGTTTAGGTTTAGTGTTAGGTTTAGGGGACGGACACGGTTTAGGGTACAGGTTAGGGTACGACAACCGTTTAGGGTGAGCGTACGTGTTAGGTTATGGGTTAGTGTTACCGTACGGGTTAGAATTAGGGGACGGGTTAGGGTAAGGCTTCGGGTAAGCTTCAGGGTTAGGGTTAGGGTTAGGGATAGGGGACGGGGACGGGGACGGTTTAGGGTATAGGTTAGGGTACGACAACGGTTTAGGGTGAGAGTACGTGTTAGGGTACGGGTTAGTGTTAGCATACGGGTTAGAATTAGGGGACCGATTAGGGTAAGGCTTTGGGTAAGGGTTAGGGTTAGGGTTTGGGTTAGGGTTAGGGTTATGGGACGGGGACGGGGACGGGGACGGATTAGGGTACAGTTTAGTGTACGACAATGTTTTAGGGTGAGCGTCCGTGTTAGGGTACGCGTTAGTGTCAGCGTACGGTTTAGGATTAGGGGACAGGTTAGTGTAAGGCTTCACGTAAGGGTTAGGTTTAGGGTTAGGTTAGGGGACGGGGACGGTTTAGGTTACAAGTTAGGGTACGACAACGGTTTACGGTGAGCGTACGTGTTAGTGTACGGGTTAGTGTTAGCGTACGGGTTAGGATTAGGGTACGGGTTAGGGTAAGGCTTCGGGTAAGGGTTAGTGTTAGGGTTAGGGTTATGGTTAGGGGTAGGGGACAGGGACGGTTTAGGGTACAGGTTAGTGTACGACAACGGTTTAGGTTGAGCGTACGTGTTAGGTTACGGTTTAGTGTAATGTATGGGTTAGGATTAGGGGACGGGTTATGGTAAGGCTTCGGGTAAGGATTAGGGTTTTGGTTAGGGTTAGGGTTAGGGTTAAGGGACGGGGACGGTTTAGGGTACAGTTTAGTGTACGACAACGGTTCAGGGTGACCGTACGTGTTAGGGTACGTGTTAGTGTTTTCGTACGGGTTATGTTTAGGGGACGGGTTAGGGTAAGGCTTCGGGTAAGGGTTAGGGTTAGGTTTAGGTTTAGTGTTAGGTTTAGGGGATGGACACGGTTCAGGGTACAGGTTAGGGTACGACAAGGGTTTAGGGTGAGTGTACGTGTTAGGGTACGGGTTAGTGTTACAGTACGGGTTAGGATTGGGGACGGGTTAGGGTAAGGCTTCGGGTAAGCTTCAGGGTTAGGCTTAGCGTTATGGTTAGGGGACGGGGACGGGGACGGTTTAGGGTACAGGTTAGGTTACGACAACGGTTTAGGGTGATCGTACGTGTTAGGGTACGTGTTAGTGTCAGCGTACAGTTTAGGATTAGGGGACGGGTTAGGGTAAGGCTTCGGGTAAGGGTTAGGGTTAGGGTTAGGGTTAGGGTTAGGGTTAGGGGATGGGGACGGTTTAGGGTACAGGTTAGGGCACGACAAAAGTTTAGGTTGAGCGTACGTGTTAGGGTAAGGGTTAGTGTTAGCATACGGGTTCGGATTAGGGGACCGGTTAGTGTAAGGCTTCGGGTAAAAGCTAGGGTTAGGGTTAGGGTTAGGGTTATGGTTAGGGTTATTAGACGGGGACGGTTTAGGGTACATGTTAGGGTACGACAACGGTTTAGGGTGAGCGTACGTGTTAGGGTATGGGTTAGTGTTAGCGTATGAGTTAGGATTAAGGGACGGGTTAGGGTAAGGCTTTGGGTAATGGTTAGGGTTAGGGTTAGGGTTAGGGTTAGGGGACAGGGACGGTTTAGTGTACAGGTTAGTATATGTCAACGGTTTAGGGTGAGCGTACGTGTTAGGGTACGGCTTAGAGTTAGCGTACGGGTTAGGATTAGAGGACGGTTTAAGGTAAGGCTTCGGGTAAGGGTTAGGTTTAGGGTTAGGGGACGGGGATGGTTTAGGTTACAGGTTAGTGTACGAGAACGGTTTAGGGTGAGCGTACATGTTAGGGTATGGCTTAGAGTTAGCGTACGGGTTAGGATTAGGGGATGAGTTAGGGTTAGGGTTAGGGGACGGGGACGGTTTAGGGTGCAGTTTAGGGTACGACAGCGGTTTAGGGTGAGCGTACGTGTTAGGGTACGGGTTAGGGTTAGCGTACGGTTTAGGATTAGGGGACGGGTTAGGGGAAGGCTTCGGGTAAGGGTTCGGTTTAGGGTTAGTGTTAGTGTTAGGGTTAGGTTACAGGGACGGTTTAGGGTACAGGTTAGGGTAAGACAACGGTTTAGGGTGAGTGTACATGTTAGGACAAGGGTTAGTGTTAGCGTAAGGGTTAGGATTAGGGGACAGGTTAGGGTAAGGCTTCGGGTAAGTGTTAGGGTTAGGGTTAGGGGACGGGGACGGGGATGGGGATGGTTTAGGGTACAGGTTAGGGTACGACAATGATTTATGGTGAGCCTACGTGTTAGGGCACGGGTTAGTGTTAGCGTACGGGGTATGATTATGGGACGGGTTAGGGTAAGGCTTCGGGTAAGGGTTAGGATTAGGGTTAGGTTTAGGGTTAGGGTTAGGGGATGGGGCGGTTTAGGGTACAGGTTAGGTTACGACCACAGTTTAGTGTGAGCGTACGTGTTAGGGTAAGGGTTAATTTTAGCCTACGGCTTAGGATTAGGGGACGAGTTAGGGTAAGGTTTCGGGTAAGTGTTAGGGTTAGGGTTAGGGTTAGGGCTAGGGTATGGGGACGGTTTAGGGTACATGTTAGGGTACGACAACGGTTTAGGGTGAGCGTACGTGTTAGGTTACGGGTTAGTGTTAGTGTACGGATTAGGATTAGGGGATGGGTTAAGGTAAGGCTTCGGGTAAGGGTAAGGGTTAGGGTTAGGGTTAGGGGACGGGGATTGGGATGGTTTAGGGTACAGGTTAGGGTAGGACAACGGTTTAGGGTGAGCGTACATGTTAGGGCACAGTTTACTGTTAGCGTACATGTTAGGATTAGAGGACGGGATAGGGTAAGGCTTCGGGTAAGGTTTAGGGTTAGGGTTAGGGTTAGGGTTAGGGTTAGGGGACGGGGACGGTTTAGGGTACAGTTTAGTGTACGACAACTGTTTAGGGTGAGCGTACATGTTAGGGTACGGGTTAGTGTTAGCGTACAGGTTAGGATTAGGGTAAGGCGTCGGGTAAGGTTTAGGGATAAGTTTAGGGTTAGGGTTATGGTTAGGGGACGGGGACAGTTTAGGGTACAGGTAAGGGTACGACAAAGGTTTAGTGTGAGCGTACGTGTTACGGTATGGGTTAGTGTTAGCGTACGGGTTAGGATTAGGGGACGGGTTATGGTAAGGCTTCGGGGAATGGTTAGTGTTAGGGTTAGGGTTAGGTTTAGGGGACGGAGACGGGGACGGTTTAGGGTACAGGTTAGTGTAGGACAATGGTTTAGGGTGAGCGTACGTGTTAGGGTACGGCTTAGTGTTAGCATACGGGTTAGGATTAGGGGACAGGTTACGGAAAGGCTTTGGGTAAGGGTTAGGGTTAGGGTTAGGGGACGGGGACGGTTTAGGGTACAGGTTAGGGTACGACAAAGGTTTAGTGTGAGCGTACGTGTTACGGTACGGGTTAGTGTTAGCGTACGGGTTAGGATTAGGGGACCGGTTAGGGTAAGGCTTCGGGTAATGGTTAGGGTTAGGGTTAGGGTTATTGTTAGGGGAGAGGGACGGTTTAATGTACAGGTTAGTGTATGTCAACGGTTTAGGGTGAGCGTACGTGTTAGGGAACGCGTTAGTGTTAGCGTAGGGTTTAGGTTTAGTGGACGGGTTAGCGTAAGGCTTCGGATAAGTGTTAGCGTTAGGGTTGGGGTTAGGGTTAGGGGACGGGGACGGTTTAGGGTACAGGTTAGGGTACGACAACGGTTTAGGTTGAGCGTATGTTTTAGGGCACGGTTTAGTGTTAGTGTACGGGTTAGGATTAGGGGACGGTTTAGTGTTAGGCTCCGGGTAAGGGTTAGTGTTAGGGTTAGGGTTACGGTTAGGGTTAGGGGACAGGGACGGTTTAGGGTACAGGTTAGGGTACGAAAACGGTTTAGTGTGAGCGTACGTGTTAGGTTACGATTTAATATTAGCGTACGGATTAGGATTAGGAGACGGGTTATGTTAAGGCTTCGGGAAAGGATTAGGGTTAGGGTTAGGGTTAGAGTTAGGGTTAGGGTTAAGGGACGGGGAAGGTTTAGGGTACAGTTTAGGGTACGACAATGGTTCAGGGTGACCGTACGTTTTAGGGTATGTGTTATTGTTAGCGTACGGGTTAGGATTAGGGGACGGGTTAGGGTAAGGCTTCGGGTAAGGGTTAGATTTAGGGTTAGGGTTAGGGTTAGGGTTAGGGTTAGGGCACGGGGACGGTTTAGGGTACAGGTTAGGGTACGACAACGGTTTAGGTTGAGCGTATGTTTTAGGGCACGGGTTAGTGTTAGTGTACGGGTTAGGATTAGGGGACGGGTTAGGGTAAGGCTTTGGGTAAGGGTTAGGATTAGGGTGAGGTTAGGGTTAGGTTTAGGGGACGGGGACGGTTTAGGGTACAGGTTAGGGTACGACAACGGTTCAGGGTGAGCGTACGTGTTAGGGCACGGGTTAGTGTGAGCGTACGGGTTAGGATTAGGGGACGGTTAGGGTAAGGCTTCGGGGAATGGTTAGGGTTAGGGTTAGGGTTAGGTTTAGGGGACGGGGACGGGGACGGTTTAGGGTACAGGTTAGGTTAGGACAATGGTTTAGGGTGAGCGTACGTGTTAGGGTACGGGTTAGTGTTAGCATACGGGTTAGGATTAGGGGACGTGTTAGGGTAAGGCTTTGGGTAAGTGTTACGGTTAGGGTTAGGTTTAGGGTTAGGGGACGGGGACGGGGACGGTTTAGGGTACAGGTTAGGGTACGACAACGCTTTAGGGTGAGCGTATGTGTTAGGGCACGGGTTAGTGTTAGCGTACCGTTTAGGATTAGGGGACGGGTTAGGGTAAGGCTTCGGGTAAGGGTTAGGGTTAGGGTTAGGGGACGGTGTAGGGTACAGGTTAGAGTATGACAACCTTTTAGGGTGAGCGTACGTCTCAGGGTATGGTTTAGTGATAGCGTACGGGTTAGGATTAGGGTACGGTTTAGTGTAAGGCTTCAGGTAAGGGTTAGGGTTAGGGTTAGGGTTAGGGGACGGGGAATGTTTAGGGTTCAGGTTAGGGTATGACAGTGGTTTAGGGTGAGCGTACGTGTTAGGGTACGGGTTAGTGTTAGCGTACGGGTTAGGAGTAGGGGACAGGTTAGGTTAAGTATTCGGGTAAGGGTTAGTGTTAGGGTTCGGGTTAGCGTTAGGGGACGGGGACGGATTAAGGTACAGGTTAGGGTACGTCCACGGTTTAGGGTGAGCGTACGTGTTAGGGTACTGTTTAGTGTTAGCGTACGGGTTAGGATTAGGGGACGGTTTAGGTTAAGGCTTCGGGTAAGGGTTAGGGTTAGGGTTAGGGGACGGGGATGGTTTAGGGTACAGGTAAGGGTACAACTACGGTTTAGGGTGAGCGTACGTGTTAGAGTACGGGTTAGTGTTAGCGTACGGGTTAGCATTAGGGGACGGGTTAGGGTAAGGCTTCGGGTAAGGTTTAGGGTTAGGGTTAGGGGACGGGGACGGTTTAGGTTACAGGTTAGTGTACGACAACGTTTTAGGGTGAGCGTACGTGTTAGGGTACGGGTTAGTGTTAGCGTACGGGTTAGGGTTAGGGGACGGGTTAGGGTAAGGCTTCGGGTAAGGGTTAGGGTTGGGGTTAGGGTTAGGGTTACTGTTAGGGGATGGGGACAGTTTAGGGTACGACAACGGTTTAGGTTGAGCGTACATGTTGGGGTATGGGTTACTGTTAGTGCACGGCTTAGGATTAGGGGACGGGTTAGTGTTAGGCTTCGGGTAAGCGTTAGTGATAGGGTTAGGGTTACGGTTAGGGTTAGGGGACGGGGACGGTTTAGGGTACAGGTTAGGGTACGACAACGGTTTAGTGTGAGCGTAGGTGTTAGATTACAATTTAATGTTAGTGTACGGGTTAGGATTAGGGGACGGGCTCTGTTAAGGCTTCGGGTAAGGATTAGGGTTAGGGTTAGGGTTAGGGTTAGGGTTAAGGGACGGGGACGGTTTAGGGTACAGTTTAGGGTACGACAATGGTTCAGGGTGACCATACGTTTTAGGGTACGTGTTATTGTTAGTGTACGGGTTAGGATTAGGGGACGGGTAAGGGTAAGGCTTCGGGTAAGGGTTAGGTTTAGGGTTAGGGTTAGGGTTAGGTATAGGGGATGGACACTGTTTAGGGTACAGGTTAGTGTACGAAAACGGTTTAGGGTGAGCGTACGTGTTAGGCTACGTGTTAGTGTCAGCGTACGGTTTAGGATTAGGGGACGGGTTAGTGTAAGGCTTCGGGTAAGGTTTAGGGTTAGGGTTAGGGTTAGGGTTACGGTTAGGGCACAGGGATGGTTGAGGGTACAGTTTAGGGTACGACAATTGTTTAGGGTGAGCATACGTGTTAGGGTACGTCTTAGTGTTAGCATATGGTTTAGGATTAGGGGACAGGTTATGGTAAGGCTTCGGGTAAGGGTTAGGGTTAGGGTTAGGGTTAGGGGAGGGGGACAGTTTACGGTACAGGTTAGGGTATGACAACGGTTTAGAGTGAGCGTACGTGTTAGGGTACGGTTTAGTGTTAGCGTACGGGTTAGGATTAGGGGACGTGTTAGGGTAAGGCTTTGGGTAAGGGTTAGCGTTAGGGTTAGGGGACGGGGACGGGGACGGTTTAGGGCAAAGGTTAGGGTACAACAACGTTTTAGGGGGAGCGCACGTGTTAGGGTACGGGTTAGTGTTAGCATACGGGTTAGGATTAGGGGACGGGTTAGGGTAAGGCTTCGGGTAAGTGTTAGGGTTAGGGTTAGGGTTAGGGTTAGGGGATGGGGACAGTTTAGGGTACGACAACGGTTTAGGTTGAGCGTACATGTTGGGGTATGGGTTATTGTTAGCGCACGGCTTAGGATTAGGGGACGGGTTAGTGTTAGGCTTCGGGTACAGGTTAGTGTTAGGGTTAGGGTTAGGGGCCAGGGACGGTTTAGGGTACAGGTTAGGGTACGACAACGGTTTAGTGTGAGCGTACGTGTTAGGTTACGGTTTAGTGTTAGCGTATGGGTTAGGATTAGGGGACGGGTTATGGTAAGGCTTCGGGTAAGGATTAGGGTTAGGGTTAGGGTTAGGGTTAGGGTTAGGGTTAAGGGACGGGGACGGTTTAGGGTACAGTTTAGGGTACGACCATGGTTCAGGGTGACCGTAAGTGTTAGGGTACGTGTTAGTGTTAGCGTACGGGTTAGGATTAGGGGACGGGTTAGGGTAAGGCTTCGGGTAAGGGTTAAGGTTAGGGTTAGGGTTAGGGTTAGGTTTAGGGGACGGACACGGTTTAGGGTACAGGTTAGGGTACGACAACCGTTTAGGGTGAGCGTACGTGTTAGGTTATGGGTTAGTGTTACCGTACGGGTTAGAATTAGGGGACGGGTTAGGGTAAGGCTTCGGGTAAGCTTCAGGGTTAGGGTTAGGGTTAGGGATAGGGGACGGGGACGGGGACGGTTTAGGGTATAGGTTAGGGTACGACAACGGTTTAGGGTGAGAGTACGTGTTAGGGTACGGGTTAGTGTTAGCATACGGGTTAGAATTAGGGGACCGATTAGGGTAAGGCTTTGGGTAAGGGTTAGGGTTAGGGTTTGGGTTAGGGTTAGGGTTATGGGACGGGGACGGGGACGGGGACGGATTAGGGTACAGTTTAGTGTACGACAATGTTTTAGGGTGAGCGTCCGTGTTAGGGTACGCGTTAGTTTCAGCGTACGGTTTAGGATTAGGGGACAGGTTAGTGTAAGGCTTCACGTAAGGGTTAGGTTTAGGGTTAGGTTAGGGGACGGGGACGGTTTAGGTTACAAGTTAGGGTACGACAACGGTTTACGGTGAGCGTACGTGTTAGTGTACGGGTTAGTGTTAGCGTACGGGTTAGGATTAGGGTACGGGTTAGGGTAAGGCTTCGGGTAAGGGTTAGTGTTAGGGTTAGGGTTATGGTTAGGGGTAGGGGACAGGGACGGTTTAGGGTACAGGTTAGTGTACGACAACGGTTTAGGTTGAGCGTACGTGTTAGGTTACGGTTTAGTGTAATGTATGGGTTAGGATTAGGGGACGGGTTATGGTAAGGCTTCGGGTAAGGATTAGGGTTTTGGTTAGGGTTAGGGTTAGGGTTAAGGGACGGGGACGGTTTAGGGTACAGTTTAGTGTACGACAACGGTTCAGGGTGACCGTACGTGTTAGGGTACGTGTTAGTGTTTTCGTACGGGTTATGTTTAGGGGACGGGTTAGGGTAAGGCTTCGGGTAAGGGTTAGGGTTAGGTTTAGGTTTAGTGTTAGGTTTAGGGGATGGACACGGTTCAGGGTACAGGTTAGGGTACGACAACGGTTTAGGGTGAGTGTACGTGTTAGGGTACGGGTTAGTGTTACAGTACGGGTTAGGATTGGGGACGGGTTAGGGTAAGGCTTCGGGTAAGCTTCAGGGTTAGGCTTAGCGTTATGGTTAGGGGACGGGGACGGGGACGGTTTAGGGTACAGGTTAGGTTACGACAACGGTTTAGGGTGATCGTACGTGTTAGGGTACGTGTTAGTGTCAGCGTACAGTTTAGGATTAGGGGACGGGTTAGGGTAAGGCTTCGGGTAAGGGTTAGGGTTAGGGTTAGGGTTAGGGTTAGGGTTAGGGGATGGGGACGGTTTAGGGTACAGGTTAGGGTACGACAAAAGTTTAGGTTGAGCGTACGTGTTAGGGTAAGGGTTAGTGTTAGCATACGGGTTCGGATTAGGGGACCGGTTAGTGTAAGGCTTCGGGTAAAAGCTAGGGTTAGGGTTAGGGTTAGGGTTATGGTTAGGGTTATTAGACGGGGACGGTTTAGGGTACATGTTAGGGTACGACAACGGTTTAGGGTGAGCGTACGTGTTAGGGTATGGGTTAGTGTTAGCGTATGAGTTAGGATTAAGGGACGGGTTAGGGTAAGGCTTTGGGTAATGGTTAGGGTTAGGGTTAGGGTTAGGGTTAGGGGACAGGGACGGTTTAGTGTACAGGTTAGTATATGTCAACGGTTTAGGGTGAGCGTACGTGTTAGGGTACGGCTTAGAGTTAGCGTACGGGTTAGGATTAGAGGACGGTTTAAGGTAAGGCTTCGGGTAAGGGTTAGGTTTAGGGTTAGGGGACGGGGATGGTTTAGGTTACAGGTTAGTGTACGAGAACGGTTTAGGGTGAGCGTACATGTTAGGGTATGGCTTAGAGTTAGCGTACGGGTTAGGATTAGGGGATGAGTTAGGGTTAGGGTTAGGGGACGGGGACGGTTTAGGGTGCAGTTTAGGGTACGACAGCGGTTTAGGGTGAGCGTACGTGTTAGGGTACGGGTTAGGGTTAGCGTACGGTTTAGGATTAGGGGACGGGTTAGGGGAAGGCTTCGGGTAAGGGTTCGGTTTAGGGTTAGTGTTAGTGTTAGGGTTAGGTTACAGGGACGGTTTAGGGTACAGGTTAGGGTAAGACAACGGTTTAGGGTGAGTGTACATGTTAGGACAAGGGTTAGTGTTAGCGTAAGGGTTAGGATTAGGGGACAGGTTAGGGTAAGGCTTCGGGTAAGTGTTAGGGTTAGGGTTAGGGGACGGGGACGGGGATGGGGATGGTTTAGGGTACAGGTTAGGGTACGACAATGATTTATGGTGAGCCTACGTGTTAGGGCACGGGTTAGTGTTAGCGTACGGGGTATGATTATGGGACGGGTTAGGGTAAGGCTTCGGGTAAGGGTTAGGATTAGGGTTAGGTTTAGGGTTAGGGTTAGGGGATGGGGCGGTTTAGGGTACAGGTTAGGTTACGACCACAGTTTAGTGTGAGCGTACGTGTTAGGGTAAGGGTTAATTTTAGCCTACGGCTTAGGATTAGGGGACGAGTTAGGGTAAGGTTTCGGGTAAGTGTTAGGGTTAGGGTTAGGGTTAGGGCTAGGGTATGGGGACGGTTTAGGGTACATGTTAGGGTACGACAACGGTTTAGGGTGAGCGTACGTGTTAGGTTATGGGTTAGTGTTAGTGTACGGATTAGGATTAGGGGATGGGTTAAGGTAAGGCTTCGGGTAAGGGTAAGGGTTAGGGTTAGGGTTAGGGGACGGGGATTGGGATGGTTTAGGGTACAGGTTAGGGTAGGACAACGGTTTAGGGTGAGCGTACATGTTAGGGCACAGTTTACTGTTAGCGTACATGTTAGGATTAGAGGACGGGATAGGGTAAGGCTTCGGGTAAGGTTTAGGGTTAGGGTTAGGGTTAGGGTTAGGGTTAGGGGACGGGGACGGTTTAGGGTACAGTTTAGTGTACGACAACTGTTTAGGGTGAGCGTACATGTTAGGGTACGGGTTAGTGTTAGCGTACAGGTTAGGATTAGGGTAAGGCGTCGGGTAAGGTTTAGGGATAAGTTTAGGGTTAGGGTTATGGTTAGGGGACGGGGACAGTTTAGGGTACAGGTAAGGGTACGACAAAGGTTTAGTGTGAGCGTACGTGTTACGGTATGGGTTAGTGTTAGCGTACGGGTTAGGATTAGGGGACGGGTTATGGTAAGGCTTCGGGGAATGGTTAGTGTTAGGGTTAGGGTTAGGTTTAGGGGACGGAGACGGGGACGGTTTAGGGTACAGGTTAGTGTAGGACAATGGTTTAGGGTGAGCGTACGTGTTAGGGTACGGCTTAGTGTTAGCATACGGGTTAGGATTAGGGGACAGGTTACGGAAAGGCTTCGGGTAAGGGTTAGGGTTAGGGTTAGGGGACGGGGACGGTTTAGGGTACAGGTTAGGGTACGACAAAGGTTTAGTGTGAGCGTACGTGTTACGGTACGGGTTAGTGTTAGCGTACGGGTTAGGATTAGGGGACCGGTTAGGGTAAGGCTTCGGGTAATGGTTAGGGTTAGGGTTAGGGTTATTGTTAGGGGAGAGGGACGGTTTAATGTACAGGTTAGTGTATGTCAACGGTTTAGGGTGAGCGTACGTGTTAGGGAACGCGTTAGTGTTAGCGTAGGGTTTAGGTTTAGTGGACGGGTTAGCGTAAGGCTTCGGATAAGTGTTAGCGTTAGGGTTGGGGTTAGGGTTAGGGGACGGGGACGGTTTAGGGTACAGGTTAGGGTACGACAACGGTTTAGGTTGAGCGTATGTTTTAGGGCACGGTTTAGTGTTAGTGTACGGGTTAGGATTAGGGGACGGTTTAGTGTTAGGCTCCGGGTAAGGGTTAGTGTTAGGGTTAGGGTTACGGTTAGGGTTAGGGGACAGGGACGGTTTAGGGTACAGGTTAGGGTACGAAAACGGTTTAGTGTGAGCGTACGTGTTAGGTTACGATTTAATATTAGCGTACGGATTAGGATTAGGAGACGGGTTATGTTAAGGCTTCGGGAAAGGATTAGGGTTAGGGTTAGGGTTAGAGTTAGGGTTAGGGTTAAGGGACGGGGAAGGTTTAGGGTACAGTTTAGGGTACGACAATGGTTCAGGGTGACCGTACGTTTTAGGGTATGTGTTATTGTTAGCGTACGGGTTAGGATTAGGGGACGGGTTAGGGTAAGGCTTCGGGTAAGGGTTAGATTTAGGGTTAGGGTTAGGGTTAGGGTTAGGGTTAGGGCACGGGGACGGTTTAGGGTACAGGTTAGGGTACGACAACGGTTTAGGTTGAGCGTATGTTTTAGGGCACGGGTTAGTGTTAGTGTACGGGTTAGGATTAGGGGACGGGTTAGGGTAAGGCTTTGGGTAAGGGTTAGGATTAGGGTGAGGTTAGGGTTAGGTTTAGGGGACGGGGACGGTTTAGGGTACAGGTTAGGGTACGACAACGGTTCAGGGTGAGCGTACGTGTTAGGGCACGGGTTAGTGTGAGCGTACGGGTTAGGATTAGGGGGCGGTTAGGGTAAGGCTTCGGGGAATGGTTAGGGTTAGGGTTAGGGTTAGGTTTAGGGGACGGGGACGGGGACGGTTTAGGGTACAGGTTAGGTTAGGACAATGGTTTAGGGTGAGCGTACGTGTTAGGGTACGGGTTAGTGTTAGCATACGGGTTAGGATTAGGGGACGTGTTAGGGTAAGGCTTTGGGTAAGTGTTACGGTTAGGGTTAGGTTTAGGGTTAGGGGACGGGGACGGGGACGGTTTAGGGTACAGGTTAGGGTACGACAACGCTTTAGGGTGAGCGTATGTGTTAGGGCACGGGTTAGTGTTAGCGTACCGTTTAGGATTAGGGGACGGGTTAGGGTAAGGCTTCGGGTAAGGGTTAGGGTTAGGGTTAGGGGACGGTGTAGGGTACAGGTTAGAGTACGACAACCTTTTAGGGTGAGCGTACGTCTCAGGGTATGGTTTAGTGATAGCGTACGGGTTAGGATTAGGGTACGGTTTAGTGTAAGGCTTCAGGTAAAGGTTAGGGTTAGGGTTAGGGTTAGGGGACGGGGAATGTTTAGGGTTCAGGTTAGGGTATGACAGTGGTTTAGGGTGAGCGTACGTGTTAGGGTACGGGTTAGTGTTAGCGTACGGGATAGGAGTAGGGGACAGGTTAGGTTAAGTATTCGGGTAAGGGTTAGTGTTAGGGTTCGGGTTAGGGTTAGGGGACGGGGACGGTTTAAGGTACAGGTTAGGGTACGTCCACGGTTTAGGGTGAGCGTACGTGTTAGGGTACTGTTTAGTGTTAGCGTACGGGTTAGGATTAGGGGACGGTTTAGGTTAAGTCTTCGGGTAAGGGTTAGGGTTAGGGTTAGGGGACGGGGATGGTTTAGGGTACAGGTAAGGGTACAACTACGGTTTAGGGTGAGCGTACGTGTTAGAGTACAGGTTAGTGTTAGCGTATGGGTTAGCATTAGGGGACGGGTTAGGGTAAGGCTTCGGGTAAGGTTTAGGGTTAGGGTTAGGGGACGGGGACGGTTTAGGTTACAGGTTAGTGTACGACAACGTTTTAGGGTGAGCGTACGTGTTAGGGTACGGGTTAGTGTTAGCGTATGGGTTAGGATTAGGGGATGGGTTAGCGTAAGGCTTCGGGTAAGGGTTAGGGTTGGGGTTAGGGTTAGGGTTAGGGTTAGGGTATGGGGACAGTTTAGGGTACGACATCGGTTTAGGTTGAGCGTACATGTTGGGCTATGGGTTACTGTTAGTGCACGGCTTAGGATTAGGGGACGGGTTAGTGTTAGGCTTCGGGTAAGCGTTAGTGATAGGGTTAGGGTTACGGTTAGGGTTAGGGGACGGGGACGGTTTAGGGTACAGGTTAGGGTACGACAACGGTTTAGTGTGAGCGTACGTGTTAGATTACAATTTAATGTTAGTGTACGGGTTAGGATTAGGGGACGGGTTATGTTAAGGCTTCGGGTCAGGATTAGGGTTAGGGTTAGGGTTAGGGTTAGGGTTAAGGGACGGGGACGGTTTAGGGTACAGTTTAGGGTACGACAATGGTTCAGGGTGACCGTACGTTTTAGGGTACGTGTTATTGTTAGCGTACGGGTTAGGATTAGGGGACGGGTAAGGGTAAGGCTTCGGGTAAGGGTTAGGTTTAGGGTTAGGGTTAGGGTTAGGTATAGGGGATGGACACTGTTTAGGGTACAGGTTAGTGTACGAAAACGGTTTAGGGTGAGCGTACGTGTTAGGCTACGTGTTAGTGTCAGCGTACGGTTTAGGATTAGGGGACGGGTTAGTGTAAGGCTTCGGGTAAGGTTTAGGGTTAGGGTTAGGGTTAGGGTTAGGGTTAGGGCACAGGGATGGTTGAGGGTACAGTTTAGGGTACGACAATTGTTTAGGGTGAGCATACGTGTTAGGGTACTGCTTAGTGTTAGCATATGGTTTAGGATTAGGGGACAGGTTATGGTAAGGCTTCGGGTAAGTGTTAGGGTTAGGGTTAGGGTTAGGGGAGGGGGACCGTTTACGGTACAGGTTAGGGTATGACAACGGTTTAGAGTGAGCGTACGTGTTAGGGTACGGTTTAGTGTTAGCGTACGGGTTAGGATTAGGGGACGTGTTAGGGTAAGGCTTTGGGTAAGGGTTAGCGTTAGGGTTAGGGGACGGGGACGGGGACGGTTTAGGGCAAAGGTTAGGGTACAACAACGTTTTAGGGGGAGCGCACGTGTTAGGGTACGGGTTAGTGTTAGCATACGGGTTAGGATTAGGGGACGGGTTAGGGTAAGGCTTCGGGTAAGTGTTAGGGTTAGGGTTAGGGTTAGGGTTAGGGGATGGGGACAGTTTAGGGTACGACAACGGTTTAGGTTGAGCGTACATATTGGGGTATGGGTTATTGTTAGCGCACGGCTTAGGATTAGGGGACGGGTTAGTGTTAGGCTTCGGGTACAGGTTAGTGTTAGGGTTAGGGTTAGGGGCCAGGGACGGTTTAGGGTACAGGTTAGGGTACGACAACGGTTTAGGGTGAGCGTACGTGTTAGGTTACGGTTTAGTGTTAGCGTATGGGTTAGGATTAGGGGACGGGTTATGTTAAGGCTTCGGGTAAGGATTAGGGTTAGGGTTAGGGTTAGGGTTAGGGTTAGGGTTAAGGGACGGGGACGGTTTAGGGTACAGTTTAGGGTACGACCATGGTTCAGGGTGACCGTAAGTGTTAGGGTACGTGTTAGTGTTAGCGTACGGGTTAGGATTAGGGGACGGGTTAGGGTAAGGCTTCGGGTAAGGGTTAGGGTTAGGTTTAGGTTTAGTGTTAGGTTTAGGGGACGGACACGGTTTAGGGTACAGGTTAGGGTACGACAACCGTTTAGGGTGAGCGTACGTGTTAGGTTATGGGTTAGTGTTACCGTACGGGTTAGAATTAGGGGACGGGTTAGGGTAAGGCTTCGGGTAAGCTTCAGGGTTAGGGTTAGGGTTAGGGATAGGGGACGGGGACGGGGACGGTTTAGGGTATAGGTTAGGGTACGACAACGGTTTAGGGTGAGAGTACGTGTTAGGGTACGGGTTAGTGTTAGCATACGGGTTAGAATTAGGGGACCGATTAGGGTAAGGCTTTGGGTAAGGGTTAGGGTTAGGGTTTGGGTTAGGGTTAGGGTTATGGGACGGGGACGGGGACGGGGACGGATTAGGGTACAGTTTAGTGTACGACAATGTTTTAGGGTGAGCGTCCGTGTTAGGGTACGCGTTAGTGTCAGCGTACGGTTTAGGATTAGGGGACAGGTTAGTGTAAGGCTTCACGTAAGGGTTAGGTTTAGGGTTAGGTTAGGGGACGGGGACGGTTTAGGTTACAAGTTAGGGTACGACAACGGTTTACGGTGAGCGTACGTGTTAGTGTACGGGTTAGTGTTAGCGTACGGGTTAGGATTAGGGTACGGGTTAGGGTAAGGCTTCGGGTAAGGGTTAGTGTTAGGGTTAGGGTTATGGTTAGGGGTAGGGGACAGGGACGGTTTAGGGTACAGGTTAGTGTACGACAACGGTTTAGGTTGAGCGTACGTGTTAGGTTACGGTTTAGTGTAATGTATGGGTTAGGATTAGGGGACGGGTTATGGTAAGGCTTCGGGTAAGGATTAGGGTTTTGGTTATGGTTAGGGTTAGGGTTAAGGGACGGGGACGGTTTAGGGTACAGTTTAGTGTACGACAACGGTTCAGGGTGACCGTACGTGTTAGGGTACGTGTTAGTGTTTTCGTACGGGTTATGTTTAGGGGACGGGTTAGGGTAAGGCTTCGGGTAAGGGTTAGGGTTAGGTTTAGGTTTAGTGTTAGGTTTAGGGGATGGACACGGTTCAGGGTACAGGTTAGGGTACGACAACGGTTTAGGGTGAGTGTACGTGTTAGGGTACGGGTTAGTGTTACAGTACGGGTTAGGATTGGGGACGGGTTAGGGTAAGGCTTCGGGTAAGCTTCAGGGTTAGGCTTAGCGTTATGGTTAGGGGACGGGGACGGGGACGGTTTAGGGTACAGGTTAGGTTACGACAACGGTTTAGGGTGATCGTACGTGTTAGGGTACGTGTTAGTGTCAGCGTACAGTTTAGGATTAGGGGACGGGTTAGGGTAAGGCTTCGGGTAAGGGTTAGGGTTAGGGTTAGGGTTAGGGTTAGGGGATGGGGACGGTTTAGGGTACAGGTTAGGGCACGACAAAAGTTTAGGTTGAGCGTACGTGTTAGGGTAAGGGTTAGTGTTAGCATACGGGTTCGGATTAGGGGACCGGTTAGTGTAAGGCTTCGGGTAAAAGCTAGGGTTAGGGTTAGGGTTAGGGTTATGGTTAGGGTTATTAGACGGGGACGGTTTAGGGTACATGTTAGGGTACGACAACGGTTTAGGGTGAGCGTACGTGTTAGGGTATGGGTTAGTGTTAGCGTATGAGTTAGGATTAAGGGACGGGTTAGGGTAAGGCTTTGGGTAATGGTTAGGGTTAGGGTTAGGGTTAGGGTTAGGGGACAGGGACGGTTTAGTGTACAGGTTAGTATATGTCAACGGTTTAGGGTGAGCGTACGTGTTAGGGTACGGCTTAGAGTTAGCGTACGGGTTAGGATTAGAGGACGGTTTAAGGTAAGGCTTCGGGTAAGGGTTAGGTTTAGGGTTAGGGGACGGGGATGGTTTAGGTTACAGGTTAGTGTACGAGAACGGTTTAGGGTGAGCGTACATGTTAGGGTATGGCTTAGAGTTAGCGTACGGGTTAGGATTAGGGGATGAGTTAGGGTTAGGGTTAGGGGACGGGGACGGTTTAGGGTGCAGTTTAGGGTACGACAGCGGTTTAGGGTGAGCGTACGTGTTAGGGTACGGGTTAGGGTTAGCGTACGGTTTAGGATTAGGGGACGGGTTAGGGGAAGGCTTCGGGTAAGGGTTCGGTTTAGGGTTAGTGTTAGTGTTAGGGTTAGGTTACAGGGACGGTTTAGGGTACAGGTTAGGGTAAGACAACGGTTTAGGGTGAGTGTACATGTTAGGACAAGGGTTAGTGTTAGCGTAAGGGTTAGGATTAGGGGACAGGTTAGGGTAAGGCTTCGGGTAAGTGTTAGGGTTAGGGTTAGGGGACGGGGACGGGGATGGGGATGGTTTAGGGTACAGGTTAGGGTACGACAATGATTTATGGTGAGCCTACGTGTTAGGGCACGGGTTAGTGTTAGCGTACGGGGTATGATTATGGGACGGGTTAGGGTAAGGCTTCGGGTAAGGGTTAGGATTAGGGTTAGGTTTAGGGTTAGGGTTAGGGGATGGGGCGGTTTAGGGTACAGGTTAGGTTACGACCACAGTTTAGTGTGAGCGTACGTGTTAGGGTAAGGGTTAATTTTAGCCTACGGCTTAGGATTAGGGGACGAGTTAGGGTAAGGTTTCGGGTAAGTGTTAGGGTTAGGGTTAGGGTTAGGGCTAGGGGATGGGGACGGTTTAGGGTACATGTTAGGGTACGACAACGGTTTAGGGTGAGCGTACGTGTTAGGTTACGGGTTAGTGTTAGTGTACGGATTAGGATTAGGGGATGGGTTAAGGTAAGGCTTCGGGTAAGGGTAAGGGTTAGGGTTAGGGTTAGGGGACGGGGATTGGGATGGTTTAGGGTACAGGTTAGGGTAGGACAACGGTTTAGGGTGAGCGTACATGTTAGGGCACAGTTTACTGTTAGCGTACATGTTAGGATTAGAGGACGGGATAGGGTAAGGCTTCGGGTAAGGTTTAGGGTTAGGGTTAGGGTTAGGGTTAGGGTTAGGGGACGGGGACGGTTTAGGGTACAGTTTAGTGTACGACAACTGTTTAGGGTGAGCGTACATGTTAGGGTACGGGTTAGTGTTAGCGTACAGGTTAGGATTAGGGTAAGGCGTCGGGTAAGGTTTAGGGATAAGTTTAGGGTTAGGGTTATGGTTAGGGGACGGGGACAGTTTAGGGTACAGGTAAGGGTACGACAAAGGTTTAGTGTGAGCGTACGTGTTACGGTATGGGTTAGTGTTAGCGTACGGGTTAGGATTAGGGGACGGGTTATGGTAAGGCTTCGGGGAATGGTTAGTGTTAGGGTTAGGGTTAGGTTTAGGGGACGGAGACGGGGACGGTTTAGGGTACAGGTTAGTGTAGGACAATGGTTTAGGGTGAGCGTACGTGTTAGGGTACGGCTTAGTGTTAGCATACGGGTTAGGATTAGGGGACAGGTTACGGAAAGGCTTCGGGTAAGGGTTAGGGTTAGGGTTAGGGGACGGGGACGGTTTAGGGTACAGGTTAGGGTACGACAAAGGTTTAGTGTGAGCGTACGTGTTACGGTACGGGTTAGTGTTAGCGTACGGGTTAGGATTAGGGGACCGGTTAGGGTAAGGCTTCGGGTAATGGTTAGGGTTAGGGTTAGGGTTATTGTTAGGGGAGAGGGACGGTTTAATGTACAGGTTAGTGTATGTCAACGGTTTAGGGTGAGCGTACGTGTTAGGGAACGCGTTAGTGTTAGCGTAGGGTTTAGGTTTAGTGGACGGGTTAGCGTAAGGCTTCGGATAAGTGTTAGCGTTAGGGTTGGGGTTAGGGTTAGGGGACGGGGACGGTTTAGGGTACAGGTTAGGGTACGACAACGGTTTAGGTTGAGCGTATGTTTTAGGGCACGGTTTAGTGTTAGTGTACGGGTTAGGATTAGGGGACGGTTTAGTGTTAGGCTCCGGGTAAGGGTTAGTGTTAGGGTTAGGGTTACGGTTAGGGTTAGGGGACAGGGACGGTTTAGGGTACAGGTTAGGGTACGAAAACGGTTTAGTGTGAGCGTACGTGTTAGGTTACGATTTAATATTAGCGTACGGATTAGGATTAGGAGACGGGTTATGTTAAGGCTTCGGGAAAGGATTAGGGTTAGGGTTAGGGTTAGAGTTAGGGTTAGGGTTAAGGGACGGGGAAGGTTTAGGGTACAGTTTAGGGTACGACAATGGTTCAGGGTGACCGTACGTTTTAGGGTATGTGTTATTGTTAGCGTACGGGTTAGGATTAGGGGACGGGTTAGGGTAAGGCTTCGGGTAAGGGTTAGATTTAGGGTTAGGGTTAGGGTTAGGGTTAGGGTTAGGGCACGGGGACGGTTTAGGGTACAGGTTAGGGTACGACAACGGTTTAGGTTGAGCGTATGTTTTAGGGCACGGGTTAGTGTTAGTGTACGGGTTAGGATTAGGGGACGGGTTAGGGTAAGGCTTTGGGTAAGGGTTAGGATTAGGGTGAGGTTAGGGTTAGGTTTAGGGGACGGGGACGGTTTAGGGTACAGGTTAGGGTACGACAACGGTTCAGGGTGAGCGTACGTGTTAGGGCACGGGTTAGTGTGAGCGTACGGATTAGGATTAGGGGGCGGTTAGGGTAAGGCTTCGGGGAATGGTTAGGGTTAGGGTTAGGGTTAGGTTTAGGGGACGGGGACGGGGACGGTTTAGGGTACAGGTTAGGTTAGGACAATGGTTTAGGGTGAGCGTACGTGTTAGGGTACGGGTTAGTGTTAGCATACGGGTTAGGATTAGGGGACGTGTTAGGGTAAGGCTTTGGGTAAGTGTTACGGTTAGGGTTAGGTTTAGGGTTAGGGGACGGGGACGGGGACGGTTTAGGGTACAGGTTAGGGTACGACAACGCTTTAGGGTGAGCGTATGTGTTAGGGCACGGGTTAGTGTTAGCGTACCGTTTAGGATTAGGGGACGGGTTAGGGTAAGGCTTCGGGTAAGGGTTAGGGTTAGGGTTAGGGGACGGTGTAGGGTACAGGTTAGAGTACGACAACCTTTTAGGGTGAGCGTACGTCTCAGGGTATGGTTTAGTGATAGCGTACGGGTTAGGATTAGGGTACGGTTTAGTGTAAGGCTTCAGGTAAGGGTTAGGGTTAGGGTTAGGGTTAGGGGACGGGGAATGTTTAGGGTTCAGGTTAGGGTATGACAGTGGTTTAGGGTGAGCGTACGTGTTAGGGTACGGGTTAGTGTTAGCGTACGGGATAGGAGTAGGGGACAGGTTAGGTTAAGTATTCGGGTAAGGGTTAGTGTTAGGGTTCGGGTTAGGGTTAGGGGACGGGGACGGTTTAAGGTACAGGTTAGGGTACGTCCACGGTTTAGGGTGAGCGTACGTGTTAGGGTACTGTTTAGTGTTAGCGTACGGGTTAGGATTAGGGGACGGTTTAGGTTAAGGCTTCGGGTAAGGGTTAGGGTTAGGGTTAGGGGACGGGGATGGTTTAGGGTACAGGTAAGGGTACAACTACGGTTTAGGGTGAGCGTACGTGTTAGAGTACGGGTTAGTGTTAGCGTACGGGTTAGCATTAGGGGACGGGTTAGGGTAAGGCTTCGGGTAAGGTTTAGGGTTAGGGTTAGGGGACGGGGACGGTTTAGGTTACAGGTTAGTGTACGACAACGTTTTAGGGTGAGCGTACGTGTTAGGGTACGGGTTAGTGTTAGCGTACGGGTTAGGATTAGGGGACGGGTTAGGGTAAGGCTTCGGGTAAGGGTTAGGGTTGGGGTTAGGGTTAGGGTTACTGTTAGGGGATGGGGACAGTTTAGGGTACGACAACGGTTTAGGTTGAGCGTACATGTTGGGGTATGGGTTACTGTTAGTGCACGGCTTAGGATTAGGGGACGGGTTAGTGTTAGGCTTCAGGTAAGCGTTAGTGATAGGGTTAGGGTTACGGTTAGGGTTAGGGGACGGGGACGGTTTAGGGTACAGGTTAGGGTACGACAACGGTTTAGTGTGAGCGTACGTGTTAGATTACAATTTAATGTTAGTGTACGGGTTAGGATTAGGGGACGGGTTATGTTAAGGCTTCGGGTACGGATTAGGGTTAGGGTTAGGGTTAGGGTTAAGGGACGGGGACGGTTTAGGGTACAGTTTAGGGTACGACAATGGTTCAGGGTGACCATACGTTTTAGGTTACGTGTTATTGTTAGTGTACGGGTTAGGATTAGGGGACGGGTAAGGGTAAGGCTTCGGGTAAGGGTTAGGTTTAGGGTTAGGGTTAGGGTTAGGTATAGGGGATGCACACGGTTTAGGGTACAGGTTAGTGTACGAAAACGGTTTAGGGTGAGCGTACGTGTTAGGCTACGTGTTAGTGTCAGCGTACGGTTTAGGATTAGGGGACGGGTTAGGGTAAGGCTTCGGGTAAGGTTTAGGGTTAGGGTTAGGGTTAGGGTTAGGATTAGGGCACGCGGATGGTTGAGGGTACAGTTTAGGGTACGACAATTGTTTAGGGTGAGCATACGTGTTAGGGTACGGCTTAGTGTTAGCATATGGTTTAGGATTAGGGGACAGGTTATGGTAAGGCTTCGGGTAAGGGTTAGGGTTAGGGTTAGGGTTAGGGGACGGGGACGGTTTAGGGTACAGGTTAGGGTATGACAACGGTTTAGAGTGAGCGTACGTGTTAGGGTACGGTTTAGTGTTAGCGTATGGGTTAGGATTAGGGGACGTGTTAGGGTAAGGCTTTGGGTAAGGGTTAGCGTTAGGGTTAGGGGACGGGGACGGGGACAGTTTAGGGCAAAGGTTAGGGTACAACAACGTTTTAGGGGGAGCGCACGTGTTAGGGTACGGGTTAGTGTTAGCATACGGGTTAGGATTAGGGGACGGGTTAGGGTAAGGCTTCGGGTAAGTGTTAGGGTTAGGGTTAGGGTTAGGGTTAGGGGATGGGGACAGTTTAGGGTACGACAACGGTTTAGGTTGAGCGTACATGTTGGGGTATGGGTTATTGTTAGCGCACGGCTTATGATTAGGGGACGGGTTAGTGTTAGGCTTCGGGTACAGGTTAGTGTTAGGGTTAGGGTTAGGGGCCAGGGACGGCTTAGGGTACAGGTTAGGGTACGACAACGGTTTAGTGTGAGCGTACGTGTTAGGTTACAGTTTAGTGTTAGCGTATGGGTTAGGATTAGGGGACGGGTTATGGTAAGGCTTCGGGTAAGGATTAGGGTTAGGGTTAGGGTTAGGGTTAGGGTTAGGGTTAAGGGACGGGGACGGTTTAGGGTACAGTTTAGGGTACGACCATGGTTCAGGGTGACCGTAAGTGTTAGGGTACGTGTTAGTGTTAGCGTACGGGTTAGGATTAGGGGACGGGTTAGGGTAAGGCTTCGGGTAAGGGTTAAGGTTAGGGTTAGGGTTAGGGTTAGGTTTAGGGGACGGACACGGTTTAGGGTACAGGTTAGGGTACGACAACCGTTTAGGGTGAGCGTACGTGTTAGGTTATGGGTTAGTGTTACCGTACGGGTTAGAATTAGGGGACGGGTTAGGGTAAGGCTTCGGGTAAGCTTCAGGGTTAGGGTTAGGGTTAGGGATAGGGGACGGGGACGGGGACGGTTTAGGGTATAGGTTAGGGTACGACAACGGTTTAGGGTGAGAGTACGTGTTAGGGTACGGGTTAGTGTTAGCATACGGGTTAGAATTAGGGGACCGATTAGGGTAAGGCTTTGGGTAAGGGTTAGGGTTAGGGTTTGGGTTAGGGTTAGGGTTATGGGACGGGGACGGGGACGGGGACGGATTAGGGTACAGTTTAGTGTACGACAATGTTTTAGGGTGAGCGTCCGTGTTAGGGTACGCGTTAGTGTCAGCGTACGGTTTAGGATTAGGGGACAGGTTAGTGTAAGGCTTCACGTAAGGGTTAGGTTTAGGGTTAGGTTAGGGGACGGGGACGGTTTAGGTTACAAGTTAGGGTACGACAACGGTTTACGGTGAGCGTACGTGTTAGTGTACGGGTTAGTGTTAGCGTACGGGTTAGGATTAGGGTACGGGTTAGGGTAAGGCTTCGGGTAAGGGTTAGTGTTAGGGTTAGGGTTATGGTTAGGGGTAGGGGACAGGGACGGTTTAGGGTACAGGTTAGTGTACGACAACGGTTTAGGTTGAGCGTACGTGTTAGGTTACGGTTTAGTGTAATGTATGGGTTAGGATTAGGGGACGGGTTATGGTAAGGCTTCGGGTAAGGATTAGGGTTTTGGTTAGGGTTAGGGTTAGGGTTAAGGGACGGGGACGGTTTAGGGTACAGTTTAGTGTACGACAACGGTTCAGGGTGACCGTACGTGTTAGGGTACGTGTTAGTGTTTTCGTACGGGTTATGTTTAGGGGACGGGTTAGGGTAAGGCTTCGGGTAAGGGTTAGGGTTAGGTTTAGGTTTAGTGTTAGGTTTAGGGGATGGACACGGTTCAGGGTACAGGTTAGGGTACGACAACGGTTTAGGGTGAGTGTACGTGTTAGGGTACGGGTTAGTGTTACAGTACGGGTTAGGATTGGGGACGGGTTAGGGTAAGGCTTCGGGTAAGCTTCAGGGTTAGGCTTAGCGTTATGGTTAGGGGACGGGGACGGGGACGGTTTAGGGTACAGGTTAGGTTACGACAACGGTTTAGGGTGATCGTACGTGTTAGGGTACGTGTTAGTGTCAGCGTACAGTTTAGGATTAGGGGACGGGTTAGGGTAAGGCTTCGGGTAAGGGTTAGGGTTAGGGTTAGGGTTAGGGTTAGGGTTAGGGGATGGGGACGGTTTAGGGTACAGGTTAGGGTACGACAAAAGTTTAGGTTGAGCGTACGTGTTAGGGTAAGGGTTAGTGTTAGCATACGGGTTCGGATTAGGGGACCGGTTAGTGTAAGGCTTCGGGTAAAAGCTAGGGTTAGGGTTAGGGTTAGGGTTATGGTTAGGGTTATTAGACGGGGACGGTTTAGGGTACATGTTAGGGTACGACAACGGTTTAGGGTGAGCGTACGTGTTAGGGTATGGGTTAGTGTTAGCGTATGAGTTAGGATTAAGGGACGGGTTAGGGTAAGGCTTTGGGTAATGGTTAGGGTTAGGGTTAGGGTTAGGGTTAGGGGACAGGGACGGTTTAGTGTACAGGTTAGTATATGTCAACGGTTTAGGGTGAGCGTACGTGTTAGGGTACGGCTTAGAGTTAGCGTACGGGTTAGGATTAGAGGACGGTTTAAGGTAAGGCTTCGGGTAAGGGTTAGGTTTAGGGTTAGGGGACGGGGATGGTTTAGGTTACAGGTTAGTGTACGAGAACGGTTTAGGGTGAGCGTACATGTTAGGGTATGGCTTAGAGTTAGCGTACGGGTTAGGATTAGGGGATGAGTTAGGGTTAGGGTTAGGGGACGGGGACGGTTTAGGGTGCAGTTTAGGGTACGACAGCGGTTTAGGGTGAGCGTACGTGTTAGGGTACGGGTTAGGGTTAGCGTACGGTTTAGGATTAGGGGACGGGTTAGGGGAAGGCTTCGGGTAAGGGTTCGGTTTAGGGTTAGTGTTAGTGTTAGGGTTAGGTTACAGGGACGGTTTAGGGTACAGGTTAGGGTAAGACAACGGTTTAGGGTGAGTGTACATGTTAGGACAAGGGTTAGTGTTAGCGTAAGGGTTAGGATTAGGGGACAGGTTAGGGTAAGGCTTCGGGTAAGTGTTAGGGTTAGGGTTAGGGGACGGGGACGGGGATGGGGATGGTTTAGGGTACAGGTTAGGGTACGACAATGATTTATGGTGAGCCTACGTGTTAGGGCACGGGTTAGTGTTAGCGTACGGGGTATGATTATGGGACGGGTTAGGGTAAGGCTTCGGGTAAGGGTTAGGATTAGGGTTAGGTTTAGGGTTAGGGTTAGGGGATGGGGCGGTTTAGGGTACAGGTTAGGTTACGACCACAGTTTAGTGTGAGCGTACGTGTTAGGGTAAGGGTTAATTTTAGCCTACGGCTTAGGATTAGGGGACGAGTTAGGGTAAGGTTTCGGGTAAGTGTTAGGGTTAGGGTTAGGGTTAGGGCTAGGGTATGGGGACGGTTTAGGGTACATGTTAGGGTACGACAACGGTTTAGGGTGAGCGTACGTGTTAGGTTACGGGTTAGTGTTAGTGTACGGATTAGGATTAGGGGATGGGTTAAGGTAAGGCTTCGGGTAAGGGTAAGGGTTAGGGTTAGGGTTAGGGGACGGGGATTGGGATGGTTTAGGGTACAGGTTAGGGTAGGACAACGGTTTAGGGTGAGCGTACATGTTAGGGCACAGTTTACTGTTAGCGTACATGTTAGGATTAGAGGACGGGATAGGGTAAGGCTTCGGGTAAGGTTTAGGGTTAGGGTTAGGGTTAGGGTTAGGGTTAGGGGACGGGGACGGTTTAGGGTACAGTTTAGTGTACGACAACTGTTTAGGGTGAGCGTACATGTTAGGGTACGGGTTAGTGTTAGCGTACAGGTTAGGATTAGGGTAAGGCGTCGGGTAAGGTTTAGGGATAAGTTTAGGGTTAGGGTTATGGTTAGGGGACGGGGACAGTTTAGGGTACAGGTAAGGGTACGACAAAGGTTTAGTGTGAGCGTACGTGTTACGGTATGGGTTAGTGTTAGCGTACGGGTTAGGATTAGGGGACGGGTTATGGTAAGGCTTCGGGGAATGGTTAGTGTTAGGGTTAGGGTTAGGTTTAGGGGACGGAGACGGGGACGGTTTAGGGTACAGGTTAGTGTAGGACAATGGTTTAGGGTGAGCGTACGTGTTAGGGTACGGCTTAGTGTTAGCATACGGGTTAGGATTAGGGGACAGGTTACGGAAAGGCTTCGGGTAAGGGTTAGGGTTAGGGTTAGGGGACGGGGACGGTTTAGGGTACAGGTTAGGGTACGACAAAGGTTTAGTGTGAGCGTACGTGTTACGGTACGGGTTAGTGTTAGCGTACGGGTTAGGATTAGGGGACCGGTTAGGGTAAGGCTTCGGGTAATGGTTAGGGTTAGGGTTAGGGTTATTGTTAGGGGAGAGGGACGGTTTAATGTACAGGTTAGTGTATGTCAACGGTTTAGGGTGAGCGTACGTGTTAGGGAACGCGTTAGTGTTAGCGTAGGGTTTAGGTTTAGTGGACGGGTTAGCGTAAGGCTTCGGATAAGTGTTAGCGTTAGGGTTGGGGTTAGGGTTAGGGGACGGGGACGGTTTAGGGTACAGGTTAGGGTACGACAACGGTTTAGGTTGAGCGTATGTTTTAGGGCACGGTTTAGTGTTAGTGTACGGGTTAGGATTAGGGGACGGTTTAGTGTTAGGCTCCGGGTAAGGGTTAGTGTTAGGGTTAGGGTTACGGTTAGGGTTAGGGGACAGGGACGGTTTAGGGTACAGGTTAGGGTACGAAAACGGTTTAGTGTGAGCGTACGTGTTAGGTTACGATTTAATATTAGCGTACGGATTAGGATTAGGAGACGGGTTATGTTAAGGCTTCGGGAAAGGATTAGGGTTAGGGTTAGGGTTAGAGTTAGGGTTAGGGTTAAGGGACGGGGAAGGTTTAGGGTACAGTTTAGGGTACGACAATGGTTCAGGGTGACCGTACGTTTTAGGGTATGTGTTATTGTTAGCGTACGGGTTAGGATTAGGGGACGGGTTAGGGTAAGGCTTCGGGTAAGGGTTAGATTTAGGGTTAGGGTTAGGGTTAGGGTTAGGGTTAGGGCACGGGGACGGTTTAGGGTACAGGTTAGGGTACGACAACGGTTTAGGTTGAGCGTATGTTTTAGGGCACGGGTTAGTGTTAGTGTACGGGTTAGGATTAGGGGACGGGTTAGGGTAAGGCTTTGGGTAAGGGTTAGGATTAGGGTGAGGTTAGGGTTAGGTTTAGGGGACGGGGACGGTTTAGGGTACAGGTTAGGGTACGACAACGGTTCAGGGTGAGCGTACGTGTTAGGGCACGGGTTAGTGTGAGCGTACGGGTTAGGATTAGGGGGCGGTTAGGGTAAGGCTTCGGGGAATGGTTAGGGTTAGGGTTAGGGTTAGGTTTAGGGGACGGGGACGGGGACGGTTTAGGGTACAGGTTAGGTTAGGACAATGGTTTAGGGTGAGCGTACGTGTTAGGGTACGGGTTAGTGTTAGCATACGGGTTAGGATTAGGGGACGTGTTAGGGTAAGGCTTTGGGTAAGTGTTACGGTTAGGGTTAGGTTTAGGGTTAGGGGACGGGGACGGGGACGGTTTAGGGTACAGGTTAGGGTACGACAACGCTTTAGGGTGAGCGTATGTGTTAGGGCACGGGTTAGTGGTAGCGTACCGTTTAGGATTAGGGGACGGGTTAGGGTAAGGCTTCGGGTAAGGGTTAGGGTTAGGGTTAGGGGACGGTGTAGGGTACAGGTTAGAGTACGACAACCTTTTAGGGTGAGCGTACGTCTCAGGGTATGGTTTAGTGATAGCGTACGGGTTAGGATTAGGGTACGGTTTAGTGTAAGGCTTCAGGTAAAGGTTAGGGTTAGGGTTAGGGTTAGGGGACGGGGAATGTTTAGGGTTCAGGTTAGGGTATGACAGTGGTTTAGGGTGAGCGTACGTGTTAGGGTACGGGTTAGTGTTAGCGTACGGGATAGGAGTAGGGGACAGGTTAGGTTAAGTATTCGGGTAAGGGTTAGTGTTAGGGTTCGGGTTAGGGTTAGGGGACGGGGACGGTTTAAGGTACAGGTTAGGGTACGTCCACGGTTTAGGGTGAGCGTACGTGTTAGGGTACTGTTTAGTGTTAGCGTACGGGTTAGGATTAGGGGACGGTTTAGGTTAAGTCTTCGGGTAAGGGTTAGGGTTAGGGTTAGGGGACGGGGATGGTTTAGGGTACAGGTAAGGGTACAACTACGGTTTAGGGTGAGCGTACGTGTTAGAGTACAGGTTAGTGTTAGCGTATGGGTTAGCATTAGGGGACGGGTTAGGGTAAGGCTTCGGGTAAGGTTTAGGGTTAGGGTTAGGGGACGGGGACGGTTTAGGTTACAGGTTAGTGTACGACAACGTTTTAGGGTGAGCGTACGTGTTAGGGTACGGGTTAGTGTTAGCGTATGGGTTAGGATTAGGGGATGGGTTAGGGTAAGGCTTCGGGTAAGGGTTAGGGTTGGGGTTAGGGTTAGGGTAAGGGTTAGGGTATGGGGACAGTTTAGGGTACGACATCGGTTTAGGTTGAGCGTACATGTTGGGCTATGGGTTACTGTTAGTGCACGGCTTAGGATTAGGGGACGGGTTAGTGTTAGGCTTCGGGTAAGCGTTAGTGATAGGGTTAGGGTTACGGTTAGGGTTAGGGGACGGGGACGGTTTAGGGTACAGGTTAGGGTACGACAACGGTTTAGTGTGAGCGTACGTGTTAGGTTACAATTTAATGTTAGTGTACGGGTTAGGATTAGGGGACGGGTTATGTTAAGGCTTCGGGTCAGGATTAGGGTTAGGGTTAGGGTTAGGGTTAGGGTTAAGGGACGGGGACGATTTAGGGTACAGTTTAGGGTACGACAATGGTTCAGGGTGACCGTACGTTTTAGGGTACGTGTTATTGTTAGCGTACGGGTTAGGATTAGGGGACGGGTAAGGGTAAGGCTTCGGGTAAGGGTTAGGTTTAGGGTTAGGGTTAGGGTTAGGTATAGGGGATGGACACTGTTTAGGGTACAGGTTAGTGTACGAAAACGGTTTAGGGTGAGCGTACGTGTTAGGCTACGTGTTAGTGTCAGCGTACGGCTTAGGATTAGGGGACGGGTTAGAGTAAGGCTTCGGGTAAGGTTTCGGGTTAGGGTTAGGGTTAGGGTTAGGGTTAGGGCACAGGGATGGTTGAGGGTACAGTTTAGGGTACGACAATTGTTTAGGGTGAGCATACGTGTTAGGGTACGGCTTAGTGTTAGTATATGGTTTAGGATTAGGGGACAGGTTATGGTAAGGCTTCGGGTAAGTGTTAGGGTTAGGGTTAGTGTTAGGGGAGGGGGACGGTTTACGGTACAGGTTAGGGTATGACAACGGTTTAGAGTGAGCGTACGTGTTAGGGTACGGTTTAGTGTTAGCGTACGGGTTAGGATTAGGGGACGTGTTAGGGTAAGGCTTTGGGTAAGGGTTAGCGTTAGGGTTAGGGGACGGGGACGGGGACGGTTTAGGGCAAAGGTTAGGGTACAACAACGTTTTAGGGGGAGCGCACGTGTTAGGGTACGGGTTAGTGTTAGCATACGGGTTAGGATTAGGGGACGGGTTAGGGTAAGGCTTCGGGTAAGTGTTAGGGTTAGGGTTAGGGTTAGGGTTAGGGGATGGGGACAGTTTAGGGTACGACAACGGTTTAGGTTGAGCGTACATGTTGGGGTATGGGTTATTGTTAGCGCACGGCTTAGGATTAGGGGACGGGTTAGTGTTAGGCTTCGGGTACAGGTTAGTGTTAGGGTTAGGGTTAGGGGCCAGGGACGGTTTAGGGTACAGGTTAGGGTACGACAACGGTTTAGGGTGAGCGTACGTGTTAGGTTACGGTTTAGTGTTAGCGTATGGGTTAGGATTAGGGGACGGGTTATGGTAAGGCTTCGGGTAAGGATTAGGGTTAGGGTTAGGGTTAGGGTTAGGGTTAGGGTTAAGGGACGGGGACGGTTTAGGGTACAGTTTAGGGTACGACCATGGTTCAGGGTGACCGTAAGTTTTAGGGTACGTGTTAGTGTTAGCGTACGGGTTAGGATTAGGGGACGGGTTAGGGTAAGGCTTCGGGTAAGGGTTAGGGTTAGGTTTAGGTTTAGTGTTAGGTTTAGGGGACGGACACGGTTTAGGGTACAGGTTAGGGTACGACAACCGTTTAGGGTGAGCGTACGTGTTAGGTTATGGGTTAGTGTTACCGTACGGGTTAGAATTAGGGGACGGGTTAGGGTAAGGCTTCGGGTAAGCTTCAGGGTTAGGGTTAGGGTTAGGGATAGGGGACGGGGACGGGGACGGTTTAGGGTATAGGTTAGGGTACGACAACGGTTTAGGGTGAGAGTACGTGTTAGGGTACGGGTTAGTGTTAGCATACGGGTTAGAATTAGGGGACCGATTAGGGTAAGGCTTTGGGTAAGGGTTAGGGTTAGGGTTTGGGTTAGGGTTAGGGTTATGGGACGGGGACGGGGACGGGGACGGATTAGGGTACAGTTTAGTGTACGACAATGTTTTAGGGTGAGCGTCCGTGTTAGGGTACGCGTTAGTGTCAGCGTACGGTTTAGGATTAGGGGACAGGTTAGTGTAAGGCTTCACGTAAGGGTTAGGTTTAGGGTTAGGTTAGGGGACGGGGACGGTTTAGGTTACAAGTTAGGGTACGACAACGGTTTACGGTGAGCGTACGTGTTAGTGTACGGGTTAGTGTTAGCGTACGGGTTAGGATTAGGGTACGGGTTAGGGTAAGGCTTCGGGTAAGGGTTAGTGTTAGGGTTAGGGTTATGGTTAGGGGTAGGGGACAGGGACGGTTTAGGGTACAGGTTAGTGTACGACAACGGTTTAGGTTGAGCGTACGTGTTAGGTTATGGTTTAGTGTAATGTATGGGTTAGGATTAGGGGACGGGTTATGGTAAGGCTTCGGGTAAGGATTAGGGTTTTGGTTAGGGTTAGGGTTAGGGTTAAGGGACGGGGACGGTTTAGGGTACAGTTTAGTGTACGACAACGGTTCAGGGTGACCGTACGTGTTAGGGTACGTGTTAGTGTTTTCGTACGGGTTATGTTTAGGGGACGGGTTAGGGTAAGGCTTCGGGTAAGGGTTAGGGTTAGGTTTAGGTTTAGTGTTAGGTTTAGGGGATGGACACGGTTCAGGGTACAGGTTAGGGTACGACAACGGTTTAGGGTGAGTGTACGTGTTAGGGTACGGGTTAGTGTTACAGTACGGGTTAGGATTGGGGACGGGTTAGGGTAAGGCTTCGGGTAAGCTTCAGGGTTAGGCTTAGCGTTATGGTTAGGGGACGGGGACGGGGACGGTTTAGGGTACAGGTTAGGTTACGACAACGGTTTAGGGTGATCGTACGTGTTAGGGTACGTGTTAGTGTCAGCGTACAGTTTAGGATTAGGGGACGGGTTAGGGTAAGGCTTCGGGTAAGGGTTAGGGTTAGGGTTAGGGTTAGGGTTAGGGTTAGGGGATGGGGACGGTTTAGGGTACAGGTTAGGGTACGACAAAAGTTTAGGTTGAGCGTACGTGTTAGGGTAAGGGTTAGTGTTAGCATACGGGTTCGGATTAGGGGACCGGTTAGTGTAAGGCTTCGGGTAAAAGCTAGGGTTAGGGTTAGGGTTAGGGTTATGGTTAGGGTTATTAGACGGGGACGGTTTAGGGTACATGTTAGGGTACGACAACGGTTTAGGGTGAGCGTACGTGTTAGGGTATGGGTTAGTGTTAGCGTATGAGTTAGGATTAAGGGACGGGTTAGGGTAAGGCTTTGGGTAATGGTTAGGGTTAGGGTTAGGGTTAGGGTTAGGGGACAGGGACGGTTTAGTGTACAGGTTAGTATATGTCAACGGTTTAGGGTGAGCGTACGTGTTAGGGTACGGCTTAGAGTTAGCGTACGGGTTAGGATTAGAGGACGGTTTAAGGTAAGGCTTCGGGTAAGGGTTAGGTTTAGGGTTAGGGGACGGGGATGGTTTAGGTTACAGGTTAGTGTACGAGAACGGTTTAGGGTGAGCGTACATGTTAGGGTATGGCTTAGAGTTAGCGTACGGGTTAGGATTAGGGGATGAGTTAGGGTTAGGGTTAGGGGACGGGGACGGTTTAGGGTGCAGTTTAGGGTACGACAGCGGTTTAGGGTGAGCGTACGTGTTAGGGTACGGGTTAGGGTTAGCGTACGGTTTAGGATTAGGGGACGGGTTAGGGGAAGGCTTCGGGTAAGGGTTCGGTTTAGGGTTAGTGTTAGTGTTAGGGTTAGGTTACAGGGACGGTTTAGGGTACAGGTTAGGGTAAGACAACGGTTTAGGGTGAGTGTACATGTTAGGACAAGGGTTAGTGTTAGCGTAAGGGTTAGGATTAGGGGACAGGTTAGGGTAAGGCTTCGGGTAAGTGTTAGGGTTAGGGTTAGGGGACGGGGACGGGGATGGGGATGGTTTAGGGTACAGGTTAGGGTACGACAATGATTTATGGTGAGCCTACGTGTTAGGGCACGGGTTAGTGTTAGCGTACGGGGTATGATTATGGGACGGGTTAGGGTAAGGCTTCGGGTAAGGGTTAGGATTAGGGTTAGGTTTAGGGTTAGGGTTAGGGGATGGGGCGGTTTAGGGTACAGGTTAGGTTACGACCACAGTTTAGTGTGAGCGTACGTGTTAGGGTAAGGGTTAATTTTAGCCTACGGCTTAGGATTAGGGGACGAGTTAGGGTAAGGTTTCGGGTAAGTGTTAGGGTTAGGGTTAGGGTTAGGGCTAGGGGATGGGGACGGTTTAGGGTACATGTTAGGGTACGACAACGGTTTAGGGTGAGCGTACGTGTTAGGTTACGGGTTAGTGTTAGTGTACGGATTAGGATTAGGGGATGGGTTAAGGTAAGGCTTCGGGTAAGGGTAAGGGTTAGGGTTAGGGTTAGGGGACGGGGATTGGGATGGTTTAGGGTACAGGTTAGGGTAGGACAACGGTTTAGGGTGAGCGTACATGTTAGGGCACAGTTTACTGTTAGCGTACATGTTAGGATTAGAGGACGGGATAGGGTAAGGCTTCGGGTAAGGTTTAGGGTTAGGGTTAGGGTTAGGGTTAGGGTTAGGGGACGGGGACGGTTTAGGGTACAGTTTAGTGTACGACAACTGTTTAGGGTGAGCGTACATGTTAGGGTACGGGTTAGTGTTAGCGTACAGGTTAGGATTAGGGTAAGGCGTCGGGTAAGGTTTAGGGATAAGTTTAGGGTTAGGGTTATGGTTAGGGGACCGGGACAGTTTAGGGTACAGGTAAGGGTACGACAAAGGTTTAGTGTGAGCGTACGTGTTACGGTATGGGTTAGTGTTAGCGTACGGGTTAGGATTAGGGGACGGGTTATGGTAAGGCTTCGGGGAATGGTTAGTGTTAGGGTTAGGGTTAGGTTTAGGGGATGGAGACGGGGACGGTTTAGGGTACAGGTTAGTGTAGGACAATGGTTTAGAGTGAGCATACGTGTTAGGGTACGGCTTAGTGTTAGCATACGGGTTAGGATTAGGGGACAGGTTACGGAAAGGCTTCGGGTAAGGGTTAGGGTTAGGGTTAGGGGACGGGGACGGTTTAGGGTACAGGTTAGGGTACGACAAAGGTTTAGTGTGAGCGTACGTGTTACGGTACGGGTTAGTGTTAGCGTACGGGTTAGGATTAGGGGACCGGTTAGGGTAAGGCTTCGGGTAATGGTTAGGGTTAGGGTTAGGGTTATTGTTAGGGGAGAGGGACGGTTTAATGTACAGGTTAGTGTATGTCAACGGTTTAGGGTGAGCGTACGTGTTAGGGAACGCGTTAGTGTTAGCGTAGGGTTTAGGTTTAGTGGACGGGTTAGCGTAAGGCTTCGGATAAGTGTTAGCGTTAGGGTTGGGGTTAGGGTTAGGGGACGGGGACGGTTTAGGGTACAGGTTAGGGTACGACAACGGTTTAGGTTGAGCGTATGTTTTAGGGCACGGTTTAGTGTTAGTGTACGGGTTAGGATTAGGGGACGGTTTAGTGTTAGGCTCCGGGTAAGGGTTAGTGTTAGGGTTAGGGTTACGGTTAGGGTTAGGGGACAGGGACGGTTTAGGGTACAGGTTAGGGTACGAAAACGGTTTAGTGTGAGCGTACGTGTTAGGTTACGATTTAATATTAGCGTACGGATTAGGATTAGGAGACGGGTTATGTTAAGGCTTCGGGAAAGGATTAGGGTTAGGGTTAGGGTTAGAGTTAATGTTAGGGTTAAGGGACGGGGAAGGTTTAGGGTACAGTTTAGGGTACGACAATGGTTCAGGGTGACCGTACGTTTTAGGGTATGTGTTATTGTTAGCGTACGGGTTAGGATTAGGGGACGGGTTAGGGTAAGGCTTCGGGTAAGGGTTAGATTTAGGGTTAGGGTTAGGGTTAGGGTTAGGGTTAGGGCACGGGGACGGTTTAGGGTACAGGTTAGGGTACGACAACGGTTTAGGTTGAGCGTATGTTTTAGGGCACGGGTTAGTGTTAGTGTACGGGTTAGGATTAGGGGACGGGTTAGGGTAAGGCTTTGGGTAAGGGTTAGGATTAGGGTGAGGTTAGGGTTAGGTTTAGGGGACGGGGACGGTTTAGGGTACAGGTTAGGGTACGACAACAGTTCAGGGTGAGCGTACGTGTTAGGGCACGGGTTAGTGTGAGCGTACGGGTTAGGATTAGGGGGCGGTTAGGGTAAGGCTTCGGGGAATGGTTAGGGTTAGGGTTAGGGTTAGGTTTAGGGGACGGGGACGGGGACGGTTTAGGGTACAGGTTAGGTTAGGACAATGGTTTAGGGTGAGCGTACGTGTTAGGGTACGGGTTAGTGTTAGCATACGGGTTAGGATTAGGGGACGTGTTAGGGTAAGGCTTTGGGTAAGTGTTACGGTTAGGGTTAGGTTTAGGGTTAGGGGACGGGGACGGGGACGGTTTAGGGTACAGGTTAGGGTACGACAACGCTTTAGGGTGAGCGTATGTGTTAGGGCACGGGTTAGTGTTAGCGTACCGTTTAGGATTAGGGGACGGGTTAGGGTAAGGCTTCGGGTAAGGGTTAGGGTTAGGGTTAGGGGACGGTGTAGGGTACAGGTTAGAGTACGACAACCTTTTAGGGTGAGCGTACGTCTCAGGGTATGGTTTAGTGATAGCGTACGGGTTAGGATTAGGGTACGGTTTAGTGTAAGGCTTCAGGTAAGGGTTAGGGTTAGGGTTAGGGTTAGGGGACGGGGAATGTTTAGGGTTCAGTTTAGGGTATGACAGTGGTTTAGGGTGAGCGTACGTGTTAGGGTACGGGTTAGTGTTAGCGTACGGGATAGGAGTAGGGGACAGGTTAGGTTAAGTATTCGGGTAAGGGTTAGTGTTAGGGTTCGGGTTAGGGTTAGGGGACGGGGACGGTTTAAGGTACAGGTTAGGGTACGTCCACGGTTTAGGGTGAGCGTACGTGTTAGGGTACTGTTTAGTGTTAGCGTACGGGTTAGGATTAGGGGACGGTTTAGGTTAAGGCTTCGGGTAAGGGTTAGGGTTAGGGTTAGGGGACGGGGATGGTTTAGGGTACAGGTAAGGGTACAACTAAGGTTTAGGGTGAGCGTACGTGTTAGAGTACGGGTTAGTGTTAGCGTACGGGTTAGCATTAGGGGACGGGTTAGGGTAAGGCTTCGGGTAAGGTTTAGGGTTAGGGTTAGGGGACGGGGACGGTTTAGGTTACAGGTTAGTGTACGACAACGTTTTAGGGTGAGCGTACGTGTTAGGGTACGGGTTAGTGTTAGCGTACGGGTTAGGATTAGGGGACGGGTTAGGGTAAGGCTTCGGGTAAGGGTTAGGGTTGGGGTTAGGGTTAGGGTTACTGTTAGGGGATGGGGACAGTTTAGGGTACGACAACGGTTTAGGTTGAGCGTACATGTTGGGGTATGGGTTACTGTTAGTGCACGGCTTAGGATTAGGGGACGGGTTAGTGTTAGGCTTCGGGTAAGCGTTAGTGATAGGGTTAGGGTTACGGTTAGGGTTAGGGGACGGGGACGGTTTAGGGTACAGGTTAGGGTACGACAACGGTTTAGTGTGAGCGTACGTGTTAGATTACAATTTAATGTTAGTGTACGGGTTAGGATTAGGGGACGGGTTATGTTAAGGCTTCGGGTAAGGATTAGGGTTAGGGTTAGGGTTAGGGTTAGGGTTAAGGGACGGGGACGGTTTAGGGTACAGTTTAGGGTACGACAATGGTTCAGGGTGACCATACGTTTTAGGGTACGTGTTATTGTTAGTGTACGGGTTAGGCTTAGGGGACGGGTAAGGGTAAGGCTTCGGGTAAGGGTTAGGTTTAGGGTTAGGGTTAGGGTTAGGTATAGGGGATGGACACTGTTTAGGGTACAGGTTAGTGTACGAAAACGGTTTAGGGTGAGCGTACGTGTTAGGCTACGTGTTAGTGTCAGCGTACGGTTTAGGATTAGGGGACGGTTTAGGGTAAGGCTTCGGGTAAGGTTTAGGGTTAGGGTTAGGGTTAGGGTTAGGATTAGGGCACGCAGATGGTTGAGGGTACAGTTTAGGGTACGACAATTGTTTAGGGTGAGCATACGTGTTAGGGTACGGCTTAGTGTTAGCATATGGTTTAGGATTAGGGGACAGGTTATGGTAAGGCTTCGGGTAAGGGTTAGGGTTAGGGTTAGGGTTAGGGGACGGGGACGGTTTAGGGTACAGGTTAGGGTATGACAACGGTTTAGAGTGAGCGTACGTGTTAGGGTACGGTTTAGTGTTAGCGTATGGGTTAGGATTAGGGGACGTGTTAGGGTAAGGCTTTGGGTAAGGGTTAGCGTTAGGGTTAGGGGACGGGGACGGGGACAGTTTAGGGCAAAGGTTAGGGTACAACAACGTTTTAGGGGGAGCGCACGTGTTAGGGTACGGGTTAGTGTTAGCATACGGGTTAGGATTAGGGGACGGGTTAGGGTAAGGCTTCGGGTAAGTGTTAGGGTTAGGGTTAGGGTTAGGGTTAGGGGATGGGGACAGTTTAGGGTACGACAACGGTTTAGGTTGAGCGTACATGTTGGGGTATGGGTTATTGTTAGCGCACGGCTTAGGATTAGGGGACGGGTTAGTGTTAGGCTTCGGGTACAGGTTAGTGTTAGGGTTAGGGTTAGGGGCCAGGGACGGTTTAGGGTACAGGTTAGGGTACGACAACGGTTTAGTGTGAGCGTACGTGTTAGGTTACGGTTTAGTGTTAGCGTATGGGTTAGGATTAGGGGACGGGTTATGGTAAGGCTTCGGGTAAGGATTAGGGTTAGGGTTAGGGTTAAAGTTAGGGTTAGGGTTAAGGGACGGGGACGGTTTAGGGTACAGTTTAGGGTACGACCATGGTTCAGGGTGACCGTAAGTGTTAGGGTACGTGTTAGTGTTAGCGTACGGGTTAGGATTAGGGGACGGGTTAGGGTAAGGCTTCGGGTAAGGGTTAACGTTAGGGTTAGGGTTAGGGTTAGGTTTAGGGGACGGACACGGTTTAGGGTACAGGTTAGGGTACGACAACCGTTTAGGGTGAGCGTACGTGTTAGGTTATGGGTTAGTGTTACCGTACGGGTTAGAATTAGGGGACGGGTTAGGGTAAGGCTTCGGGTAAGCTTCAGGGTTAGGGTTAGGGTTAGGGATAGGGGACGGGGACGGGGACGGTTTAGGGTATAGGTTAGGGTACGACAACGGTTTAGGGTGAGAGTACGTGTTAGGGTACGGGTTAGTGTTAGCATACGGGCTAGAATTAGGGGACCGATTAGGGTAAGGCTTTGGGTAAGGGTTAGGGTTAGGGTTAGGGTTATGGGACGGGGACGGGGACGGGGACGGATTAGGGTACAGTTTAGTGTACGACAATGTTTTAGGGTGAGCGTCCGTGTTAGGGTACGCGTTAGTGTCAGCGTACGGTTTAGGATTAGGGGACAGGTTAGTGTAAGGCTTCACGTAAGGGTTAGGTTTAGGGTTAGGTTAGGGGACGGGGACGGTTTAGGTTACAAGTTAGGGTACGACAACGGTTTACGGTGAGCGTACGTGTTAGTGTACGGGTTAGTGTTAGCGTACGGGTTAGGATTAGGGTACGGGTTAGGGTAAGGCTTCGGGTAAGGGTTAGTGTTAGGGTTAGGGTTATGGTTAGGGGTAGGGGACAGGGACGGTTTAGGGTACAGGTTAGTGTACGACAACGGTTTAGGTTGAGCGTACGTGTTAGGTTACGGTTTAGTGTAATGTATGGGTTAGGATTAGGGGACGGGTTATGGTAAGGCTTCGGGTAAGGATTAGGGTTTTGGTTAGGGTTAGGGTTAGGTTTAAGGGACGGGGACGGTTTAGGGTACAGTTTAGTGTACGACAACGGTTCAGGGTGACCGTACGTGTTAGGGTACGTGTTAGTGTTTTCGTACGGGTTATGTTTAGGGGACGGGTTAGGGTAAGGCTTCGGGTAAGGGTTAGGGTTAGGTTTAGGTTTAGTGTTAGGTTTAGGGGATGGACACGGTTCAGGGTACAGGTTAGGGTACGACAACGGTTTAGGGTGAGTGTACGTGTTAGGGTACGGGTTAGTGTTACAGTACGGGTTAGGATTGGGGACGGGTTAGGGTAAGGCTTCGGGTAAGCTTCAGGGTTAGGCTTAGCGTTATGGTTAGGGGACGGGGACGGGGACGGTTTAGGGTACAGGTTAGGTTACGACAACGGTTTAGGGTGATCGTACGTGTTAGGGTACGTGTTAGTGTCAGCGTACAGTTTAGGATTAGGGGACGGGTTAGGGTAAGGCTTCGGGTAAGGGTTAGGGTTAGGGTTAGGGTTAGGGTTAGGGGATGGGGACGGTTTAGGGTACAGGTTAGGGCACGACAAAAGTTTAGGTTGAGCGTACGTGTTAGGGTAAGGGTTAGTGTTAGCATACGGGTTCGGATTAGGGGACCGGTTAGTGTAAGGCTTCGGGTAAAAGCTAGGGTTAGGGTTAGGGTTAGGGTTATGGTTAGGGTTATTAGACGGGGACGGTTTAGGGTACATGTTAGGGTACGACAACGGTTTAGGGTGAGCGTACGTGTTAGGGTATGGGTTAGTGTTAGCGTATGAGTTAGGATTAAGGGACGGGTTAGGGTAAGGCTTTGGGTAATGGTTAGGGTTAGGGTTAGGGTTAGGGTTAGGGGACAGGGACGGTTTAGTGTACAGGTTAGTATATGTCAACGGTTTAGGGTGAGCGTACGTGTTAGGGTACGGCTTAGAGTTAGCGTACGGGTTAGGATTAGAGGACGGTTTAAGGTAAGGCTTCGGGTAAGGGTTAGGTTTAGGGTTAGGGGACGGGGATGGTTTAGGTTACAGGTTAGTGTACGAGAACGGTTTAGGGTGAGCGTACATGTTAGGGTATGGCTTAGAGTTAGCGTACGGGTTAGGATTAGGGGATGAGTTAGGGTTAGGGTTAGGGGACGGGGACGGTTTAGGGTGCAGTTTAGGGTACGACAGCGGTTTAGGGTGAGCGTACGTGTTAGGGTACGGGTTAGGGTTAGCGTACGGTTTAGGATTAGGGGACGGGTTAGGGGAAGGCTTCGGGTAAGGGTTCGGTTTAGGGTTAGTGTTAGTGTTAGGGTTAGGTTACAGGGACGGTTTAGGGTACAGGTTAGGGTAAGACAACGGTTTAGGGTGAGTGTACATGTTAGGACAAGGGTTAGTGTTAGCGTAAGGGTTAGGATTAGGGGACAGGTTAGGGTAAGGCTTCGGGTAAGTGTTAGGGTTAGGGTTAGGGGACGGGGACGGGGATGGGGATGGTTTAGGGTACAGGTTAGGGTACGACAATGATTTATGGTGAGCCTACGTGTTAGGGCACGGGTTAGTGTTAGCGTACGGGGTATGATTATGGGACGGGTTAGGGTAAGGCTTCGGGTAAGGGTTAGGATTAGGGTTAGGTTTAGGGTTAGGGTTAGGGGATGGGGCGGTTTAGGGTACAGGTTAGGTTACGACCACAGTTTAGTGTGAGCGTACGTGTTAGGGTAAGGGTTAATTTTAGCCTACGGCTTAGGATTAGGGGACGAGTTAGGGTAAGGTTTCGGGTAAGTGTTAGGGTTAGGGTTAGGGTTAGGGCTAGGGGATGGGGACGGTTTAGGGTACATGTTAGGGTACGACAACGGTTTAGGGTGAGCGTACGTGTTAGGTTACGGGTTAGTGTTAGTGTACGGATTAGGATTAGGGGATGGGTTAAGGTAAGGCTTCGGGTAAGGGTAAGGGTTAGGGTTAGGGTTAGGGGACGGGGATTGGGATGGTTTAGGGTACAGGTTAGGGTAGGACAACGGTTTAGGGTGAGCGTACATGTTAGGGCACAGTTTACTGTTAGCGTACATGTTAGGATTAGAGGACGGGATAGGGTAAGGCTTCGGGTAAGGTTTAGGGTTAGGGTTAGGGTTAGGGTTAGGGGACGGGGACGGGGACGGTTTAGGGTACAGTTTAGTGTACGACAACTGTTTAGGGTGAGCGTACATGTTAGGGTACGGGTTAGTGTTAGCGTACAGGTTAGGATTAGGGTAAGGCGTCGGGTAAGGTTTAGGGATAAGTTTAGGGTTAGGGTTATGGTTAGGGGACGGGGACAGTTTAGGGTACAGGTAAGGGTACGACAAAGGTTTAGTGTGAGCGTACGTGTTACGGTATGGGTTAGTGTTAGCGTACGGGTTAGGATTAGGGGACGGGTTATGGTAAGGCTTCGGGGAATGGTTAGTGTTAGGGTTAGGGTTAGGTTTAGGGGACGGAGACGGGGACGGTTTAGGGTACAGGTTAGTGTAGGACAATGGTTTAGGGTGAGCGTACGTGTTAGGGTACGGCTTAGTGTTAGCATACGGGTTAGGATTAGGGGACAGGTTACGGAAAGGCTTCGGGTAAGGGTTAGGGTTAGGGTTAGGGGACGGGGACAGTTTAGGGTACGACATCGGTTTAGGTTGAGCGTACATGTTGGGGTATGGGTTACTGTTAGTGCACGGCTTAGGATTAGGGGACGGGTTAGTGTTAGGCTTCGGGTAAGCGTTAGTGATAGGGTTAGGGTTTCGGTTAGGGTTAGGGGACGGGGACGGTTTAGGGTACAGGTTAGGGTACGACAACGGTTTAGTGTGAGCGTACGTGTTAGGTTACAATTTAATGTTAGTGTACGGGTTAGGATTAGGGGACGGGTTATGTTAAGGCTTCGGGTCAGGATTAGGGTTAGGGTTAGGGTTAGGGTTAGGGTTAAGGGACGGGGACGGTTTAGGGTACAGTTTAGGGTACGACAATGGTTCAGGGTGACCGTACGTTTTAGGGTACGTGTTATTGTTAGCGTACGGGTTAGGATTAGGGGACGGGTAAGGGTAAGGCTTCGGGTAAGGGTTAGGTTTAGGGTTAGGGTTAGGGTTAGGTATAGGGGATGGACACTGTTTAGGGTACAGGTTAGTGTACGAAAACGGTTTAGGGTGAGCGTACGTGTTAGGCTACGTGTTAGTGTCAGCGTACGGTTTAGGATTAGGGGACGGGTTAGTGTAAGGCTTCGGGTAAGGTTTAGGGTTAGGGTTAGGGTTAGGGTTAGGGTTAGGGCACAGGGATGGTTGAGGGTACAGTTTAGTGTACGACAATTGTTTAGGGTGAGCATACGTGTTAGGGTACGGCTTAGTGTTAGCATATGGTTTAGGATTAGGGGACAGGTTATGGTAAGGCTTCGGGTAAGTGTTAGGGTTAGGGTTAGGGTTAGGGGAGGGGGACGGTTTACGGTACAGGTTAGGGTATGACAACGGTTTAGAGTGAGCGTACGTGTTAGGGTACGGTTTAGTGTTAGCGTACGGGTTAGGATTAGGGGACGTGTTAGGGTAAGGCTTTGGGTAAGGGTTAGCGTTAGGGTTAGGGGACGGGGACGGGGACGGTTTAGGGCAAAGGTTAGGGTACAACAACGTTTTAGGGGGAGCGCACGTGTTAGGGTACGGGTTAGTGTTAGCATACGGGTTAGGATTAGGGGACGGGTTAGGGTAAGGCTTCGGGTAAGTGTTAGGGTTAGGGTTAGGGTTAGGGTTAGGGGATGGGGACAGTTTAGGGTACGACAACGGTTTAGGTTGAGCGTACATGTTGGGGTATGGGTTACTGTTAGCGCACGGCTTAGGATTAGGGGACGGGTTAGTGTTAGGCTTCGGGTACAGGTTAGTGTTAGGGTTAGGGTTAGGGGCCAGGGACGGTTTAGGGTACAGGTTAGGGTACGACAACGGTTTAGGGTGAGCGTACGTGTTAGCTTACGGTTTAGTGTTAGCGTATGGGTTAGGATTAGGGGACGGGATATGGTAAGGCTTCGGGTAAGGATTAGGGTTAGGGTTAGGGTTAGGGTTAGGGTTAGGGTTAAGGGACGGGGACGGTTTAGGGTACAGTTTAGGGTACGACCATGGTTCAGGGTGACCGTAAGTGTTAGGGTACGTGTTAGTGTTAGCGTACGGGTTAGGATTAGGGGACGGGTTAGGGTAAGGCTTCGGGTAAGGGTTAAGGTTAGGGTTAGGGTTAGGGTTAGGTTTAGGGGACGGACACGGTTTAGGGTACAGGTTAGGTTACGACAACCGTTTAGGGTGAGCGTACGTGTTAGGTTATTGGTTAGTGTTACCGTACGGGTTAGAATTAGGGGACGGGTTAGGGTAAGGCTTCGGGTAAGCTTCAGGGTTAGGGTTAGGGTTAGGGATAGGGGACGGGGACGGGGACGGTTTAGGGCATAGGTTAGGGTACGACAACGGTTTAGGGTGAGAGTACGTGTTAGGGTACGGGTTAGTGTTAGCATACGGGTTAGAATTAGGGGACCGATTAGGGTAAGGCTTTGGGTAAGGGTTAGGGTTAGGGTTTGGGTTAGGGTTAGGGTTATGGGACGGGGACGGGGACGGGGACGGATTAGGGTACAGTTTAGTGTACGACAATGTTTTAGGGTGAGCGTCCGTGTTAGGGTACGCGTTAGTGTCAGCGTACGGTTTAGGATTAGGAGACAGGTTAGGGTAAGGCTTCACGTAAGGGTTAGGGTTAGGGTTAGGTTAGGGGACGGGGACGGTTTAGGTTACAAGTTAGGGTACGACAACGGTTTACGGTGAGCGTACGTGTTAGTGTACGGGTTAGTGTTAGCGTACGGGTTAGGATTAGGGGACGGGTTAGGGTAAGGCTTCGGGTAAGGGTTAGTGTTAGGGTTAGGGTTATGGTTAGGGGTAGGTGACTGGGACGGTTTAGGGTACAGGTTAGTGTACGACAATGGTTTAGGTTGAGCGTACGTGTTAGGTTACGGTTTAGTGTTAATGTATGGGTTAGGATTAGGGGACGGGTTATGGTAAGGCTTCGGGTAAGGATTAGGGTTTTGGTTAGGGTTAGGGTTAGGGTTAAGGGACGGGGACGGTTTAGGGTACAGTTTAGTGTACGACAACGGTTCAGGGTGACCGTACGTGTTAGGGTACATGTTAGTGTTTTTGTACGGGTTATGTTTAGGGGACGGGTTAGGGTAAGGCTTCGGGTAAGGGTTAGGGTTAGGTTTAGGTTTGGTGTTAGGTTTAGGGGACGGACACGGTTCAGGGTACAGGTTAGGGTACGACAACGGTTTAGGGTGAGTGTACGTGTTAGGGTACGGGTTAGTGTTACAGTACGGGTTAGGATTGGGGACGGGTTAGGGTAAGGCTTCGGGTAAGCTTCAGGGTTAGGCTTAGCGTTATGGTTAGGGGACGGGGACGGGGACGGTTTAGGGTACAGGTTAGGTTACGACAACGGTTTAGGGTGATCGTACGTGTTAGGGTACGTGTTAGTGTCAGCGTACAGTTTAGGATTAGGGGACGGGTTAGGGTAAGGCTTCGGGTAAGGGTTAGGGTTAGGGTTAGGGTTAGGGGATGGGGACGGTTTAGGGTACAGGTTAGGGCACGACAAAGTTTAGGTTGAGTGTACGTGTTAGGGTACGGGTTAGTGTTAGCATACGGGTTCGGATTAGGGGACCGGTTAGGGTAAGGCTTCGGGTAAAAGCTAGGGTTAGGGTTAGGGTTAGGGTTATGGTTAGGGTTATTAGACGGGGACGGTTTAGGGTACATGTTAGGGTACAACAACGGTTTAGGGTGAGCGTACGTGTTAGGGTACGGGTTAGTGTTAGCGTATGAGTTAGGATTAAGGGACGGGTTAGGGTAAGGCTTTGGGTAATGGTTAGGGTTAGGGTTAGGGTTAGGGTTAGGGTTAGGGGACAGGGACGGTTTAGTGTACAGGTTAGTATATGTCAACGGTTTAGGGTGAGCGTACGTGTTAGGGTACGGCTTAGAGTTAGCGTACGGGTTAGGATTAAGGACGGTTTAAGGTAAGGCTTCGGGTAAGGGTTAGGTTTAGGGTTAGGGGACGGGGATGGTTTAGGTTACAGGTTAGTGTACGAGAACGGTTTAGTGTGAGCGTACGTGTTAGGGTATGGCTTAGAGTTAGCATACGGGTTAGGATTAGGGGATGAGTTAGGGTTAGGGTTAGGGGACGGGGACGGTTTAGGGTGCAGTTTAGGGTACGACAGCGGTTTAGGGTGAGCGTACGTGTTAGGGTACGGGTTAGGGTTAGCGTACGGTTTAGGATTAGGGGACGGGTTAGGGGAAGGCTTCGGGTAAGGGTTCGGTTTAGGGTTAGTGTTAGTGTTAGGGTTAGGTTACAGGGACGGTTTAGGGTACAGGTAAGGGTAAGACAACGGTTTAGGGTGAGTGTACATGTTAGGACAAGGGTTAGTGTCAGCGTAAGGGTTAGGATTGGGGACAGGTTAGGGTAAGGCTTCGGGTAAGTGTTAGGGTTAGGGTTAGGGGACGGGGACGGGGATGGGGATGGTTTAGGGTACAGGTTAGGGTACGACAATGATTTATGGTGAGCCTACGTGTTAGGGCACGGGTTAGTGTTAGCGTACGGGGTATGATTATGGGACGGGTTAGGGTAAGGCTTCGGGTAAGGGTTAGGATTAGGGTTAGGTTTAGGGTTAGGGTTAGGGGATGGGGCGGTTTAGGGTACAGGTTAGGTTACGACCACAGTTTAGTGTGAGCGTACATGTTAGGGTAAGGGTTAGTTTTAGACTACGACTTAGGATTAGGGGACGAGTTAGAGTAAGGTTTCGGGTAATTGTTAGGGTTAGGGTTAGGGTTAGGGCTAGGGTATGGGGACGGTTTAGGGTACATGTTAGGGTACGACAACGGTTTAGGGTGAGCGTACGTGTTAGGTTACGGGTTAGTGTTAGTGTACGGATTAGGATTAGGGGATGGGTTAAGGTAAGGCTTCGGGTAAGGGTAAGGGTTAGGGTTAGGGTTAGGGTTAGGGGACGGGGATTGGGATGCTTTAGGGTACAGGTTAGGGTAGGACAACGGTTTAGGGTGAGCGTACATGTTAGGGCACAGTTTACTGTTAGCGTACATGTTAGGATCAGAGGACGGGATAGGGTAAGGCTTCGGGTAAAGTTTAGGGTTAGGGTTAGGGGACGGTTTAGGGTACAGGTTAGGGTACGACAATGGTTTAGGTTGAGCGTACGAGTTAGGGCAGTGGTTAGTGTTAGCGTACGGATTAGGATTCTGGGACGGGTTAAGGTAAGGCTTCAGGTAAGGGTTAGGGTTTGGGTTAGGGTTAGGGTTAGGGTTAGGGCACAGGAACAGTTTACGGTACAGGTTAGGGTACAAAAACGGTTTAGGGTTAGCGTACGTGGTAGGGTATGGGTTAGTGTTAGCGAACGGGTTAGAATTAGGGTACGGGTTAGGGTAAGCTTCGGGTAAGGGTTAGGGTTAGGGTTAGGTTTAGGGTTAGGGTTAGGGGATGTGGAGGGTTTAGGGTACAGGTTAGGGTACAACAACGGTTTAGGGTGAGCGTACGTGGTAGGGTATGGGTTAGTGTTAGCGTACGTGTTCGGTTTATGTGATGGGTTAGGGTAAGGCTTTGCGTAAGGGTTAGGGTTAGGGTTAGGTTTAGGGTTAGGGTTAGGGGATGGGGAGGGTTTAGGGTACAGGTTAGGGTACGACAACCGTTTAGGGTGAGCGTACGTGTTAGGGTACGGGTTAGTGTTAGCGTACGGGTTAGTATTAGGGGACGGGATAGGGTAAGGCTTCGGGTAAGGGTTAGGGTTAGGGTTAGGGGACGGATACGGTTTAGGGTACAGGTTAGGGTACGACAACGCTTTAGGGTGTGCGTACATGTTAGAGTACGGGTTAGAGTTAGCGTACGATTTAGGATTAGGGGACAGGTTAGTGTAAGGCTTCGGGTAAGGGTTACGGTTCGGGCTAGGGTTAGAGTTAGGGGATCGGGACTGGGACAGTTTAGGGTACAGGTTAGGGTACAACAAGGGTTTAGGGTGAGCGTATGTGTTAGTGTATGGGTTAGTGTTAGCGTATGGGTTAGGAGTAGGGGATGCGTTAGGGTAAGGCTTCGGATAAGGTTTAGGGTTAGGGTTAGGGTTAGGGTTAGGGTTAGGGGACGGGGACGGTTTAGGGTACAGTTTAGTGTACGACAACTGTTTAGGGTGAGCGTACATGTTAGGGTACGGGTTAGTGTTAGCGTACAGGTTAGGATTAGGGTAAGGCGTCGGGTAAGGTTTAGGGATAAGTTTAGGGTTAGGGTTATGGTTAGGGGACGGGGACGGTTTAGGGTACAGGTTAGGGTACAACAACGGTTTAGGGTGAGCGTACGTTTTAGGGTACAAGTTAGTGTTAGCGTACGGGTTAGGATTAGGGGACGGGTTAGGGATAGGCTTCGGGTAAGGGTTAGTGTTAGGGTTAGGTTTACTGTTAGGGTTAGGGGACAGGGACGGTTTAGGGTACAGGTTAGGGTACGACAACGGTTTAGGGTGAGCGTACGTGTTAGGTTACGGGTTAGTGTTAACGTACGGGTTAGCATTAGGGGACGGGTTATGGGAAGGCTTCGAGTAAGTGTTAGGGTTAGGGTTAGGGTTAGGGATAGGGTTAGGGCACGGGGATGGTTTAGGGTACAGGTTAGGGTACGACAATGGTTTAGGGTGAGCATACGTGTTAGGGTACGGCTTAGTGTTAGCATATGGGTTAGGATTAGGGGACAGGTTATGGTAAGGCTTAGGGTAAGGGTTAGGGTTAGGGTTAGGGGACGGGGACGGTTTAGGGTACAGGTTAGGGTACGACAACGGTTTAGAGTGAGCGTACGTGTTAAGGTACGGTTTAGTGTTAGCGTACGGGTTAGGATTGCGGACGTGTTAGGGTAAGGCTTTGGGTAAGGGTTAGGGTTAGGTTTAGGGGACGGGGACGGGGACGGTTTAGGGCAAAAGTTTAGGGTACAACAACGTTTTAGGGTGAGCGTACGTGTTAGGGTACGGGTTAGTGTTAGCATACGGGTTAGGATTAGGGGACGGGTTAGGGTAAGGCTTCGGGTAAGGGTTAGGTTTAGGGTTAGGGTTAGGGTTAGGAGATGGGGACAGTTTAGGGTGCGACAACGGTTTAGGTTGATCGTACATGTTGGGGTATGGGTTATTGTTAGCGCACGGCTTAGGATTAGGGGATGGGTTACTGTTAGGCTTCGGGTAAGGGTTAGTGTTAGAGTTAGGGTTAGGGGCCAGGGACGGTTTAGGGTACAGTTTAGGGTACGACAACGGTTTAGTGTGAGCGTACGTGTTAGGTTACGTTTTAGTGTTAGCGTACGGGTTAGGATTAGGGGACGGGTTATGGTAAGGCTTCGGGTAAGGATTAGGGTTAGGGTTAGGGTTAGGTTTAGGGTTAGGGTTAGAGTTAAGGGACGGGGACGGTTTAGGGTACAGTTTAGGGTACGACAATGGTTCAGGGTGACCGTAAGTGTTAGGGTACGTGTTAGTGTTAGCGTACGGGTTAGGATTAGGAGACGGGTTAGGGTAAGGCTTCGGGTAAGGGTTAAGGTTAGGGTTAGGGTTAGGGTTAGGTTTAGGGGATGGACACGGTTTAGGGTACAGGTTAGTGTACGACAACGGTTTAGGGTGAGCGTACGTGTTAGGGCATGGTTTAGTGTTAGCGTACGATTTAGGTTTAGTTGACGTGTTAGGGTAAGGCTTTGGGTAAGTGTTAGGGTTAGGGTTAGGGTTAGGGGACGGGGTCGGTTTAGGTTACAAGTAAGGGTACGACAACGGTTTAGGGTGAGCGTACGTGTTAGGGTTCGGGTTAGTGTTAGTGTGTGAGTTAGGATTAAGGGACGGGTTAGGGTAAGGCTTTGGGTAATGGTTAGGGTTAGGGTTAGGGTTAGGGTACAGGGACGGTTTAGTGTACAGGTTAGTATATGTCAACGGTTTAAGGTGAGCGTACGTGTTAGGGTACGGCTTAGAGTTAGCGTACGGGTTAGGATTAGAGGACGGGTTAAGGTAAGGCTTCGGGTAAGGGTTAGGTTTAGGGTTAGGGGACGGGGACGGTTTAGGTTACAGGTTAGTGTACGAGAACGGTTTAGGGTGAGCGTATGTGTTAGGGTATGGCTTAGAGTTAGCGTACGGGTTAGGATTAGGGGATGGGTTAGGGTTAGGGTTAGGGTTAGGGGACGGGGACGGTTGAGGGTGCAGTTTAGCGTACGACAGCGGTTTAGGGTGAGCGTACGTGTTAGGGTACGGGTTAGGGTTAGCGTACAGTTTAGGTTTAGGGGACAGGTTAGGGGAAGGCTTCGTGTAAGGGTTCGGTTTAGGGTTAGTGTTAGTGTTAGGGTTAGGTTACAGAGGCGGTTTAGGGTACAGGTTAGGGTAAGACAACGGTTTAGGGTGAGTGTACATGTTAGGGCAAGGGTTAGTGTTAGCGTAAGGGTTAGGATTAGGGGACAGGTTAGGGTAAGGCTTCGGGTAAGTGTTAGGGTTAGGTTTAGGGGACGGGGACGGGGATGGGGATGGTTTAGGGTACAGGTTAGGGTACGACAATGATTTATAGTGAGCCTACGTGTTAGGGCACGGGTTAGTGTTAGCGTACGGGTTATGATTATGGGACGGGTTAGGGTAAGGCTTCGGGTAAGGGTTAGGATTAGGGTTAGGTTTAGGGTTAGGGTTAGGGGATGGGGCGGTTTAGGGTACAGGTTAGGGTACGACCACAGTTTAGTGTGAGCGTACGTGTTAGGGTAAGGGTTAGTTTTAGCCTACGGCTTAGGATTAGGGGACGAGTTAGGGTAAGGTTTCGGGTAAGTGTTAGGGTTAGGGTTAGGGTTAGGGCTAGGGGATGGGGACGGTTTAGGGTACATGTTAGTGTACGACAACGGTTTAGGGTGAGCGTACGTGTAAGTTTACGGGTTAGTGTTAGTGTACGGATTAGGATTAGGGGATGGGTTAAGGTAAGGCTTCGGATAAGGGTAAGGGTTAGGGTTAGCGTTAGGGTTAGGGGACGGGGATTGGGATGGTTTAGGGTACAGGTTAGGGTAGGACAACAGTTTAGGGTGAGCGTACATGTTAGGGCACAGTTTACTGTTAGCGTACAGGTTAAGATTAGAGGACGGGTTAGGGTAAGGCTTCGGGTAAGGGTTAGGGTTAGGGGACGGTTTAGGGTACAGGTTATGGTACGACAATGGTTTAGGTTGAGCGTACGTGTTAGGGTACGGGTTTGTGTTAGCGTACGGGTTAGGATTATGGGACAGGATAGGGTAAGGCTTCGGGTAAGGGTTACGGTTAGGGCTAGGGTTAGGGTTAGGGGACGGGGACGGGGACAGTTTAGGGTACAGGTTAGGGTACAACAAGGGTTTAGGGTGAGCGTATGTGTTAGTGTATGGGTTAGTGTTAGCATATGGGTTAGGATTTGGGGACAGGTTAGAGTAAGGCTTCGGGTAAGTCTTAGGGTTAGGGTTAGGGTTAGGGGACGGGGACGGTTTAGTGTACAGGTTAGGGTATGACAACGCTTTAGGTTGAGCGTACGTGTTAGGGCACGTGTTAGTGTTAGTGTACGAGTTAGGATTAGGGGACGGGTTAGGGTAAGGCTTCGGGTAAGGGTTAGGGTTAAGGTTACGGGACTGGGACGGTTTAGCGTACAGGTTAGGGTACGACAACGGTTTAGTGTGAGCGTACGTGTTAGGGCATGGGTTAGTTTTAGCTTATCGGTTAGGATTATGGGATGGGTTACGGTAAGGCTTCGGGTAAGAGTTAGGGTTTGGGTTAGGGTTAGGGGACGGGGACGGGGACGGTTTAGGGTACAGGTTAGGGTACGACAAAGGTTTAGGGTGAGCGTACGTGTTAGGATAATTGTTAGTGTAAGCGTACGGGTTAGGATTAGTGGACGGGTTAGGGTAAGGCTTCGAGTAAGGGTTAAGTTTAGGGTTAGGGTTTTGGTTAGGGTTAGGGGACGGGGACGGTTTAGAGTACAGGTTAGGGTAGGACAACGGTTTAGGGTGAGGGTACATGTTAGGGCACAGTTTACCGTTAGCGTACAAGTTAGGATTAGGGGACGGGTTAGGGTAAGGCTCCGGGTAAGGGTTAGGGTTTGGGTTAGGGTTAGGCTTAGGGTTAGGGTTAGGGGACGGGGACGGGGACGGTTTAGGGTAGAGGTTAGTGTACGACAACTCTTTAGGGTGAGCGTACATGTTAGGGTACGGGTTAGAGTTAGCGTATAGGTTAGGAATAGGGGACGGGTTAGGGTAAGGCTACGGGTAAGGGTGAGGTTTAGGGTTAAGTTTAGGGGATGGGGACGGTTTAGGGTACAGGTTATGGTACGACAACGGTTTAGGGTGAGCATACGTGTTAGGGTATGGGTTAGTGTTAGCGTACGGGGTAGGATTATGGGACGGGTTAGGGTAAGGCCTCGGGTAAGGGTTAGGGTTAGGGTTAGGGTTAGGGTTAGGCTACAGGGACGGTTTAGGGTACAGGTTAGGGTATGACAACGGTTTAGGGTGAGCGTACGTGTTAGGACATGGGTTAGTGTTAGCGTACGGGTTAGGATTAGGTGACGGCTTAGGGGAAGGCGTTGGGTAAGGGTTAGGGTTAGGGTTAGGGTTAGAGTTAGGGTTAGGGGACGGGGACGGGGACGGTTTAGGGTACTGTTTAGGGTACGAATAAGTTTTAGGGTGAGTGTACGTGTTAGGGTACGGGTTAGTGTTAGCGTACGGGTTAGGATTAGGGGATGGTTTAGGGTAAGGCGTCAGGTAAGTGTTAGGGTTAGGGTTAGGTGATGGGGACGTTTTAGGGTACAGGTTAGTGTATGAGAATGGTTTAGGGTGAGCGTACGTGTTAGGGTACGGGTTAGAGTTAGCGTATGTGTTAGGATTAGGGGACGGGTTAGGGTAAGGCTTCGGGTAAGGATTAGGGTTAGGGTTAGGGGACGGGGACGGTTTAGGGTACAGGTTAAGGTACGACAACGGTTTAGGGTGAGCGTATGTGTTAGGGCATGGGGTAGTTTTAGCGTATTATTTAGGATTATGGGACGGGTTAGGGTAAGGCTTCGGGTAAGGGGTAAGGTTTGGGATAGGGTTAGGGTTAGGGAACGGGGACGGGGACGGTTTAATGTACAGGTTAGGGTACGACCACGCTTTAGGGTGAGCGTACCTGTTAGGGCACGGGTTAGTGTTAGCGTACGGGTTAGGATTAGGGGACGGGTTAGGGTAAGGCTTCGGGTAAGGGTTAGGTTTAGGGTTAGGGTTAGGGGACGGGGACGGGGACGGTTTAGGGTACAGGTTAGTGTACGACAGAGGATTAGGGTGAGCATTCGTTTTAGGGCACAGGTTAGTGTTAGCGTACGGGTTAGGATTAGGGGACGGTTTAGGGTAAGGCTTCGGGTAAGTATTAGGGTTAGGGTTAGGCTTAGGGGAAGGGGACGACTTAGGGTACAGGTTAGGGTACGACAAAGTTTTAGGGTGAGCGTACGTGTTAGGGTACGTGTTAGTGTTAGCGTATGGTTTAGAATTGGGGGCCGAGTTAGGGTAAGGCTTCGGGTAAGGGTTAGGGATAGTGTTAGGGTTAGGGTTAGGGGACGGGGATGGTTTAGGGTACAGGTTAGGGTACGAAAACTATTTAGGGTGAGCGTACGTGTTAGGGTACGGGTTAGTGTTAGCGTACGGGTTAGGATTATGGGACGGGTTAGGGTAAGGCTTCGGGTAAGTGTTAGGGTTAGGGTTAGGGTTAGAGTTAGGGTTAGGGTTAGGGTACAGGGACGGTTCAGGGTACAGGTTAGGGTACGACAATGGTTTAGGGTGAGTGTACGTGTTAGGGCAAGGGTTAGTGTTAGCATACGGGTTAGGATTAGGGGACAGATTAGGGTAAGGCTTCGGGTAAGGGTTAGGGTTAGGGTTAGGGTTAGGGTTAGGTGATGGGGACGGTTTAGGTTACAGGTTAGTGTACGACAACAGTTTAGGGTGAGCGTATGTGTTAGGGTACTTGTTAGTGTTAGCGTACGGGTTAGGATTGGGGACGGGTTAGGGTAAGGCTTCGCGTAAGGGTTAGGGTTAGGGTTAGGGCTAGGGGACGGTGACGGTTTAGGGTACAGGTTAGGGTACGACAACGGTTTAGGGTGAGGGTACGTGTTAGGACACGGGTTAGTGTTAGCGTACGGATTAGGATTAGGGGACGGGTTAGTGTAATGCTTCGGGTAAGTGTTAGGGTTAGGGTTAGGGTTAGGGTTAGGGGACGGGGACGGTTTAGGGTACATGTTAGGGTACGACAAAGATTTAGTGTGAGCGTACGTGTTAGGGTATGGGTTAGTGTTAGCGGGTTAGGATTAAGGGTCGGGTTAGGGTAAGGCTTGGGGTAAGGTTTAGGTTTAGGGCTAGGTTTAGGGTTAGGGTTAGGGGACGGGGACGGTTTAGGGTACAAGTTAGGGTAGGACAATAGTTTAGGTTGAGCGTACATTTTAGGGCACAGTTTACTGTTAGCGTACGGGTTAGGATTAGAGGACGGGTTATGGTAAGGCTTCGGGTAAGGGTTAGGGTTAAGGTTAGTTGACGGGGATGGTTTAGGGTACAGGTTAGTGTATGAGAATGGTTTAGGGTGAGCGTACGTGTTAGAATACGGGTTAGAGTTAGCGTATGGGTTAGGATTAGGGGACGGGTTAGTGTAAGGCTTCGGGTAAGGATTAGGGTTAGGGTTAGGGGACGGGGACGGTTTAGGGTACAGTTTAGGGTACGACAACGGTTTAGGGTGAGCGTATATGTTAGGGGATGGGTTAGTTTTAGCGTATCGGTTAGGATTATTAGAGGGGGTAGGGTAAGGCTTCGGGTAAGGCTTAGGGTTTGGGTTAGGGTTAGGGTTAGGGAACGGGGACGGGGACGGTTTAGTGTACAGGTTAGGGTACGACCACACTTTAGGGTGAGCGTACGTGTTAGGGCACGGGTTAGTGTTAGCGTACGGGTTAGGATTAGGGGACGGGTTAGGGTAAGGGTTCGGGTAAGGGTTAGATTTAGGGTTAGGGTTAGGGGACGGGGACGGGGACGGGGACGGTTTAGGGTACATGTTAGTGTACGACAGCGGTTTAGGGTGAGCGTACGTGTTAGGGTATGGGTTAGTGTTAGCGTACGGGTTAGGATTAGGGCACGGGTTAGGGTAAGGCTTGGTGTAAGGGTTAGGGTTAGGGTTAGGGTTAGGGTTAGGGGAGGGGGACGGTTTAGGGTACAGGTTAGGGTAGGACAATGGTTTAGGTTCAGCGTACATGTTAAGGCACAGTTTACTGTTAGCGTATGGGTTAGGATTTGGGGACGGGTTAGGGTAAGGCGTCGGGTAAGGGTTAGGGTTAGGATTAGGGATAGGGTTAAGGGTCCGGGACAGGGACGGTTTAGGGTATAGGTTAGGGTACGACAACAGTTTAGGGTGAGCGTACATGTTAGGGTACGGGTTAGTGTTAGCGTACGGGTTAGGATTATGGGACGGGTTAGGGTAAGGCGTCGGGTAAGGGTTAGGGTAAGCGTTAGGGTTAGGGTTAATGGTCAGGGACAGGGACGGTTTAGGGTACAGTTTAGGGTACGACAACAGTTTAGGGTGAGCGTACATGTTAGGGTACGTGTTAGTGTTAGCGTACGGGTTAGGATTATGGGACGGGTTAGGGTAAGGCTTTGGGTAAGCTTTAGGTTTAGGATAAGGGTTAGGGTTAGGGTTAGGGTAGAGGGACGGTTTAGGGTACAGGTTAGGGTCCGACAACGGTTTAGGGTGAGCGTACGTGTTAGGGCAAGGGTTAGTGTTAGCGTACGGGTTAGGATTAGGGGACAGGTTAGGGTAAGGCTCCGGGTAAGGGTTAGGGTTAGTGTTAGGGTTAGGGTTAGGGTTAGGGGACGGAGACGGTTTAGGTTACAGGTTAGTGTACGACAACGTTTTAAGGTGAGCGCACGTGTAAGGGTACGGGATAGTGTTAGCGTACGGGTTAGGAATAGGGGACATGTTAGGGTAAGGTTTCGGGTAAGGGCTAGGGTTAGGGGACGGGGACGGGACGGTTTAGTGTACAGGTTACTGTACGAGAACGGTTTAGGTTGAGCATACGGGTTAGGTTACGGGTTAGTGTTAGCGTACGGTTTAGGATTAGGGGACGGTTTAGGGTAAGGCTTTGTGTAAGGGTTAGGTTTAGGGTTAGGGGACGGGGACGATTTAGGGTACAGCTTAGTGTACGACAAAATTTTAGGGTGAGCGTACGTGTTAGGATACAGGTTAGTGTTAGTGTAGGGGTTAGAATTAGGGGACGAGTTATGGTAAGGCTTCGGGTAAGGATTAGGGTTAGGTTTAGGGTTAGGGCACAGGGACGATTTAGGGTACAGGTTAATGTACGACAACGGTTTAGGGTGAGCGTATGTGTTAGGGCACGGGTTAGTGTTAGCGTAGCGTTTAGGATTATGGGATGGGTTAGTGTAAGGCTTCGGGTAAGGGTTAGGGTTTGGGTTAGGGTTAGGGTTAGGGTACGGGGACAGGAGCAGTTTAGGATACAGGTTAGGGTACGACAACGCTTTAGGGTGAGCGTACGTGTTAGGGCACGGATTAGTGTTAGCGTACGGTTAGGATTAGGGGACGGGTTAGGGTAAGGCTTCGGGTAAGGTTTAGGGTTATGGTTAGGGTTCGGGTTAGTGTTAGGTAATGGGGACGGTTTAGGGTACAGCTTAGTGTACGACAAATGTTTCGGGTGAGCGTACGTGTTAGGGCACGGGTTAGTGTTAGCGTGCGGGTTAGGTTTAGGGGACCGGTTAGGGTAAGGCTTCGGGTAAGGTTTAAGGTTAGGGTTAGGGTTAGGGTTAGGGGACAGGGACGATTTAGGGTACAGGTTAGGGTACGACAAGGTTTTAGGGTGAGCGTACGTGTTAGGGTACGGGTTAGTGTTAGCGTACGGGTTAGGATTATGGGACGGGTTAGGGTAAGGCTTCTGGTAAGGGTTAGGGTTAGGGTTAGAGTTAGGGGACGGGGACGGTTTAGGGTACAGGTTAGGGTACGTCAACGGTTTAGGGTGAGCGTACGTGTTAGGGTACGGGTTAGTGTTAGCGTACTGGTTAGTATTAGGGGACGGGTTAGGGTAAGGCTTCGGGTAAGGGTTAGGGTTAGGGTTAGGGTTAGGGTTACGGTTAGGGTTAAGGGACGGGGACGGTTTAGGGTACAGGTTAGTGTACGACAAATGTTTAGGGTGAGCGTACGTGATAGGGTATGGGTTAGTGTTAGCGTACGTGATAGGATCAGGGGACGGGCTAGGGTAAGGCTTCGGGTAAGGGTTATGGTTAAGGTTAGGGTTAGGGAACGGGGACGGTTTAGGGTACAGGTTAGGGTACGACAACGCTTTAGGGTGAGCGTATGTGTTAGGTCACGGTTTACTGTTAGCGTACGTGTTAGGATTAGAGGACGGGTTAGGTTAAGGATTCGGGTAATTGTTAGGGTTAGGGTAAGGGTTACGGGATGGGGACGGTTTAGGGTACAGGTTAGGGTACGACAAAGTTTTAGGGTGAGCGTACGTGTTAGGACTCGGTTTAGTGTTAGCGTACGGGTTAGGATTAAGGGACGGGTTAGGGTAAGGCTTCGGTTAAGGGTTAGGGTTAGGGTTAGGTTTAGGGTTACTGTTAGGGGATGGGGACGGTTTAGGGTACAGGTTAGGGTACGACAACGGTTTAGGGTGAGCGTACGTGGTAGGGTACAGGTTAGGGTTAGCGTACGGGATAGGATTATGGGATGGGTTAGGGTAAAGCTTCGGGTAAAGTTTAGGTTTTGGTTTAGGGTTAGGGTTAGGGTTAGGGGACGGGGACGGTTTAGGGTACAGGTTGGGGTACGACAACGGTTTAGGGTGAGCGTACGTGTTAGGGTACGGGTTAGTGTTAATGTACGGGTTAGGATTAGGACACGTGTTAGGGTAAGGCTTCGGGTATGTGTTAGGGTTACGGTTAGGGACGGGGACGGTTTAGGGTACAGGTTAGGGTGTGACAACGTTTTACCGTGAGTGTACGTGTTAGGGTACGGTTTAGTGTTAGCGTACGGGTTAGGTTTAGTGGACTGGTTAGTGTAAGGCTTCGGTAAGGGTTAGGTTTAGGTTTAGGATTAGGGTTAGGGGACAGGGACGGTTTATGGTAAAGGTTAGGGTACGACAACGGTTTAGGGTGAGCGTACATGTTAGGGTACATGTTAGTGTTAGCGTACGGGTTAGGAATAGGGTACGGGTTAGGGTTAGGCTTCGGGTAAGCGTTACGGTTAGGGTTAGGGTTAGGTTTAGGGGACGGGGACGGTTTAGTGTACAGGTTAGGGTACGACAACGGTTTAGGGTGAGCGTACGTGTTAGGGTACGAGTTAGTGTTAGCGTACGGGTTAGGATTAGGGGACGGGTTAGGGGAAGGCTTCGGGTAAGGGTTAGGGTTAGGTTTAGGGTTGGGTTTAGGGGACGGGGACGGTTTAGGGTACAGGTTAGGGTACGACAACGGTTTAGAGTGAGCATATGTGTTAGGGTACGGGTTAGTGTTTGCGTACGGGTTAGGATTAGGGCACGGGTTAGGGTAAGGCTTGGTGTAAGGGTTAGGGTTAGGGTTAGGGTTAGGGTTAGGGGAGGGGGACGGTTTAGGGTACAGGTTAGGGTAGGACAATGGTTTAGGTTCAGCGTACACGTTAGGGCACAGTTTACTGTTAGCGTACGGGTTAGGATTAGAGGACGGGTTATAGTAAGGCTTCGGATAAGGGTTAGGTTTAGGTTTAGGGTTAGGGTTAGGGTTAGGGGACAGGGACGGTTTAGGGTTCATGTTAGGGTACGACAACGGTTTAGGTTGAGCGTGCGTGTTAGGGTACTGGTTAGTGTTAGCGTACGGTTTAGGATTTGGGGACGGGTTAGTGTAAGGCGTCGGGTAAGGGTTAGGGTTAGGGTTAGGGTTAGGGTTAAGGGTCGGGGACAGGGACGGTTTAGGCTACAGGTTAGGGTACGACAACAGTTTAGGGTGAGCGTACATGTTAGGGTACGGGTTAGTGTTAGCGTACGGGTTAGGATTATGGGACGGGTTAGGGTAAGGCGTCGGGCAAGGGTTAGGGTTAGGGTTAGGGTTAGGGTTAATGGTCAGGGACAGGGACGGTTTAGGGTACAGTTTAGGGTACGACAACCGTTTAGGGTGAGCGTACATGTTAGGGTACGGGTTAGTGTTAGCGTACGGGTTAGGATTATGGGACGGGTTAGGGTAAGGCTTCGGGTAAGCTTTAGGGTTAGGATAAGGGTTAGGGTTAGGGTTAGGGTAGAGGGACGGTTTAGGGTACAGGTTAGGGTCCGACAACGGTTTAGGGTGAGCGTACGTTTTAGGGCAAGGGTTAGTGTTAGCGTACGGGTTAGGATTAGGGGACAGGTTAGGGTAAGGCTCCGGGTAAGGGTTAGGGTTAGTGTTAGGGTTAGGGTTAGGGTTAGGGGACGGAGACGGTTTAGGTTACAGGTTAGTGTACGACAACGTTTTAAGGTGAGCGTACGTGTAACGGTACGGGATAGTGTTAGCGTACGGGTTAGGAATAGGGGACATGTTAGGGTAAGGTTTCGCGTAAGGGCTAGGGTTAGGGGACGGGGACGGGACGGTTTAGGGTACAGGTTACTGTACGAGAACGGTTTAGGTTGAGCATACGGGTTAGGTTACGGGTTAGTGTTAGCGTACGGTTTAGGATTAGGGGACGGGTTAGGGTAAGGCTTTGTGTAAGGGTTAGGTTTAGGGTTAGGGGACGGGGACGATTTCGGGTACAGCTTAGTGTACGACAAAATTTTAGGGTGAGCGTACGTGTTAGGATACAGGTTAGTGTTAGTGTAGGGGTTAGAATTAGGGGACGAGTTATGGTAAGGCTTCGGGTAAGGATTAGGGTTAGGTTTAGGGTTAGGGCACAGGGACGATTTAGGGTACAGGTTAATGTACGACAACGGTTTAGGGTGAGCGTACGTGTTAGGGCACGGGTTAGTGTTAGCGTAGCGTTTAGGATTATGGGATGGGTTAGTGTAAGGCTTCGGGTAAGGGTTAGGGTTTGGGTTAGGGTTAGGGTTAGGGTACGGGGACAGGAGCAGTTTAGGATACAGGTTAGGGTACGACAACGCTTTAGGGTGAGCGTACGTGTTAGGGCACGGATTAGTGTTAGCGTACGGTTAGGATTAGGGGACGGGTTAGGGTAAGGCTTCGGGTAAGGTTTAGGGTTATGGTTAGGGTTCGGGTTAGTGTTAGGTAATGGGGACGGTTTAGGGTACAGCTTAGTGTACGACAAATGTTTCGGGTGAGCGTACGTGTTAGGGCACGGGTTAGTGTTAGCGTGCGGGTTAGGTTTAGGGGACCGGTTAGGGTAAGGCTTCGGGTAAGGTTTAAGGTTAGGGTTAGGGTTAGGGTTAGGGGACAGGGACGATTTAGGGTACAGGTTAGGGTACGACAAGGTTTTAGGGTGAGCGTACGTGTTAGGGTACGGGTTAGTGTTAGCGTACGGGTTAGGATTATGGGACGGGTTAGGGTAAGGCTTCTGGTAAGGGTTAGGGTTAGGGTTAGAGTTAGGGGACGGGGACGGTTTAGGGTACAGGTTAGGGTACGTCAACGGTTTAGGGTGAGCGTACGTGTTAGGGTACGGGTTAGTGTTAGCGTACTGGTTAGTATTAGGGGACGGGTTAGGGTAAGGCTTCGGGTAAGGGTTAGGGTTAGGGTTAGGGTTAGGGTTACGGTTAGGGTTAAGGGACGGGGACGGTTTAGGGTACAGGTTAGTGTACGACAAATGTTTAGGGTAGCGTACGTGATAGGGTATGGGTTAGTGTTAGCGTACGTGATAGGATCAGGGGACGGGTTAGGGTAAGGCTTCGGGTAAGGGTTATGGTTAGGGTTAGGGTTAGGGAACGGGGACGGTTTAGGGTACAGGTTAGGGTACGACAACGCTTTAGGGTGAGCGTATGTGTTAGGTCACGGTTTACTGTTAGCGTACGTGTTAGGATTAGAGGACGGTTTAGGTTAAGGATTCGGGTAATTGTTAGGGTTAGGGTAAGGGTTACGGGATGGGGACGGTTTAGGGTACAGGTTAGGGTACGACAAAGTTTTAGGGTGAGCGTACGTGTTAGGACTCGGTTTAGTGTTAGCGTACGGGTTAGGATTAAGGGACGGGTTAGGGTAAGGCTTCGGTTAAGGGTTAGGGTTAGGGTTAGGTTTAGGGTTACTGTTAGGGGATGGGGACGGTTTAGGGTACAGGTTAGGGTACGACAACGGTTTAGGGTGAGCGTACGTGGTAGGGTACGAGTTAGTGTTAGCGTACGGGTTAGGATTAGGGGACGGGTTAGGGGAAGGCTTCGGGTAAGGGTTAGGGTTAGGGTTAGGGTTAGGGTTAGGGGAGGGGGACGGTTTAGGGTACAGGTTAGGGTAGGACAATGGTTTAGGTTCAGCGTACACGTTAGGGCACAGTTTACTGTTAGCGTACGGGTTAGGATTAGAGGACGGGTTATGGTAAGGCTTCGGATAAGGGATAGGTTTAGGTTTAGGGTTAGGGTTAGGGTTAGGGGACGGGGATGGTTTAGGGTACATGTTAGGGTACGACAACGGTTTAGGGTGAGCGTGCGTGTTAGGGTACGGGTTAGTGTTAGCGTACGGTTTAGGATTTGGGGACGGGTTAGTGTAAGGCGTCGGGTAAGGGTTAGGGTTAGGGTTAGGGTTAGGGTTAAGGGTCGGGGACAGGGACGGTTTAGGCTACAGGTTAGGGTACGACAACAGTTTAGGGTGAGCGTACATGTTAGGGTACGGGTTAGTGTTAGCGTACGGGTTAGGATTATGGGACGGGTTAGGGTAAGGCTTCGGGTAAGCTTTAGGGTTAGGATAAGGGTTAGGGTTAGGGTTAGGGTAGAGGGACGGTTTAGGGTACAGGTTAGGGTACGACAACGGTTTAGGGTGAGCGTACGTGTTAGGGCAAGGGTTAGTGTTAGCGTACGGGTTAGGATTAGGGGACAGGTTAGGGTAAGGCTCCGGGTAAAGGTTAGGGTTAGTGTTAGGGTTAGGGTTAGGGTTAGGGGACGGAGACGGTTTAGGTTACAGGTTAGTGTACGACAACGTTTTAAGGTGAGTGTACGTGTAAGGGTACGGGATAGTGTTAGCGTACGGGTTAGGAATAGGGGACATGTTAGGGTAAGGTTTCGGGTAAGGGCTAGGGTTAGGGGACGGGGACGGGACGGTTTAGGGTACAGGTTAGGGTATGACAACGGTTTAGAGTGAGCGTACGTGTTAGGGTACGGTTTAGTGTTAGCGTACGGGTTAGGATTAGGGGACGTGTTAGGGTAAGGCTTTGGGTAAGGGTTAGCGTTAGGGTTAGGGGACGGGGACGGGGACGGTTTAGGGCAAAGGTTAGGGTACAACAACGTTTTAGGGGGAGCGCACGTGTTAGGGTACGGGTTAGTGTTAGCATACGGGTTAGGATTAGGGGACGGGTTAGGGTAAGGCTTCGGGTAAGTGTTAGGGTTAGGGTTAGGGTTAGGGTTAGGGGATGGGGACAGTTTAGGGTACGACAACGGTTTAGGTTGAGCGTACATGTTGGGGTATGGGTTACTGTTAGCGCACGGCTTAGGATTAGGGGACGGGTTAGTGTTAGGCTTCGGGTACAGGTTAGTGTTAGGGTTAGGGTTAGGGGCCAGGGACGGTTTAGGGTACAGGTTAGGGTACGACAACGGTTTAGGGTGAGCGTACGTGTTAGCTTACGGTTTAGTGTTAGCGTATGGGTTAGGATTAGGGGACGGGATATGGTAAGGCTTCGGGTAAGGATTAGGGTTAGGGTTAGGGTTAGGGTTAGGGTTAGGGTTAAGGGACGGGGACGGTTTAGGGTACAGTTTAGGGTACGACCATGGTTCAGGGTGACCGTAAGTGTTAGGGTACGTGTTAGTGTTAGCGTACGGGTTAGGATTAGGGGACGGGTTAGGGTAAGGCTTCGGGTAAGGGTTAAGGTTAGGGTTAGGGTTAGGGTTAGGTTTAGGGGACGGCCACGGTTTAGGGTACAGGTTAGGTTACGACAACCGTTTAGGGTGAGCGTACGTGTTAGGTTATTGGTTAGTGTTACCGTACGTGTTAGAATTAGGGGACGGGTTAGGGTAAGGCTTCGGGTAAGCTTCAGGGTTAGGGTTAGGGTTAGGGATAGGGGACGGGGACGGGGACGGTTTAGGGCATAGGTTAGGGTACGACAACGGTTTAGGGTGAGAGTACGTGTTAGGGTACGGGTTAGTGTTAGCATACGGGTTAGAATTAGGGGACCGATTAGGGTAAGGCTTTGGGTAAGGGTTAGGGTTAGGGTTTGGGTTAGGGTTAGGGTTATGGGACGGGGACGGGGACGGGGACGGATTAGGGTACAGTTTAGTGTACGACAATGTTTTAGGGTGAGCGTCCGTGTTAGGGTACGCGTTAGTGTCAGCGTACGGTTTAGGATTAGGAGACAGGTTAGGGTAAGGCTTCACGTAAGGGTTAGGGTTAGGGTTAGGTTAGGGGACGGGGACGGTTTAGGTTACAAGTTAGGGTACGACAACGGTTTACGGTGAGCGTACGTGTTAGTGTACGGGTTAGTGTTAGCGTACGGGTTAGGATTAGGGGACGGGTTAGGGTAAGGCTTCGGGTAAGGGTTAGTGTTAGGGTTAGGGTTATGGTTAGGGGTAGGTGACTGGGACGGTTTAGGGTACAGGTTAGTGTACGACAATGGTTTAGGTTGAGCGTACGTGTTAGGTTACGGTTTAGTGTTAATGTATGGGTTAGGATTAGGGGACGGGTTATGGTAAGGCTTCGGGTAAGGATTAGGGTTTTGGTTAGGGTTAGGGTTAGGGTTAAGGGACGGGGACGGTTTAGGGTACAGTTTAGTGTACGACAACGGTTCAGGGTGACCGTACGTGTTAGGGTACATGTTAGTGTTTTTGTACGGGTTATGTTTAGGGGACGGGTTAGGGTAAGGCTTCGGGTAAGGGTTAGGGTTAGGTTTAGGTTTGGTGTTAGGTTTAGGGGACGGACACGGTTCAGGGTACAGGTTAGGGTACGACAACGGTTTAGGGTGAGTGTACGTGTTAGGGTACGGGTTAGTGTTACAGTACGGGTTAGGATTGGGGACGGGTTAGGGTAAGGCTTCGGGTAAGCTTCAGGGTTAGGCTTAGCGTTATGGTTAGGGGACGGGGACGGGGACGGTTTAGGGTACAGGTTAGGTTACGACAACGGTTTAGGGTGATCGTACGTGTTAGGGTACGTGTTAGTGTCAGCGTACAGTTTAGGATTAGGGGACGGGTTAGGGTAAGGCTTCGGGTAAGGGTTAGGGTTAGGGTTAGGGTTAGGGGATGGGGACGGTTTAGGGTACAGGTTAGGGCACGACAAAGTTTAGGTTGAGTGTACGTGTTAGGGTACGGGTTAGTGTTAGCATACGGGTTCGGATTAGGGGACCGGTTAGGGTAAGGCTTCGGGTAAAAGCTAGGGTTAGGGTTAGGGTTAGGGTTATGGTTAGGGTTATTAGACGGGGACGGTTTAGGGTACATGTTAGGGTACAACAACGGTTTAGGGTGAGCGTACGTGTTAGGGTACGGGTTAGTGTTAGCGTATGAGTTAGGATTAAGGGACGGGTTAGGGTAAGGCTTTGGGTAATGGTTAGGGTTAGGGTTAGGGTTAGGGTTAGGGTTAGGGGACAGGGACGGTTTAGTGTACAGGTTAGTATATGTCAACGGTTTAGGGTGAGCGTACGTGTTAGGGTACGGCTTAGAGTTAGCGTACGGGTTAGGATTAAGGACGGTTTAAGGTAAGGCTTCGGGTAAGGGTTAGGTTTAGGGTTAGGGGACGGGGATGGTTTAGGTTACAGGTTAGTGTACGAGAACGGTTTAGTGTGAGCGTACGTGTTAGGGTATGGCTTAGAGTTAGCATACGGGTTAGGATTAGGGGATGAGTTAGGGTTAGGGTTAGGGGACGGGGACGGTTTAGGGTGCAGTTTAGGGTACGACAGCGGTTTAGGGTGAGCGTACGTGTTAGGGTACGGGTTAGGGTTAGCGTACGGTTTAGGATTAGGGGACGGGTTAGGGGAAGGCTTCGGGTAAGGGTTCGGTTTAGGGTTAGTGTTAGTGTTAGGGTTAGGTTACAGGGACGGTTTAGGGTACAGGTAAGGGTAAGACAACGGTTTAGGGTGAGTGTACATGTTAGGACAAGGGTTAGTGTCAGCGTAAGGGTTAGGATTGGGGACAGGTTAGGGTAAGGCTTCGGGTAAGTGTTAGGGTTAGGGTTAGGGGACGGGGACGGGGATGGGGATGGTTTAGGGTACAGGTTAGGGTACGACAATGATTTATGGTGAGCCTACGTGTTAGGGCACGGGTTAGTGTTAGCGTACGGGGTATGATTATGGGACGGGTTAGGGTAAGGCTTCGGGTAAGGGTTAGGATTAGGGTTAGGTTTAGGGTTAGGGTTAGGGGATGGGGCGGTTTAGGGTACAGGTTAGGTTACGACCACAGTTTAGTGTGAGCGTACATGTTAGGGTAAGGGTTAGTTTTAGACTACGACTTAGGATTAGGGGACGAGTTAGAGTAAGGTTTCGGGTAATTGTTAGGGTTAGGGTTAGGGTTAGGGCTAGGGTATGGGGACGGTTTAGGGTACATGTTAGGGTACGACAACGGTTTAGGGTGAGCGTACGTGTTAGGTTACGGGTTAGTGTTAGTGTACGGATTAGGATTAGGGGATGGGTTAAGGTAAGGCTTCGGGTAAGGGTAAGGGTTAGGGTTAGGGTTAGGGTTAGGGGACGGGGATTGGGATGCTTTAGGGTACAGGTTAGGGTAGGACAACGGTTTAGGGTGAGCGTACATGTTAGGGCACAGTTTACTGTTAGCGTACATGTTAGGATCAGAGGACGGGATAGGGTAAGGCTTCGGGTAAAGTTTAGGGTTAGGGTTAGGGGACGGTTTAGGGTACAGGTTAGGGTACGACAATGGTTTAGGTTGAGCGTACGAGTTAGGGCAGTGGTTAGTGTTAGCGTACGGATTAGGATTCTGGGACGGGTTAAGGTAAGGCTTCAGGTAAGGGTTAGGGTTTGGGTTAGGGTTAGGGTTAGGGTTAGGGCACAGGAACAGTTTACGGTACAGGTTAGGGTACAAAAACGGTTTAGGGTTAGCGTACGTGGTAGGGTATGGGTTAGTGTTAGCGAACGGGTTAGAATTAGGGTACGGGTTAGGGTAAGCTTCGGGTAAGGGTTAGGGTTAGGGTTAGGTTTAGGGTTAGGGTTAGGGGATGTGGAGGGTTTAGGGTACAGGTTAGGGTACAACAACGGTTTAGGGTGAGCGTACGTGGTAGGGTATGGGTTAGTGTTAGCGTACGTGTTCGGTTTATGTGATGGGTTAGGGTAAGGCTTTGCGTAAGGGTTAGGGTTAGGGTTAGGTTTAGGGTTAGGGTTAGGGGATGGGGAGGGTTTAGGGTACAGGTTAGGGTACGACAACCGTTTAGGGTGAGCGTACGTGTTAGGGTACGGGTTAGTGTTAGCGTACGGGTTAGTATTAGGGGACGGGATAGGGTAAGGCTTCGGGTAAGGGTTAGGGTTAGGGTTAGGGGACGGATACGGTTTAGGGTACAGGTTAGGGTACGACAACGCTTTAGGGTGTGCGTACATGTTAGAGTACGGGTTAGAGTTAGCGTACGATTTAGGATTAGGGGACAGGTTAGTGTAAGGCTTCGGGTAAGGGTTACGGTTCGG